>NC_142156.1:8991875-9299250 GCF_024610735.1 Ursus americanus | reverse complement strand
GCTCATGGGGCTCCCGCAGAATCCAGAAGCTAGAGGAGCCACTGGGACTCATGCCTTCACTCAGAGACTGAGTGTGAGCGCTGTGCCAGGCACTGGGCTACCTCAGTGACACACAGGTGAGCCAGACAGAACAATGACTCAATGGCTCCAACAGGAAGGCAGATAGCAAACACAATACAGATGTCACGTCGTGTCTTGGAAGGCAAAATGTCTGTGGGAAAACTGAGCAGGGGAAAGGAGATCACAGTCTTGTAGGTTTTTTTTTTTTTTAAGCCCAGACATACTTTATTTGTGGGAACCATTATGCAGAGGCTGACTATATATGACAGATAGGGAGCTCCTGGGAGAGGGCAACAAAGTTAAGCCACAGGGCTTATGCACTGCTCTGGAACCCCAGGCCTCCAGGGAACCTAACTGGACACACCCCCTGCCTATAGAATGAGTTAGAGGCTCAGAGAGGGGGAGTGACTTGCCCAGACCATGTAAGTTAGTGACAGGTCCTAGTGCGAAGGTGTCTCCTAGTCGCCTCTCCCCTTCCTCCCACCCACTGGCTCTGGGAGGGCCGGGCAGTGCCCCAGGGTCAGTGCTGGGCCAGGGGAGGCAGTGCAGGTGGCAGGAGGCCGGGCTGACTCCTGTTCCTCCCACTCCAGGCCTGGCCTCCACTCAGGCACAGAGCGTGCCGGTCATCAACAGCATGGGCAGCAGCCTGACGACCCTGCAGCCCGTCCAGTTCTCCCAGCCGCTGCACCCCTCCTACCAGCAGCCGCTCATGCCCCCCATGCAGAGCCATGTGGCCCAGAGCCCCTTCATGGCCACCATGGCCCAGCTGCAGAGCCCCCACGGTGAGCACGCCTAGCCCCACGCTGGGGGAGGGGGTGGGAGAGGCCGGGGGTCCCTGAGCAGACGAGGCGGTCTGCGGGGGCTCGGATGCCCGCCTGCGGGCCAGACCGTGTCAGCGTGTGAATACACGTGGTCGTGTGCGCACACGAGTTCTGTGAGCGGATGTGCGTGTGAGTGTTCATCGGTGTTTGCGGGTGCACACCCGCATGTGCGAGGAAGGTCACAGTCCTTTCTCTGAAATGTGTGGGCCCACGTGTATCTCAGAATTCACTACTTCTCCGACTTTAGAAAGGTGATGGGGAGTATCCACCGTACGCTCTGTCGCACTCCCAGCAGGGCTCGGGGTGACGTCTGGTCATCTAGCCCCGCGGTTTCTGCAGCAGGAGGGGCTAACAGAGACTTACATAAGCTCACATGAGGTTCGGGTCGGAGTTTGCCCCCAGATGAGCTCTAGTGCTGACTTTACGGAAATCTGTTGGTTTTCAGGCCTTTGTGGAATTTGGAACTGGGGATAAGGGCCTGTGGGCCCGTACTTGTGTGTGTATGGGTTTATCCGAGTTCATGTGAGAATATGTGGTGTGTGTGCTTTTCCGCTGGCGTCTGTGTGCGCTGTGGGGCTGGGCTGTAGGTGAAACTTTGGGTTCCACTTGGGGAGGTGTCCTGGAGGTGGAGCTATGCTGCCCCCTGCTCTGTTCACCCCCTAATGGCAGCTGCCAGCCTTTCCCTCCACGGCCTGTACTTAGTACAGCAGTGCTGTGCCTCCCACTGCCCTTCACACTTGTCCCTGGGGCTCCCCAGCCTTCCCTCCGCCCAGCCAGCCTGGGCAGGCTCTTGTAGTTGGGGAAAGGGTCCAGCCCCTCTACCTGGAGCTCCCAGTTTTGGAAGTCTGTCTGGAGTCCTCCACCACTGCTCCACTGGGCCATTACCAGGCCCCAGGCCCCATTTCCCCCAGAGCTCCCAGCTTTGAGGCCCTCCAGGGAGGGGATCAGCTTGGCCCAGGGTGCCATGTCTTTATACCCCTCTCTCTCCTCCCCCCCGGCCAGCCCTCTACAGCCACAAGCCTGAGGTGGCCCAGTACACCCACACGGGCCTGCTTCCGCAGACCATGCTCATCACCGACACCACCAACCTGAGTGCCCTGGCCAGCCTCACGCCCACCAAGCAGGTAAGGCCCGGCCCGCCCGGCCCCTTGCTCAGGCCCCTCCCCAGAGCGCACCCATGCGGGGCTCAGAAGGCTCCTGTGTTCCCCCAGGTCTTCACCGCAGACACTGAAGCCTCCAGTGAGTCCGGGCTTCACACGCCGGCGTCTCAGACCACCACTATCCACATCCCCAGCCAGGACCCCGCTGGCATCCAGCACCTGCAGCCTGCCCACCGGCTCAGCGCCAGCCCCACGGGTGAGCAGCCCTTCCCTGCTCCCTCGGCTGGGGAGGAAGGTGTGTGCGGCAAACGGGAGGGCGCCCTGTGCTCCCCTGAAGTGAGCCGGGAGGGGTACGAAAGCGCAGGAAGATGGGTCTATCTTCCGGGAATATCTCACTGACTCGGTTGAGGGAAAAGGTTAAGTAACTGCAAGAGAGAGTAGAGAGTACTAATGAGGAGTATGCTGGGCTTGCCATGGGCCAGGAGCGCCTCACGGGCCTGTTGGTGTGGCTCAGGGCCCAGCACTGTTTGAGTATGCTGCCCACATTTAAAACTCAGCTTTCACAATGAAATCACGTTTCTGGCTTTTCTTGGAAAATTGGAGACTCATGTTCCCACGTAGCAACAACAGAGCGTGGGCTCTCCAGGTCACCACATCCCACCTGACCCATTCATTTCCATCCCCCGATGCCTTAAGTCTGCAGTAATGAAGAGCGGGCACTTGGGAGTCAGGCTGCTGGGCTCTGAGGCCGCGGGCAATCACTTGCTAAGTGCGTGACTTCGGGCAGCTGCTCCCCCTCTGGGGGCCTCAGGTTCCTCCGTCCAGTCCTGATGGCTGTGGTGACAGTTACCGAGGGCTCCGTGGGCCAGGCTCCATGCTTTATTTACTGGGCACGTGTCATCATCCCCATTTTATAAATGAGAAAGCAGACACTCAGGAGGTGAGGGACTTGGCCTTGCCTCCGACAGTGATTAGGTGGCAGGGCCAGGATTAGAACCCAGGTCCACAATCAAAGCCCATTCTCTTAGCCACCAGAATCAGTCAGGGTTCTGGTGAGACACAGAACCAACAGGAATACAGCTGACCCCTGAACAACACGGGGTTTGAATGGCACGGGTCCACTCATACGCCGATTCTTTTCCATATAGCACAGGACCGGAAATGTACTTTCTCTTCCTTACGACGTTCTCGATAACTCTTTCTTTTCTCTAACTTGGTTGTAAGAATACAGCGTATAATACCTAGAACCGACAAAATATGTGCTGACCGTTTGGGTTATTGGTACAGCTTTGGGCCAACAGTAGGCTGTTAGTAGTTAAGTTTTGGGGAGTCAAAAGTTATATGCAGATTTGTGACTGTGCAGGGGGCCAGTGCCCTTGGCCCCCTGCCCTGTTCAAGGGTCAACTATATATATACGCGTATATTTAAGGAACTGGCTCACACGCCTGTGGGGCTGCTAAGTCCGAAAGCTGTAGGGCAGGCCAGCAGGCTGGCAACAGAGGAAGGAGTCAATGCTGCGGCCTTGAGGTAGGATTCCTTTTTCTCTAGGAAACCTCAGCTTTTGCTCCTAAAGCCTTCCACTGATTAGATGAGACCCACTCACGTCATCAGGAGAAATCTCCATCACTTCCAGTCAACCGATTATAGGTGTTAACCACATCTACAAAACACCTCCTGCAACACTTAAATGCTTGCCTCAGTGACTGCACCACAGCCTAGCAACACCCATGCGTAAAACCAACCACACCATCTCACAGGGCTTCTCGAATGTTTCCACCCAAATGTCCTGAGGCGGCCACTTGCTGGGTGGCTCTGGGGCCTGGCTGGGGGTTGATGAGACCCAAGCATAGAGGTTTGGTTTTGGGGTCTGGTTATCCGCTGCAGTTCAGGAGGTGGTGAGGCCCCCTGTCCCCTATGCTAAGTAACCCCCGGGATGGGTGGGCGAGGTGGGGTCAGGAAGTGCTGGGCCGGCAGCCAGCTGTCTCACTTGCCCCTGCAGTGTCCTCCAGCAGCCTGGTGTTGTATCAGAGCTCCGACTCCAACAATGGCCACAGCCACCTGCTGCCATCCAACCACAGCGTCATCGAGACCTTCATTTCCACGCAGATGGCTTCATCCTCCCAGTAACTATGGCAGCCGCCTCCCAGGGGCTGGGCCCTGCCTGGAGCCTGCATGGCCTGCTTGGGGGGTGACTGGGACATCTGAGCCTGTGAAACTTTCACTGCCACTGGACAGCGGCCTTCCCTGGAAAACTGTGCCTTGGTCCCCACCCTGCTCTGTCAGCATCAGAAAGGACTCCAAGGCTCCTTGACCTCAGGAGGGCTGATTCAGTGCACAAGAGGGGATCGTGGAGAGCTGGGAAGCAGAGCAAGTCACAGGAGGGACTGTTCCTGATTCTCAGGGCCAATCCTGTCACTTGGAACAGAAGGGAGCAGTCTTTGGACTCTGGTGCCTTCAGCCCGTGCCTGTGGACAGCCCTGGAACAACCAAGGGAACCGCATTTCTCAGGACGGCTGTGTAGCTGTGACTCACTGAGCTCCGAGAGGCCCAGGGTCAACATGGCCCCATTCTGTGCCCTGTGTCCCAATCAGGCCCCTCCCCCCTGCTCCCCTTCCAGTTGTAGACCCACATGCCCATTTGTACCAACCCCTGTCCCCCAATCACATGAGCTTTCCCCAAGTGGGTACTCTGTGCCAGGGCCTGGAGCTCAGTTGCCCGCCCCCTGGGAGGGCTCAAGCTAGTAGGGAAGGCATACAGGGCTCTCCAGCTTCCCTAGTCCTGGGCTGCCCCTCTCCCTGGCCTCCTAGATGGCCGGTTTTCTTGGCTGTTCATTCCCCTGGGTATCACACCTTCTCATGCCAGCCTGGCATCTTGCCTCTATGGGAAAGCCCCCCTCAGGGCTAGGAAGTCATCCCTGCCCTGTGGGAGCCTTGAGACTGCGCCTGGTGCTGTCAGGATTCTGGGCAACGGCGCCTCTGGCCTGTGGGGCCCTGCAGCCCCTCCCTGGTTTGGGGGAGAAGCTGCTGAGTTCAGAAGGCACCAAGGCCTGAGCAGCTGGCAGAGCTGAGGTGCCCAGAGGGAGGAGGGAAAGGTCCAGGCAGTTCACAGCCACACCCAGGAGCCGGAGGTCCCGAGTGCCACCAGGAGAGACAAGGCAGCTGTGTAAACCCAGGGCTCCACGACCTCCTCTCCCTGGGGCTGCTACACATCACCTGGCCTTGAAGACCGCTCCCACCCTGGGATTGAGGAAGGGGCCGGGGAAGAACTAGCGCCCCCTGCAGCTTGCATCCAGCTAAGGGCGAACCTGTACGTTTATTTAACTTTTAGTAAAGGAAATGAGCAACGGAGTGGTGGAAATGAGTACTGGAAACTTCTTGCTTGTCCACACATTGCCCAGATGGGGTTGGGTGGCCAGAGGGAGGTGGTGGGCCAGGGGCCTGAAGGGCGACGGCTCAGCACACACACTCACGCACCACCTCTTTCTTGCTCTGCCGGACCTCGGAGGCAAGGCCACGGAGCCAGAATTTCACCTTAGCCCTGAGCTTCTCCTCTTCCCTGCAGAACACTCCTGGTGTGTGAAACCCCGTCCACAAGTGCTGTGATACTTGCCCAAGTCTCAAGGCTGGGGGGCGGGAACACACCTTAGGGTGTAGGCAGGAGGACACCCTACGTACGTGATATTTATTTAAACTGTCTCATCAAGAGTCAGCATTGGTAAGGAGGCAGTACCCCAACCACTTTGTTAAGTCTGGGGTCTCTCGACAATTTAATTTCAATAATCGGGTTGGCTCAGAGACATGATTGTGCACGGTATATTCACAAATGTGGAGAAAAAAATTCTGGAAACCTGGGGTGGGGAAAGAATCTCTCTCCTTTTTCAGACAATGTTACATCAAGCCTGCGTGGCCTGGGGGCAGAAGTACAGAACTCTTTCTGGGCCGACCCCTTCCCTCAGTTTCTTAAGGTTGTCTCCCATACCAGGTTGAGAAGGTGGAGGGGAAAGAAAAGCTCTCCCTTCACTCGCTCTCCTCAGACAGTCCTGGGAAGATAGAAGGTTTACCACTTGATCAACAGTCTTGAATAACGGGACAGCTCCTTTTTCCTGAGGCCATGGAATGTTCTGGTACAACAGGTCTGCCCCAGCTCCCAATGGGAGCACGGATGGGTAGGCCTTGATTAGGCTTCTCATCCTACAGCCATCTTTGTCCCGACCCTTGGGCAAGACCCAATCATGGGCCAAGTATGGACTTGCCAGCCAAGCCCTTGAACTTGGAGAGGGAGGTGGGGCTTGGACATGCCTTGCCCCCCCGTGGGCGCCTTGTCCTCGAGGCTAGCTGAGCCCTGTGCCCGTGGGCGGGGATCAGTTTGCAGGTGTGGCCACTGCACTCTTTGTTGGTGGGAATGGGGAAGCCTCACTGGTCTTCTTGGCTTTTTTCTTCCTTCTCTTCTTTTTGGTCCCAAGTGATGCCTGGTCTCCATTGAGCTTGGGTGACTGCTTTTCCTGCTTCCCAACTGCGGTCCTGCTTGTGGTGGTGGTGGTGGCGGCAGCGACCAAGTCGGCACTGGCCTCCTTCTTGGCTTTCTTTTTCAACTTCTTTTTCTTCTTCTTTGCCTCTCCATCTACTCTGATAGGGCCGTGGATGGCAGATTCCTGGAAGATGTCGGAGGCCGACACAGCTGCCTCCCGGCATCGCTGCCTCTCCTCCTCACTGTCCCCGCTGCTGCAAGGGGAGGGCACAGAGTGGGCACGGGGCCCGGAGCCGCCTCTCACTGCCCTCGGTCACAGCCACCGGGAAGAGGCCACAGCGGGAGGCGGCCAGAGAGCTCCGGCTTGGGAGTGAGGCTGGCCTTGGTTCCAACCCTGGCTTCTTTGCTTCCCAGCTGTGCGACCTCAGTAAGTGACATTCACCTCTCTGACCGTCAGTGTCTTCATCTAAGACCTGGGGATCTTAGCAGAGCGCAGGCCTCATAGGGACGCCCCAAGAATGAGGTGTCTGCCACAAGATGTTCTCAAGATGCAGCAACAATCCAAAGCCAGCGCCCGACAGAACCTCTTCCCCTTCCCACCGAGGGCACCATTTCTCGAGCTACCTGACAGGGCTCCTTCTTGGCCTGGGTCTGATCAGATTCTGCTTGGCTATTCCAGGGGACTGGCAAACACAGACAACGGGCAAAAAGGAGGGAACACGAGGAGAGGATGTGAGAGCTCACCTGGAGCTGGAAGGTAATCGCTTTCGGCCAGGCTGGGGGGCAGCTTTATTCTCGGAGCCTCCAGGGATGGATGTGAAGAAGAGGCGGAAGCCTGAAACCCAAAGCGGTGGAGTCAGCACTGCCAGGGGCCGGCCCCTCCTCCCAGGTGCCGAGGCTGTCCTGCCCCTGCCCTCAAGGAGCTCTGCGTCCAGAGGCGAGGACCCACGAATCACCGTTGGCTGACTACAAAAAGATGCCTCGTGTGTTGAGAGGCAGGCGCGATGCCTGCTGGAGCCAGGGGACAGGGGCCTGCGGGGACACCAGCTGCCCCATCAGGTCAGCAAGCCCGAGGGGGAACTGAAAGCCAGCAGGTGAACCTTCTGCCTAAGGCAGCTTCCACAGTGGCAAGTGGGCTGGGGACGGGATAGACAGACTCAGCCGGGGGCGGCTGGCGGGTGGGGCGGTAAGACGCCCCCGCTACGGCTTCGACATACAAAGGTGCTTCAGGCAAGAGACTTAATTTCTCAGAGCCTCAGCTTCCCCTACGGCTCCCCCTGTAAGCGGGGGTATCATCATCGTGCCTGCCTCCGAGAGGGCTGTGTGGATCATTGAGTGTACCGAAACTGTGTGTGCCGGCCCCAGACACACATCAGGTGTGTAATGAAACAACCCTGGGCATTAACAGTGGGACTGCTCACCATCATCCTCTGCGGGGACTTTCTGCACCTCAGCCTTTGCTGGCTCCTTCACGACTTCGGAGATGGTAATTGAGCTACGGAAGGAGGAAATGGTTGATTTAGGATGAGATGTGGGGTAACAAGAAAAAAATTTTTAAAAAGTTAAAACAATTTTTTTTAAGTGGAGGGGACAGGGGCATATGATGTTAAATGCTACAGCAGCAAGCACACCCGCCCGATTAAGGATGGTAACACCTAGAGCCATAACGAGCCGAATAGCCCCTCCCGGCGCAAATGGTAGTGCTGCCTTTGTTTGAATCCCACTTTATTCCAGAAAGTGTTGAAGAAGTTTTAAAGATACCCGCAGTACAACAAAATTAATGCAATTTCAAATAGAACAAAGAGAAGATAGCCTACGAGGGACAGAAATTGCTGGAGAGAGGGTGCATGGTTTGCATTGAGCTTCCTGGAAGCAAGCATGAAGAGGGAAATAAAACCAATCTGGAGAGCTGGTTCAGAGGTCAGCTTCTACAGCAGCGCAGACCCGTTTTTTGTTTCTTTTCTTAAATTTTTTTTTAAAAAGATTTTGTTTATTTATTTGACAGAGAGAGAGACAGCCAGCGAGAGAGGGAACACAAGCATGGGGAGTGGGAGAGGAAGAAGCAGGCTCCCAGCGGAGGAGCCTGATGTGGGGCTCGATCCCAGGACTCTGGGATCACGCCCTGAGCCGAAGGCAGACGCTTAACAACTGAGCCACCCAGGCACCCCTCTTTTCTTAATTTTTAAAAAAATTTGAGATAATTATGGGTTGACATGCAGCTGTAAGAAATAAAAGAGAGATCCCATATGCCCTTCCCTTTCCTTCCTATGGTAACATGTGCATAACTAGAGTCCAGGATCACAACCAGGAAACGGACATTAATACAACCCACTGACTTTATTCACACTCCAGAGACCTGGCTTTGAATCCTGGCTTCATCACTTCCTTGCAATGTCCCCTCTGGCAAGTGACTTCATCTCTCTGAGCCTCTTACTCACCTGCACACTGAGAACAGTAACCCTACATCTTAGAGTTGTCACGGGATGACATGACATAGTGGTTACCAAGCACTTAGCGTAGAGCTTGGCCACAGCAGGTGCTGAGTAAATAGTAGTTTTTTTTTTTTTTAAAGATTTTATTTATTTATTTGACAGAGATAGAGAAAGCCAGTGAGAGAGGGAACACAAGCAGGGGGAGTGGGAGAGGAAGAAACAGGCTCATAGCGGAGGAGCCTGATGTGGGGCTCGATTCCGTAACGCCAGGATCACGCCCTGAGCCGAAGGCAGACGCTTTAACCGCTGTGCCACCCAGGCGCCCCTGAGTAAACAGTAGCTGTGATGATGATGGAGGCGGTTACTGCCATCGAGATGAGCAGGGAGAGGTACCGAGATCAGGAAGAGTCTCTCTGGTGAATGCTGATGAAGTCACCATGCACTGCAGAGAACAACGCTCTCACAAGATCCTGGCAGCAAACACAGCAACGCACTGGCTGCATTCTCCTAACGGCCTTCCCTATATGCCAAAGGCATTCCCCAGAACGCCGTGCAGGAAAGCAGGGAGAGGGCACAGAGCCGCCGCTGCCCAGGTGCCTAACTCCGACCCGAGTATCTGACACAGTGGTTCAATGTCAGTCTGCGGGGGACATTAGGCAATATCTGGAGACATTTTTGGTTGTCATGACTGGTGGTGGTGGGTGGCTGGGGGGGGGGGATGCTATGAGGATGTCGTGGGTAGAGGCCAGGGATGGTGCTCACTGTTCCACAATGCACAGGGTGGCTCCCCACAAGCAAGAAAGATCCAGTCCAAAATGTCCGGAGTGCCAAGGCTGAGAAACCTCCATCTAACACAAGGAACCAACTGGGGTATCATTTACGTCTCTTTTCAGAGAAGCACAGAAACACCGCAGGGGATATGCTGACCGTGGTTGACCTGTGCCCTGCGGGGTCTCCACCTGGGGAAGCGTCCGATGTGGATCACTGCAGTGCCGGCCAGGCCTTGTTCAGCCTGAAGCCAAAGGGTCATGAAGAAAAACGGCTCCCGTGTGTTGAAATGCCACTAGACCTTCCAAAGCATGTTCGCCACATTCTCGAGTTGGGGACTGGTACTGAGGCTGTGGTGGCTCATTCTGTCTGTCTCAGAAGAGCGGCTGGTGTATACTTCAGGAGGACATGTTTGTCTTTTTGATAAACTGAAGGACTATGGCCTGAACATCTTCATCCTCCTTTCAAAATCCGGTGGGGCTCCGCCAGTCAGGAATGGATGTAGACCACTTTTTCCTGAAATGTGTTCCATGCTACACTGAGCGGTCTTCCCTGAAACAAAGCCACTGTGGCCAACTGAGTTTGGAAACTGCCGCGCCAAGCAAAACCACACAGGTCTCTTGACTGCAGGATTCTCAAAGCCTTGAATATACTATTAGGAATCTAAGTCTAAGGGCACAAGGGGGTGTATAAATTGCAGTGTTTCCCAACTTCCTTGCTGTTGGACCCCTTCTTTTGAGAGCCACGCTTTGGACTTGGCGGCTACTTGAGGAATGCCGACCGGGATCTGTACAGATTATACTCTCAAATGCAAGAAAGAGAACTAGCACGGCACAGGGCATGAAGAAAGCATCCCCAAAATAGTTCTGGCTGTCTCTAGCCCTCTCATAGTGAGAATGAGCTCTTGCTTCTTGGGTTCCTCTTACTTTCGTGGTAGCAAGATAATGCAGATAATGCAGTGGTTAAGAGTGTGGTCTTTAGGGCCAAACACACTTGGGTTTGAGTCCCAGCCCTGCTCCTTACACCCTGTGCCTTCCAGCAAACACTCCTTCTCCCAGAGAGCCTGTTTCCTCATCTCCAGAATAAGGACAACGATAGGACCTATATGGTAGGCTGGTTACCAATGCCATGAGGGGACATATGCCATGTGCTTGCCCAGTGCCTGCCTGCACACCCTGAGCTCCCAGACGATGTTAGCCATCCCTGTTCGTATTAAAGGAGTCAGGAGAAGAGAAGGTACATCTTTGGTTACCTGTCCAGCAGGGCTCCCAGTTTCTTGGCTACGTGGGCTCGGAATTCAGGGGTGGTCTGAAGTTCATTGCCATCTTGTTCATGTTCGTCCACTCTACGCCTACAACACACATGAAAGGACCTCACTGCCTGCCAGCTCAGCACCTGCTCGCTCAGAGCGCAGGGACTCCACGGGTCTCGTTCACCCTGGCATCCCAGGGTCTAACCTCGTGTCTGGCACACAGCAGGGGATCACTATTTGTCAAAAGGGTGAATTAATCTTGAACCCAACGTGCACAGTACCTGAGGCTCGGCTGGGTGGCTGGCCACTGATTATTTCCGGCATCTGTAGAAATAAGGAAAATTGAGGCATTTATAGAGGAAATGACAACAATGTCTGTTCGGCGTCGGACACGAGTTACACGTATAACACACTGAATGCCCCCAACAACCCTGTTAAAGGAGTTATTATCCATTTTGCAGAAGAGGAAGCTGAGGCAAGGAGATGTAAACTAACTTGGCCAGAGTCACGCAGCTAGTAAGCGACAGAGTTGGGGCGAGACCCAGGTCATGTGGTTCCAGAGCCCCCTCTTAACCACTACACTGAACGAGAAAGTCTAAGTGTATTTGATTCCAGTGTTTATTGCACACCTACTATGTGCCTGGCTGTGTGCTAAGTGCTGTGGAGGAGAGAGAAGGTGGCTCAGTTACATAGGATGCTGGGGACGCCTGGCCTGGTGGTCATTCACTCAACCAAATCCTGAGGCTCTACTATTAGCCAGGTGGTGTTCCAGTTGCGAACAACTCAGACATAGATCCCAGCCCTCACAGAGCTTCCATTCTAGTTGGTGGATACGGATGACAAAAACCACACAACTAAAATATAAAATTAGATAAATATAGGGGGGAAGAAAACAAAGCAGGGGAAGGATGTGGGGGAGGGTCTAGGCGGGGGATCATTTTATAAAGGTGGGCAGGGAGGACTTTACTGATAGGTGACATGCGAACAGAGATCTCAGAGAGGCAAGGGAGTAAGTCAAGTGTATACCTGGGTAAGAATCTTCCAGGTAGAGGGAAGAGCACCTGCAAAGGCCCTGAGGCAGAAGTTTAGAACCAGCCAGGAGGCTGGTGTGGGTGCAGCCCAGTGAGTTGGGGGAGCAGCAGAGATGGGGACCTCATAGGGGTCAGATCAGGAAGGGCCTGGAGGGCCAATGTGAGGACCTGGGCCTTGAGGGAGGTGAGGAGCCACTGGAGGATTCTGCACGGAGGAGGGACATAAACGGACTTGAGATTTTCCAGCATGTCTCTGGCTGTGCTGTGGACACAGACCACAGCGGGGCGAGGGCAGAAGGAGGGGGCCACGGCAATCATGGAGGAGTGGCAGGGCTCTGGATGTGTGTATTCTGAAGGAGTCAGCAGGATTTTGCTGATGGACTAGATGGACGGTGTGAGAGATGAATGAAAAGATGGTTCTCAGGTCTTTGAATTGAGTAACGGGACAAAGTGTGCTTGTGTATTTAGGGAGCCAACTGGACAACATGATCACTTGGTAGCTCTGGACCCCAAGGTCTTGAACGACTCCAGAGCACGCAGTTCACATTGTGGTCTGTGTCAAATGTGCTCTGCAGCACAGCACAGAGTGCAGAGTGCCCGGTGCTCCTGGAGTTGGGGAGCCTGGAAGCCTGGGATGGACCCAATGCTTCCTTCCGAGCACACAATCACAAGCAGGAAGAGTATTTCCTCCATCATGACTACAGAGCAAGGGCAGTGACCGGTAAAGTCATGGAGCGCAAACAGTTATCAGGCCCCAGGCCCCAGATAACAGGGTTCAGTTAAGTTCCAGTTCTTCCACTGTGACTCTGGGCAAGTCACTCTACCTCCCCGAGCCTTTGTTTTTGTCATCTATAAAATGGGGATAAGACCAGCAACTTCCCAGAGTTAGTGCGAGGACACAGTGAAGTTTTACAATGTTTTGGACACTTGGTTTGCACATCTATCTCCTCCCTGGATTTGTAAGCTGCCGGAGCACGTGGTCCGCCTCTTGTTATCTTTACATCTCCAGCTCTTGGCGTATTGCCTTGGTGTGAAAGAAATGTTGCATGAAGTAGTCAAAGTGTATGCTGCCCAAAATAAGTGGTTTGAGGTGTGGGTGATCAGTTCCTTATTACTGGATTAAAGAGCTGTATGAGGGGTTACGTTAATAGTACAGTCACCTATGGGGTGCCTGGGTGGCTCAGTTGGTTAAGTGTCCAACTCAATTTCAGCTCAAGTCACAATCTCAGGGTTGTGAGATTGAGCCCGGCGTCAGGCTCTGCACTGGACATAGAGCCTACTTAAGATTCTCTCTCTCTCTCTGACCCCCACAACTTCGATGTGCACACTCTCTCTCTTTCTCCAAAAAAAAAAAAAAAATCTTAATAATACAGTGACCTACATTTCCACATGGTCACGGATCAAAGGGTGGGAGTTTTGCCCACAATAGGCACTTGTCTGTGGTGGGGAGTGGCAGAACAGCAGTTGATAGCATGGCCTTAGAGTCAGAAAGACTTGGATTTATGTCTGGCTCTGCTACCTACAAGCTAGACGACCTTTCTGAGCGTCCACTTTCTCATCTGTAAAATGGGGCTAATAAGTGCTGGAATGGTACTGCTGGAAAAATTAAACCAGACAACAAATACAAAGTGTTTAGAACAGGACACACAGGGGAGCCTGGGTGGCTCAGTCGGTTAAGCTCCAACTCTTGATTTTGGCTCAGGTCATGATCTCAGGGTCGTGAGATCGAGCCCTGTGTTGGCTCAGTGTGGAATCCGCTTGAGTTTCTCTCTCCCTCTACTCCCCCTCCCCCGCCCCCGCTCCCTCCTTCCCTCTCTCTCAAATAAATAAAATCTTAAAAAAAAGAAAAAGAAAAAAGAACAGGGCACACACTAAACGCTCAACTCGTGGTGGCTATTATCATTAGAATGGCCCAAGAATGTATGTCAAGTGTTCAGTATTTTTCCTGGCACACAGAAGGTGCTCAATAAGTAACAGCTTGTTATCGGCAGCTACATCTACTTTGATCAGCAGGTTTACGATTTCACAAAAACAATGAGTTGCAAAGCTGATATCTTGGATGCCACTTCCCCGTGCGCATCTCTTCATTTGTTGGTCAAAGCTGTTCATGGTTGACACTCGCAACAATCCTAGGACTCAGGCATTTTACACACGGGGAAACTGTGGCTCTCAGAAATTATTTTACTTGTCTGGGGCCAGCTTCGGAGCTGGCACTTCATACCAAGTACTCCCTTTACTGCCACGGAGAAACCCATTCCGTCCATCAAGGCAGAAACAACTGGACTGCAAATCTGTTTGAAGTCTCAGTCCCTCATTCATCAGAGAAGTGCCTTTCTGGCAAGTTCTGTCATATAAGAGCTATTTTCCTAAGCGCCGTGCTAGGCCCTTGGGATACCACGGTGGAGGGACAGGCCAGATCCCAGCCTTTGTTAAGTTCACATCACAGAACCTCTCACTTAAATAATTTGTGGAGCAAGTCAGGCCAGGGTTAACTCACCCACAAGGACTAGAGGTGCAGGGATGAAAGGAAAAAAGACAAGCGGTAGTTGTAGGGGAAAAGGAAGCACCATCTGTGAAGGGAATTGCACAAGGTACGATGGTGACACTGTGAAGACGCGTAACCAGCTTTTCTGAAGAGGCGGTATCTCAGCTGTACCAAAGGGTAAGCAGGGGTTAAGCAGGAGAGAGAAAGCAGCCCAAGTAGAGACACCAGTCACATAACTACTGCCATTTATTGGGCCTTTGATAAGCACCAAGCATTGTAAATGTATCATCTAAGTTATTTCTCAACCTTGGGGAGGGGAGGGGGGACTACCATGACTCTTGCTTTACAAGTGCCTTATCCAAATTCTCTTTGCTAGTGAGTGGTGGAGTTGGAAAGGCAGAGCTGTATGTAGAACCTGAAGAGAAAAGTGCTGAGTTACGGTGTCCAGAGGTGAGAGGATATAATATGGTTTGGAGTCTACCTGTGGGAAATGCAATGTGGCAGGACAGCAAGAAGGGAGAGGCAGGCAGGGAACGGATTACCAAAGGGCTTGTAAGACCTTTTAAACAAAAGTGGGGGTTCTTAACCTTGCTTTGCTATGGCCTGCTTTGGCAGTCTGGTAAAGCCTGGATCCCTCCTCAGAATAATGTTTGAAATGAGTAAAACACAACACATACGATTACAAAGAAAACCAATGATACAGAAATCCAGTTATCATTAATAGTAAAAAGCAAGCAAGCAAGCAAGCAGGCATATTACCAAGTAAGGGACAGGTGAGGTAAGGTAGGGAGAGACACATGGGGGGCTATGTGACCAGGCTCATGCAGGGGGCTACGTAACCGGGCTCACAGAAATCCCAGAGGTGGAGAAATGTTATAAAGATATTAACCAGAGAACAGGGAACAAAACAAACCCATCTTGTTTGTTCTAAATATAGATAAGATATTTTCATAATATTTACAAATCCATCTTGTTTGTCCTAAATGTTATAGACAAGATATTTACCAATAAAAGCCCTCAGTGGCAACAAAATCCTGAGGCCTCTCACTCTAGAGGCTTTCCTTTCCCTTCTCACCTTCCCTTAATAAACCTTCACTTTGTTTCACCATTTGTCTGCCAGATTCGTTCTTTGACTCTGTGAGACAAGAACCCTGCAACATTACTATATGTGCTTCTTCATTAATACGTTAAGTGAGATCTACCCATGACTGCAATTTTAAAGCAGGGATGAGTGTCAATTATTTTTTCCCAACATTTTATTGTGAATAAAATGATATTTTGATACATATGCAAAGACTGTAATGGGATATGAAAATCTGCGATTTTGTTAGGGCAAAGTAACAGGTATGCCCAAACGACTGTAGTTTGTTGCGCAGATGCATGAGAGAAAGGGATGCTAAATTTCAAGTGCAGGTTAATGAAAGTAAAGATGAAATATTTTTCCGATTCCAAATTCACGGATCCTCTGGATTCTACCCATGACTAGGAATCCCTGTGTTGAAGGGCTTTGGATTTATTCTCAGGGTAGCAGAGTCACGGTCAGACACGTGTAGGGCTCAGCTCGCTGGCAACCCCAAGGTCTGAGAATGAGCTGGACGCGGGGTACGGCTGGAGACTGGTATCCAGTTAAGGGGGGCCGTCGCAGTCATCTCGGAGAGGTGGCGGGCTGCCAGAGTGCGCAGTGACGATGGACCAAAGGAAGCAGAGTCAAGAGACATTCAGGTGCCTCAGTTTCCCTGACTGGGATAATGGAACAACGCTCTCTTGCACCTGACCGCTCTTTGAATCTGAGTCCACCCAGTCCCTGGAGCTTTCTCAGGGGGAGAAGTCGAGCCCCCGTCACACCCTCCATTCTCTGAGACCCCAGGGGAAGATCCCACGCCTTTCCGCCAGACTCCCAGAACACAGCCACCTACCGGCTCTTGGCTTCTCCGGCCCTCTCTGGCGCTGCTCCAAGCCCCAGGCCGGCATCGCCGCCTCCCGGCACCGTGCCAGCTCCTCCGCATCGCTGCTGCTGCTGCTGCTCTCCAAATCACTCAGGGCGCTATTGGGCGCCGCCATCTTGAACTACCGCAAAGGATTGTGGGGAGCGCGTCTACGAGCGAACCTTCTCCACAACCGCAGGAGGGCGGAGAAGCGCAAGGTATTGTGGGGACTGTAGTTCTCAGACTCCGGCCGTCGTCGGTTGCGAACTACCCTGAAAGGTGAGAGCTAGAAAGAAAGGGCTAAGACGTGAACTTCTCCATCCTTTTCTTGATGAGGAAAATGAGATCTACAGAGGAGAAGGAATTGCCTAAGGTCATACAGGGAGTTAATGACAGAACCAGCATTGGTTCCTAGGCGTTGATCCAGTGTAGTTTAAATATTATCTATTTATTCCAGTAATTTCCAAATTCTTCTAGGCATCAGAAACACCACAGGGAACTTGTTAAAACTCGGATTGTTGTGTCCAACAAAAATTAACCAAAGGAGGGCGCCTGGGTGGCTCAGTCTGTTAAGCATCTGCTTTGGCTCAGGTCATGATCCCAGGGTCCTGGGATTGCAGGCATCCGGCTCCCTGCCCCTGGGGGAACCTGCTTCTCCCTCTCCCTCTGCTCTTCCGCCTTTCGTGCGGGGTGCTCTCTCTCTCTCTCAAATAAAATAAAATCTTTAAAAAAAAATAAAATAAAATAAAGGAACCAGGGGCGCCTGGGTGGCTCAGTCGTTAAGCGTCTGCCTTCGGCTCAGGGCGTGATCCCGGCATTCTGCGATCGAGCCCCACATCAGGCTCCTCTGCTAGGAGCCTGCTTCTTCCTCTCCCACTCCCCCTGCTTGTCTCTCTCTCACTGGCTGTCTGTCAAATAAATAAAATCTTAAAAAAAAAAAAAAAAAAGGGCAAAGGGGAGGGGGGGAAATGATACTCTTATTGGGTGATTGGAGTTTGAACCTGATCACATGAAGTCCTCTGATGATAGAGATACTGTTCTTTTCCTAAAGTCCTTGGACCATTATGTACTATTTGTGTGTGTGCATCAGGAGTTGAGAGAATTTACACTTTGTCATCCTCACTGTCCTGGACTTTGCCTCCCTCCATCTCAGTTTCCCTGCAATCCTCACCTCCCGGAGTTAGGAGGCTCAAGATTCAGAAAGAATCACCAGGACAGCATTAGCACGTGTGGAAAGACATGAAGACCATCCAAAAGAGAATAAACAAAGGTTATTTATTCCCAGCTTCCTATTGCAAGGGAGTCAGCCACTGTCCCCTGCAAACTGGCAGAGACTCCAAGACAGCGAAAGCTTTACAGTGGAAAAAAGAGAAGGCTTCAGGTACATCCTGAGGGAAGCTGTTGGCATGGGGAAGCAGTAGGTGGCTAACTAGAAGCAGGGTGTCCTCTGTGCTTGGCTAGGGAGCTTCTTCGGCTTTTTCTGGTTGGTTCTAAGTTGGAAGTGAGGTGGAATTAGGGAAGCTGGCAGTTAGTGACCAAGTCCTGACGACTGGGGGTTGATTGCTGTGGAGGTGGTGGTTTGGCTTCCCGGGCTGGGGACTGCAGAGGCTGTGTGGGTCAGAAACCTATCGTCATATGTGGTCCAGTCATTGTCCATTGTATATCAAGTGTCTCCCATCCCTCCTCATTCCCCCGCTGGCAGGGCTAGGCTAACTATTTACAAAGCTAGTGAAGACATGGCAAGAGCTGTAAGAAGTGGTTGATATGCCGGGTCCCAGCTTAGCTGGGAGGAAAAGGAAACCTTTCAGCTTTCTTCTTGGAGAGGATAAGGGTGTCTCTGTCCTGGATCCCATAGCTGCACAAAGACAACCAATCCTGCAGGACTTGACCTTGGAACTCCAGCTGCTGCTGCTTTCTGGGCAACCCTTGCTTGTCTTCAATCTGCTGCTTCAGGCCCAGGATGAAGCTTTTGGGGTCAAGGGCATAGGAGTGGCTCCCCCCATCGGGATTCTTCACAAAGACCTGGATCTCGCTGGAGAAGGTCTCCATCAGACAGAGGCGAATGTTGGAGAAGATGCTGTAAGAGGCCAGGGAGCATTGGGTATTGAGGAACTGTCGCTTGCCACCAGGCTCCTGGAAGGACAGTTGCTGCACGCTCAAGGAACTCCGGCTCTGCCAGATCTTCTCTTGAACCTTCTTTATGGGCTCATAAGGGTTCACCCTAAAGATCAAGTCTGAGTGACCCCACTGTTCCACTGTCACTTGGATGTCTCGTGCCCTCTGGAAGGGAGAGAAGAGGGAGAGGGGGTTAATTCCACACTCCGCTGCCTGACGTGCAAAAGTTCCCCTTACCGGTCCCAGTTTCCAACAGCATCAACAGCACCAACCCATTTGGGTTGCACCAACCACCTTCCAGGCCCTCTGCTGGGCGCCGGCTCCACTCTTCTTAATGAATCTTTTTTTTTTTTTTAAAGGTTTTATTTTGGGCGCCTGGGTGGCACAGCGGTTAAGCGTCTGCCTTCGGCTCAGGGCGTGATCCCGGCGTTATGGGATCGAGCCCCACATCAGGCTCTTCCGCTATGAGCCTGCTTCTTCCTCTCCCACTCCCCCTGCTTGTGTTCCCTCTCTCGCTGGCTGTCTCTATCTCTGTCAAATAAATAAATAAAATCTTTTCTCTCGCTGGCTGTCTCTGTCTCTGTCAAATAAATAAAATAAAACCTTTTATTTATTTTTTTTTTTAAAGATTTTATTTATTTATTTGACAGAGATAGAGACAGCCAGCGAGAGAGGGAACACAAGCAGGGGGAGTGGGAGAGGAAGAAGCAGGCTCATAGCAGAGGAGCCTGATGTGGGCCTCGATCCCGGAACGCCAGGATCACGCCCTGAGCCGAAGGCAGGTGCTTAACCGCTGTGCCACCCAGGCGCCCGTCTTCTTAATGAATCTTATTCTCACAGCAGCCCCATGAGGTTGGTTCCTATCATCCCCTTGTACAGATGAGGAAATCGTGGCTGAGCAGGGTTAAGTGACTTATTGACCGTCACACGGGTAGTGAGACGCATAGCCGGTATTTGAACCAAGGTCGGTCAGACTCCAAAGTCTGTTCTTCGCCACCACCCGAGGTCATGCTCAAGGGTCTGGGAGCCCCTGGTGGCTGAAGAACAGCACCTGGAAGGTGCTGGGGAGGCCTGGACCGTAGGTGATCTTTTCCAGAAGGAATATAGGCCCAGAATTCCCACATCTGCTGATTTTTCAAGACATTGCACAATGGTTTTTATATTCAGGAAAAATCCAGAGGCATATACTTTTCAGTCTGTCCGTGGGCCTCACTTGGTTGGTGGGCCCCACAAAGACCTGGCCTGGGTGTAAATCCTGGCTCTGCTCTTAGCTGTGTGATCTTGGTTAATTCACTTAACCTCTCTGAGCCTCGGTTTCTTCATCTGTAAAATGGGGGTGACAACGTTCAAGACAGTGATAATAAAAATACTGGACCTCTCTATTTTACAGACTTGTTCCAGGCCAAGTGCTTGGTAAGTTATTAAGTACTATAGGAATAGAATAAAATTGATTATTATGATCTTTGCCTGTACGGTAGGTTTGCCATTACATAATAATATTATTTAGCATTTTTTTGTTCCCTGAATAACTTCCCTGGCAATTCTTTTCTTTCTAGCAGCTTTGTGCACGTTTGTTTCACGGGCTTGCTTCCTACCAAAATCCAGTGAGTTCTTTGAGAGTAGGAGACACGTTTCATGTCTGCACCACTGTTGTCCCCACCACCCCAAGTGCTGGCACAAAACAGCGGCTGAATTCACTTATCTGGCCTCAGCTCATGCACACAGTGATCGGGAGCATGACTGATTCTCCAGTAGGTTATGGGAAAGAGAAAGAAAAAGGAGAACATGAGTATGAAAGGAAGCCCTCATCTGAGGCTCAGAGGGTTGAAAAATGTCCGCCAAGTTCCCAGAGCTACTGGGTGCTGCAGCCGGCCTCTCTGGCTCTAAAGCCTTGTTGGCTCCATCGACACAGAAGCTAAGTAAGTAAATTCCACGCAGTAAGCTCCTTTTGAGCTTCAAAGCCCTGAGAGCCCCACAGAGGAGCCATTACCTTCACGTTCCAGCTGGGGACTGGATTCTCCTTGTTGTCATAGCAACAGTTCTGTTTCAGGCACTGGCTGGCCCTCTGAGCGACTATGTCCCATCTGTACCCTTCCGCCACATTGTGGGTGGGGTCAGCTGGATCCAGGATGATGGGCCTGCAACACAGGGAGAGGGTTTCCAGGCCCTTTCCGGGCCGGAGGCCGGCAAGCCAGAAAGCAGCCTGCTCAAGCAGTCATCTAATCAAACCACTAAGCATGTGCTGGGTCCAGAGCCTCCGGGGCCATTGGTCCAGGAAGGCTCGAGAACACTGCTGGAGAGGAACAGAATGGGGATGATTATATTCCCAAGAATTCCTTTTCGGGGTGTGGAGTGTTGAGATCCCCAAACGCACGCGGTAGCCATAACAGGGCCTGGCTCAGGCAGGTGGGCCTCTTAAGTTCAGAGCTTTTGTTTTGCTAAGCAGGCTACATCCTAAGTCTGAGGCTAGGGCTGCTGAGTTGCTTTGGGTAATAGAAACACCACCACCACCAACTACTGACAATTATTGAGGCACTGGGTCAAGCCCTTTGTGAATTAAACTATTTTATTTTATTTTTTCATTTATTTTTTCATTTTTAAAATTATGTTATGTTAGTCAGCATACAGTACATCATTAGTTTTTGCTGTAGTGTTCCATGATTCATTGTTTGTGTATAACACCCAGTGCTCCACGCAATACGTGCCCTCCTTAATACCCATCACTGGGCTAACCCTATAACAATTCTAAGAGAGAGAGACTATTGGTTTCTTTCTTTCTTCTTCTTTTTTTAAAAATATTTATTTATTTATTTATTTATTTATTTATTTATTTATTTATTTGAGAGAGAGAGTGTGTGCCCGAGCAGGGGGAGGGGCAGAGGGAGAGGGAGAGAATCTGGAGCAGATTCCCTGCTGAACATGCAACCAGACGCAGGGCTCAATCTCACGCCCCTGAGGTCATGACCTGAACTGAAATCAAGAGTCGGATGCTTAACCGACCGAGCCACCCAGGTGCCCTGGGAGAGACTGTTGTTATTGCTGTTGTTGTTGTCCTGGTTTCACAGATGAGGAAACTGAGGCACAGACTTCTCTGAGTTCTTATAGCCAGTGAACGGGTGTTTTTACCCTCTGCTCTGCTTCCACAGAGAAGTTGGGCTGCCACCAGGTGTCTCTCTTCTATATAAATGGTGAATGAATACTTAAAGAATATTGGCTTGAAGGGGGTCTAACAGCGTCCTTAGGTTGCTTGGGGTGACCATATGTGTTGGAAGCCAAGCCCATGATTAAGACCTGGCTCTTGCCCTCCAGGAACTTCTGGCTTAGGAGGGGGCTGCGACTTTATCTAGGACAGAATGTGACAGTATGCTATGGGAGTGTGCTGGACACTGTAGGCTCTATGCCTGCTACTCCCAACATCCCTCCATCCCTGAAATAGTCCTGCCTGAAACAGGGAGCAGTGCCAGGCTGTCCTTCGGGTAAAGATCACCTGACCCAAAGTGACACCTGGTGACCCGACATGTAGGGCCTGGGTCCAATGAGTAGATTGGTTCCCTCTGGGGTTTGGACCAAGGATGATGGAGGTCCCTCATCAAGTGGAAGTCGGAGGAGGGCAGGGCAGGTGTGGGGAGAGAAGCAGAGGCCATCAGAAGAAAGAGGGACCGTGAGAGCGAGTGGCAGAGAAAGGGGGTGTCTACAGGTTTGCCTCAGGTCCTGATGGTTTTCTAACCTCAAATTTCTGGGTATCCTTATAATAAATCCTCTTTTCATCAGGAGACTGTGTTTTTCTTCTTTGTTTAAAAAAAAAAAAAAGGCCCAACATTCATAAAAGGGAACAATAGACATTCTTGGGATATTGCTTGCCCTGACCTAGCGCTTCTAATATAAAGAGTTGTCTCAGGCTGGGTTTCCCCAGAAGCGGATCCCAAGAGAAGGATTTGAGTGCCAGTGGTTGATTTGGAAGGACAGGCCAGGAAGCACCAGTAAGGGAGTGGGAGAGTGAGACCGGAAGGGAAGGACACCGCTGAAAGGTCTGTATTGAGGTGATTACCACTGCGGGCAACTGGAGGTTAGTCTCACCATCGGGACTCTGGGAAACAATGTAGCACACATGACCCAGAGAGCGTCCTTCCACCTGGGACGGGAGGGAGCTGCGGTATTTATCTACCAGCTTCCACTGGCCGCTGGGGGAGGCTGAAAGCCCTCAGGCAAAGGGACCCAAGTGCTGACTGCTGGAGGCTGAGCCAGCCTTCACATAAATGGTGACGATCCAGGGCCGGGGATGGGTGCTGGTGCTACACAGAGCTGTGTGCACTACAACAGTGAACATTTCTCCGGCATCTGCCACAGACCAGATACCGTAGGCCCTTTACCTACTTCCCCGACCCTTACAGCAGCCTGCATTGTGCGTACCACTGACTCCCGCTTTACAGATGAGTTGCTGGGGCTCACAGAGAAAAAGGCAGAGCTGGGATGGAACCTGGCTCTCTGATTCTTTCCACGTTTCCATGCTGTTGCTAGAATGCACCAAAAGTCTTTTGGAAGCAAGAGTGCTCAGTAGGGTGGGGTTCCTTGAGGTACAAGGAGACGGCTTACGGCCCCTCAGCCCACCCGGCGATTCTGAAAGGCGGCCAACCTGAGATGGGTCCCGTGTTGGTTTGAGATGCCAGTGCGGTTTTACTATTGATAAAGCCCACCTTTGCCTCTGTTCTTTCTGTTCTCTGAGATGTGGCCGACACGCGGGGGCCCAGTACCTGTCTCTTTTGAGCTGTTTTCTGACGAAATCCTTGATGACTGGGTTCTGGAACGTGTAGTACTTGGTCCAATAGATGCAGAGGAACTTATACTCCCGGAGCAGTTCCATCACAGTGGTGAAGCCTTCGTCCAGCCCGAAACTCTTGTCCTCCTGGGTACGCATTTCCCAGGCGTAGATGGTCAGCAGCTCGAGGGCATAGTCAGGGGGCAGCGCGGCCCTGGGGCACCTGGCTTTCACGTACTGTTGAAAGAGACAGGAGAGACCCCAAGATCGCTCTGGATGGACCAGAAACTGGAAAATCCAACTTCTTGTCTCAGCTCTGCCACCTACTGGCTGTGTAATCTTGGCCAGTCGCTTTCCCTCTGGCCCTACGTGGTTTCCCTGTTTAAGAATTAAGGGGCTCAGTTGGTCCCGTGGGTTTCAAACTATTCCTTTTTTTTTTTTTCTAAGATTTTATTTTTAAGCAATCCCTGCACCCAATGTGGGGCTCCAACCCACAACCCTGAGATCAAGAGTTGCACCCTCCACCAACTGAGCCAGCAGGTGCCCCACAAAGCATGCCTGACGTAACTCCTGGAATGGCCTTATGAAGAAGTGTCCCAAAGAGCGAGCACGCTGGGCTCTGCCACTACATCCCAGCCTAAGCAGCTCGTTTCTCTTTTACTGTACTGGGCTTCTGAAAGGTTTCCTTTAAAGACAAGTCTTCTTAGCTGATAGAAAAAAAGAGGGGTGGGAGGTTCCTACAGATCTCGGCAATAGCTGAGATTCTGTGGGGAACACAGAATGCTCTAGGAAGCATTTCTTTCTTCTCCCTTGTGCAGTAGCCAGTGCTGTTTGGATGGGATTACCACGCCCCTCAACTCCAGGGTGGGGATCCTGACCCAACAGGGTCCTCGGCATAAACCTGTTCTCCTTGCTAAGTGATTGTTTCAAGAGAAGCTCATGATGTAAGCTGTCTCGGTGTAAGTGAAGCCCAGTTCTTCGGTTTGGTGGCTGAAAGAGAAATCGCCTGTGTGTGGATGTGAGGGCAGGAATAGCTGTGGCCATTTTGCCATCATGAGGTTAAACCAGACTGAAGTCCAAGGTGCCAGAGAGACAGAGAACCTGAGGGTATTATAGAGAAGCAGGCCTGGAGACCCTACGAAACAGTGCCTGAAGCTCCCTTCCCACTGCTACGGGTTTTCACACATGAGCAGATAAGTATCCTTATGGTTTAAGTCAGTTTGAGTTGGTTTTTCTCTTACTTGCAAAAGGAAGTATCTTAACTGATACCAGTCACTTCTTGTCTAAAGAATCTTTCTAGGGGCGCCTGTGTAGGTCAGTCGGTTAAGTGGCTGACTCTTGATTTTGGCTCAGGTCGTGATCTCAGGGTCGTGAGACTGAGCTCCACAGAGGGCTCCACGCTCAATGGGGAATCGGCTTGAGATTCTTTCCCTCTGCCCCTCCACCGCGTGCACGTGCTATCTCTAACAAATAAATCTTTTTTAAAAAAAGAAAAAAGAGAGAAAACATATGTGATCAAATCCTTGTTTTAAGGAGGAGGCTTGAACAAAAACAGAAGGGAGGATTCTAGAAGCAAAGCTGATATACTGTCCTGTGGACATTACAAAAAAAAAAAAACGCGCATAGGTAGGAAGAAAACACTTTGTGCTCTTAGAGCAAGCAAAGGGATCATTCCGTGGACTTCTAGTTCTCCAAAGCCACAAAACCTCGCATCATTTCCTGTAAGTGACTGCCTTATCAACAAAACCGGTTTTATTCTTGGCTTTGGCAATACTGATGTCTGAAGATATATCACAACCTTGGTTGATAACGATAATCGTGGAAGAAAAGGGCTGCTTTCCCCACCATAAACACAGTAACTGTAAACTTACTAACCTTGGACATTTTCTGATTTTGTTTTTTAAAGATTTATTTATTTTAGAGAGAGAGAGACAGAGAGACAGAGGTGGGGGGAGTAGTTGAGGGAGAGCAAGAGAGAATCCTCGAGCAGATTCCCCACTGAGTGCGGGGCTCCACGCGGGGCTAAACCCCAGGACCCCGAGATCATGACCTGAGCTGAAATCAAGAGTTGGGCGCTTAACCGATTGAGCCATCCAGGTACCCCTGCTTTTTTTTTTTTTTTTAAATATATAAGAAAGCATCTTTTTTCACCCCCTTTCTAACTTTCGGGTTTGTTTCAGAATCTTCCTTTCATAAGTTTAGATGACTTTGTTCACTGGGATATTTTGAAATATACTTGGTACCATGCAAGCCATCACATGTGAAATCGAAAAATTAGCTGTTACGGATATATTCACTTGGTAATGATTGTGATAGGAACACAGCAATTTGTGGGGGAAACCGGTGTGGGTGCAATTAATGGAACCTTTCTTCATGTTAGTCCTTAACCAGCTGACATTAACTACGCTGGGAGAACTCAATGAACTCGACGCTAGCCAGTATAGACCGAAACTGCGGTGTTCCAAGCACTTGTGTCCTGGGACCTATTGTATATTCCTTCCTTCTCTTTCTCCTCCTCCACTTTCTCCACTATTTCACCTTACAGTTTAAAAGATTAGCATTTCCGCCCCTCCCCCACTACCATCCCCCTGGATGCAGGTCCCTGGAATGGCAAAATCAGGCCCCCCCCTGCCTTCTCTTCCCCGCTTTCTGCCAGCGCCGCCTTGTGCCCCCATCCCGGCGACCCCCTCACCTCAAGGTACCAGTGCTTTACTAGCCGGAGGAGGCTTTTCAGCTTGGTTGGCCGATGTTTCATGAAGTTTCTCTGCAGCTCGCTGAAGGATGGGGAGAAATTTCCAGGGTAACCGTGGGCCTCAATCAGACTCACATAGACCTCAGGATGTGGCTGAGTGTTGGAAACCGAAGGCCCTGGGATGGGAGGGAGCAAAGGTAGAGAGCGGGGATTTAGGAAGCCCCAGGTTGATAAGTAGTCAGGCGGGGGGGAGGGGGGGGCGGACAGACACCTCACTGCCTAGAGAATCAAGGTTTGCCTTGCTTGATTGTCCTCTGGAGAACCAAAAGTGGGCTTGCCATTCCCCAGGCCACTCGAGGACTGTTGTCCTCGCTCAAGGTCCCCAACACCCCAGTTGCCCTTAATGTCTGTTTGGGATTTCTTTCTCAGTGATTGAGTCCAACCTCCTGACACGGGAAACGAGAACTAGGTCCAGATAAGAGAGCTGGACTCCTCAAGTGCATTTGCTGAAGGGTGTGCTTCCGTGGCAAGCTTCTCCACCAGGCGATCCTGGCAGCCCCTCTAGGTAAGAGGAGCTGGCAGAAGATGAAACCTGGTTGTCTGGGGTTGTAGCTGATACTGTTTACTCCAAACATTGAGCACTCTGCCTGAGGACAGACCAGAAGTGCTGGGGAGTTCGTGGTCCCAGGAAGCAGCCCTCAGCCAAGGGTGATGGGAAGTTGGGGAATAAACATCCCATTCCAACTCCGGGCTGTCACCTAGAGTTCTCCAGGGGCACGAACTTGTGACGCTTCCTCCCTTCCCTGTCCCACTCCCCTGCTTCCCTCTCAGCATTTCCTGGGACTGCTTATCCTCACACCCTTGTCTCAGGGTCTGCTTCTGGAAAAGCTCAAACAATGACAGGCCCTGGCACCCCTGATAAATGCTACAGAAGCACCCCAGTTTCCGCTTCTAACACCTTCCCCTCTGCCGGTCTCATCTCCTCTTGCAATCATATATGTATCCACGCGACTCTTTGATAAGGGTTTCCCATGTTGAGCGACACAACGGCCCGAGTTGGGCCAGTCCCGTGTCCTGTGGTTGCCAAGCCCCTGGCTCTGGACGTAGGTTGAATGGATGAATGCAGGTGTCTGCATGTGGCCGTAAACGAGAGGTGAGGGGGTTCATGTCTCCCTGGGATGGCAAGTGTGTGAGTCCGATGGGCTTCCCCTTCTCTTACCCAGGGCCCTGTAGGCAGGCACGATGGTGACAGTGATGGGCTCTGCAGTCCGCCTGGTCTGGATGGTGAAGATGACAGCATCGGGGACTCCCTGGACGATTTCCACGTCCTCGAGCCCAAGGGCCAGCAGATCCCGGCAACACCACAACTTTTTCCATATCAGACTCAGAATGGCCTGGTGGTGCTTGGCCTCTTGCTGGAAACTGTGGAAACAGCTCAGGAACACCACCAGTTCCACCTCCAAGGTGTTCCTGAGCGCTGTGCCGTTCCCGAAGGAGCCTACCTGCAGAACACGGAGCCCAGTCACCTGCCACGGCCTGTACCAGGCAATCCCTGATGCTCTTTACATGAATTGTCCCATCCGATGCTCCCCACAACCCAGGAGGGGGGGTGGTACCAATATCTCCTCTTTACAGGGGAGAACACTGAGATTTCAAGAGAAGAAGTCACTCCCCCAGGGTCACACACTGTACACAGCAAAGCCTGGGTTTGAACCCAGGCAGCCTGACTGCAGCGCCCAAGCTGCATATTTATGACACTGTATTGCTTCTGAGACGGGGTGTTCTCACTTGCACAGTGATGCCTCCTCCAAGAGGCCACTAAGATGCCTACTCCACAGGGTATTCTGAGCATTCCAGGCATCTGAGTCATTTCATGACATTAAAAAGTGGGGAGCAGGATTGCCTGGTGGATAAGAGCCATGGGGCAGCCTGACTCTGACCCTGACCCCTGCCCTTGTTTCTCAGCTGTGGTCCCTAATTGTGAATCCTAATTCCTCATCTGCAAAATGACAGTAGCCATGGAATGTGCGTCACTAAGTTCTTGGGAGGATTAGATAACATGAGGTGTGCCGGCAGTGCTGGGGGAGCTTGCCATGTGCCTGGCATGCAGGCAGTCAACCGCGTATCTCTCGTCCTCTTCTTTTTCTTGTTGACTTAGATCAACCCTTCTCTGCCTGGGATTCAGTTTTCCCATCGGGACGGACGGAGCTTGAGCTGGATGATTTGGAAGTGGCCTGTCTGGTGCTCTTGAGAGTCCAGACCTGCTCTCCAGCCCCTCCTGTCTCTGGTACAAAAAGCCCTGCAACTCTCTGGGCTCCTGTCTTTCTCAGCCCAGGTTGGGAGATGGAATTGCTAGCGATGCCTCAGACCTCGGGGGTGGGGGGGCTGCCTCTCCTGGCAGGTGGAATCGCTACGGATTGATTATAATCCAACCGTCACGGGTTGAACACTCACGGTGTCTGGCACCATGGAAGGCCCTTTTTTTAATCCTAACACCCACTGACTGAGGTGGGGACTACTGTTATTGTCCCCAGTGTACAGATGAGAAAGCTGAGGCAGTGTATTCATAGCCAGGAGTCCTAGTCATAGTCAGATAAAGGGTCTTTCCCGTGCCCCAAGTCTCTGAGCCAGGCCCTAGTTCTGTGGAGGAGAAGTCCGCCATCTTTTCTTCCCTCTTTCTTTTGCATTCTCTTTCTGACCTTCATTGAGACCCAACATTTGTGCCCCATTTGGCAGGGCTGGGGATGGAACCCTGTGCGTGGACAAAGGGCACACTGAAAGCTGTGCCTAGACTTCCTGCCTCTTTCACTGAAGACTCAGGCAAAGAAGAAAGAACATTCTAGAATAAGCTTCATGACTTGCTCCAGCCCAGATCTATTTAAACCCAACTCATTCAAGGATAAGCATTCATTCATGTGAACCAGCCCAGCTCACCGGGTTTTTACAGGGGTGGGAAGAGGGTTTAGAGCCTGAATAAAGCATTATTTCTCCTCTACCATTGCTTTGGGGGTTATCTCTCTCTCTCTCTCTCTCTCTCTCTCTCTCTCTTTTTTTTTTTTTATGGTTTTGGCAAGGGGGAAGTGGCTATGGTCTGCAGGCAGAATTTGAGGGCTGGGTAAATACCACTTCCTGTCATCGAAACTCATTCTGTTGGTAGCATCCTCCTGTCTCCAGACTTCCCCTTTTTTTATCCACTTTACCCTCAGGATTGTCAGGGGTGGGGTGGGCTGGGAGGGTCTGCTGGACTCAGAGCAAGAATTTATAACTAGGCTTTTGCTTTGGTGCATTTACCATGTGCCAATCTTTTAGCCTACATTGACAAGGCTTTTGCGGGACGAGGAAACGATGATGATGATGATGATGACACAGACGGTCTGAGAGGTTAAGAGCAATCTAAGATCACATGACCGGGCAGGAAAGAAGCCAAGAGTCAAACCCTAGTCTGCCTAGATTCTATGGCCTCAGGCTCTGGCTGCTGGGAATGGGTATTAAGCAAGGGCTGGGCACCTGAGATTTCTAAATCCTTCCCTGAGTTAGCTGCCCCTGGAGAGAGAACTAGAGCCCTGGGCTAGGAGTCAGGCACCCTAATTCTAGTCCTGCCGGGGCGCCTGGGTGGCACAGCGGTTGGGCGTCTGCCTTCGGCTCAGGGCGTGGTTCCGGCGTTCTGGGATCGGGCCCCACATCGGGCTCCTCCGCTGTGGGCCTGCTTCTTCCTCTCCCACTCCCCCTGCTTGTGTTCCCTCTCTCGCTGGCTGTCTCTGTCTCTGTCGAATAAAAAAAAAAAAAAAAAATCTAAAAATCTAATTCTAGTCCTGCCTTTGCCACTAGCTTGATGTGAACTTGGGACATCTCTCACCCTCTCTGTGCTTCAGTTTCCTTAATGTTTAAACAAAGGGTTGGCTGAGACTGTCTGATTCTCCAGGGCCTTCTAGCTTTGACCCCCTTGAATTTTGACTCTAGCTAGGACAAGAAGCGGCTAAAGGAAGGGCATGGGGGAAAAATCAGTGGGGGCGGCCTAGAGCACTGGCTGCGGAATAGATAGAGCCTGGTTCAAATCCCAGCTCCACCACTAGCTGTGTGACCTTGGGCAAGTCACCTTATCTCTCTGAGCTTCCATTAAAGAAAACTTCTTCTAACCAAAAACTTAAAACATAGAGGGGCGCCTGGGTGGCACAGCGGTTAAGCGTCTGCTTTTGGCTCAGGGCGTGATCCTGGCGTTATGGGATCGAGCCCCACATCAGGCTCCTCTGCTGGGAGCCTGCTTCTTCCTCTCCCACTCCCCCTGCTTGTGTTCCCTCTCTCGCTGGCTGTCTCTATCTCTGTCAAATAAATAAATAAAATCTTTTAAAAAAAACACTTAAAACGTAGAAAAATAGGAAGAGAATCCAATGAGCACTCGTGTACCCAGCCAGTTAGATTCAACAAGTTGAAACTCCTCGTCACGTCTGCTTCATCAAAACCGCGTTCGAGTAATTCCAGATACCAAGGGACTTTGTCTCCGAATATGTTAGCATTTGTTTCCAACCAAAGAGAGCACCTTCCCCCATAACCACAACACGATTACCCTAGCAAAATCAACAATGACTGCCCTCTAATCTAATATCCAGGCCATAGTAAAATTTCCCTACTTGTCCCCAGACTGTATTTTATGGATGGTCTATTCACACCAGGATCCAATCAGAGACCTTGCAATGCATCTGGTCATTATGAATCTTAAGGCTCTGAACCTCCACTTTGCTCATCTGTAAAATAGGAAAAGAATAATGCCTACCTCACAGGGTGCATGAATTAGAGCTAGGGTATGTTAAGGGGTTGGGCTAGTGCATCCCAGAAAAGTAAACTATTATGATATCATGAGTTTCCTTGCCAGACTTGTTCTGCTCAGGGCAGCACTGGCGTAGGGCGCAGGCAGCTAGGTGGGGTGCCCTGACGTGTCAGCTGCACGGGTTAAAGATAACGGGGCAAGAGGTCCCCAGCATCCTCTGGGACGAGGACTCTCGTGCTACCTGTTGCCCAGCCCTGCTCTGTGGACGGAGGGGACCAATCTCACCTTGAGCACCCTTAGAGCCCGCACCTCCTGGTCCAGTCCACAATCCCCTTCAAAGCACTCTTCCCTCAGGAATTGTTGCACGGTCCACACAGCCTCCAGGACCTCTTCTTTCTGCTCGCGGCGGGGCTGCAGCCACTGCGCCACGAAGGAGTCCAGCCTGGAGGCAGGGGTGGCATACAGCTCCATGGTCAGGGCCATCTCTGAGCCAGAGGACCCCTGCTGCACGGATATATAGCCCACCCAGCCTACCCAGCTCCCTGCACACCCACTTCTTTAAGGGGGCTCCTCCTCAGCTGACCGCCGGCACCCTGCGGGGGAAAGGGGCCAGAGTGGAGAGGAACCCAGGAAGTGACTGGGCTGACCTGGGTTCCTCCTCTTGGAGACCCTTTGCCGCGGTAGGGGCACTGAGGGACACTGAGTCCAGCTGGGAGTTCCGGAGCCACCTTAACAAACTTGGCTCCCAGCCTAATCTTTTTGCTATCAGTTTCGATTCTCAGCTCTTAGTTTCCCTTTGACTTTTGGAAACTGAACTTGGCTTGAGTTTGGCCCTAGAGGAGGCAACACTCCCAGCAGGTCAGAGTGGGATGGTATCCATCAATCTAGTCACCCGACTTTGTCATATGAAACTCAGGCTCAGAAAGATATGGGACTTGCTCCTGGGGGGGCCGGAGGGAGCGGGGGGAAGCTGAGAGTCCAGAGTCCCGGAGAACAGAGTTTCAATTCCCGTCTGCCCTTTGCCACACTTTTAACTTCCCTGACCCTCCCATAATTTGTCCATAAAAAATGGGGTTAGTAATGATACTCTACCATAGGTTGTTGAGCAGATGAAGCATGAGAACACTGAGCACCGAAAGCACTCAGTAAGTGCAAATATTATTATTCACTCATTAAATACCTATTGAGCACCTGCTAGGTGCCAATGTGTTAAAAAGACAAAATAGGGGCGCCTGGGTGGCTCAGCCGCTAAGCGTCTGCCTTCAGCTCAGGTCATGATCTCAGGGTCCTGGGATCGAGCCCCCGCATCGGGCTCCCTGCTCAGCAGAGGGCCTGCTTCTCCCTCTCGCACTCCCCTTGCTTGTGTTCCCTCTCTCACTGTCTCTGTCAAATAAAAAATAAAATCTTAAAAAAAAAAAGACAAAATAACACACTTCCTGTCCAAAGGGGCTCTCAGAGCAGTAGTGGAGACAGACAAGAGACTCTGGGAGTTCAGTGTGAGCCTTAAAAGACTGGGGATCTGGCCAGGAGGAAGAGGAGAGCAGACCACAGGCAAAGTGGAAGTCTGAACGACCCAGGTGTCAAATATGCATTGGCACAGAAGGTAAGGAGGAGAGAGGTGAGAGATGTGCCTCGACAGGTGGGCAGGGGTTGAATACTGGAGTGCCGTCATTCATTCATTCAACGACTATTTATTGAGTAGCTACTATGTGCCCAGCAGGTGCTGAGGATACAGCAGCAAATAGACAAAAATCCCTTCCTGCAGAGGGCTTACATTCTGATGGTGGAAACAGACCCTAAGTAGGACAAATACATCCAATTGTAGTAAATAAGATGGTGAGAAGTGCTAAGCAGAAAAAATAAATCAGGGCAAGAGGTTAAGATACACGGTGTGTGTGTGTGTGCGTGTGTGCACGCGCGTGTGTGCACGCGTGTGTGTGTAGGACTGTTTAGATGTTCAGTCTCAAATAAGGGGCTTGGAAACGCCTGAAAAGGAGATATTTGAGCAAAGACATGAAGGAGGTGAAGTGAGTCATGTAAGCCACAGGGAAGAGGATCATTCACGGGCCAAAGGAGCAAGTGCCAAGGTCCTGTGGCGTCAGTGTGCCTGGTAGGTTTGAGGAATAACAGCATTCAATTTAGGTTGATGAAAGGATATGGGGGAATTTGATTTTTTAAGAAGCAGGCAGGTCGAACAGCACCCTGCAGCGCGTCTCCCTGGGGCTGTGTGAGCGCTTCTGATTCTCTCTTGCCATGCGTGGCTCCATTCTGTGTGTGGAGGGTGGTCTCTTTACTCATCTGTAGACGGGCTTGGGCTGCTCCATTCCGACTGTGTTTCTGCTTAGACATTTACCCTCATTTAACTATACCAGGAACTGCTGTACTCGGCCCCCCCCCCAGGGCTCAAAATCTGATTGGCTAAGTAAAAACAATAGGGGGCGTCTATGCTAGGTCAGCTGATCGCTCTCGCTCCAATTATATTTGGACAGAGCAGCAAAGCTATTGGGTCGGAGCTTGGCATGGGGCGCCTATGGGTGAGTGGGCGATTTCAAAGAATGAGACATAGCGGGGGGTCATCCCAAACCGTGTGGTCTCCAAAATAGCATTGCACTGAGCCCCTCATGAAGATAACAGGGAAGAATTCAAAGTCATTTCTTTGGTTCATTCGTTTCTTCAGCAAGCACATGCTGAACACGTGAACTAGGCCGGTGGCGTTCTAGACCACGTCCCCCAGGAATAAGGCACTTGTCAAGTCTCATTAGCTCAGGGAGACCGATGATCCAACAAAGGAACACAGTGAGGGTCCCAAGGGCTTTCACGGAAGTCTGAATCGGGTGTAGGGGCAGGAAATGACGCGGCTGGCCGTATGGGGTTTCTAGCAAGGGTTCTCAAACTTGAGCATGCACCAGAATTACTTGGAAGTCTTGTTAAGGCACGGATTGCCGAGTCCCACCGCCAGAGAACCTGGCTCAGGCAAATCTGGGATAGTTGCTGAAATTTTTCATTTCTAAGATGTTCCCAGGTGATATGCTGATTCTGCTGGGCTGGGGTTCATACTTGGGAGAATGATGACTTAGAGCTTTGAGTGCTGACAGATGGAAGCACGAGGGAGAAGGGATCGTTGATTCGGTCACAGTGTCATGATCCGGCATTCGGTGCTCTGGAGCTGCAAGAGTTGGGGCACATCTTGGTGTGTTTTGAGGGTGAGGAGGAGAGATTGAGAAGTAAGGAAAGGCTCAATTGTCAAAGACCTGGAATGCCAAGCAAAAGAACGTGAACTTTGTTCTATAGGTAATAGGAGCCAGTGGAAGATTTCAGGCAGGGAAGGGTTCATTCCTATTTATGCTTCCGAAAATCACAGTGGTCTGGGTGGAAAGGGGCGGGTGAGGGAACAGAGCCGTAGAAGTCTACATCACGTGCAACCTGACCAGGGGCACTCCTGGGGACCTGTGGCTTTGACTCAGGGAGCTAAGCTTTTATCTCAAGGAGTTAGAGAATGAGTCTCGTCGACAAAGGTGGGTGAGGAAAGCAATAGTTTTATTAAGCAAGGGTACAGAAAAAGCTCTCAGGAGTGAGAGGGGTCCCCATGGGGTTGCCACTAAGGGCTTGCAGGCTGCTCTTTTATTGAGAACTGACCGGGAAACGTATGGCCTTGAGTTTCTTGTGCCGTCCTGGTTTGAGCATGGACTATGGATAATACCCTTAATGACTTACTTCTTTGAGGTTTGGTCATTTCCTGTGATACATTGTAGTCGCTGAAGAAAAATACGGTGGACCGGGTGGTCTGTTCCCGTATCTCTTGTTCACTCTGTCTTAGTGCTTCTGCCTGCCAGGAATAGTCTCAGAGCCTAGCCAGGGACCCCCCCATCTCTCCCTGCCTATACCTTAACCCTTTCCTTACTCAGCTTCTAGTGAGTATGATGGTGTCACAGTCTTTGATCTGCAGGTCTGAGAGTCTGTGGTAATTCCATAGTTCCCGATTCTGGAACGTTAGTATCTGGTCCTCAACGTAAGGTCCTCCCGCTTCCTCAATCTTCTCTTTTAAGACGTAGATGAAGTCCTCAGGGTACATGGCATAAGGTTTGCTCTGGCCGCCTGAGTCCTTCACGAAGACCTGGATCTCGGGAGGGAAGGTCTCCAGTACCCGGATGCTCACCTTGGAGAAGATCCCATAATATGCTAGTGTCTGCTGGCTGCCGAGCAGTCGCCGCTCCCCTCCCGGCTCCTGGAAGGAGAGACGCTGCTGCCCGCTGAAGCCCCATGTCCTCCTGATTTCTGCTTTCATCTTCCAGATGGGACTGTAGGGGTTCACGGAGAGTGTCCAGGCCTCCTCTCCTGTCTTCTTCACTGTCACCTGGACATCCCTTGCTGGCTGGATGGGAAGGAGGAGCAGTAAGGGCATCTCATGGTCGTGGCTGTTGTCTCCAAAGCCTCCCCTTTCTGCCTACTGACGATATAATTTATTGCCTACCGAGACACTTATGGTAGAAAAAGGTGCTATCGGTAATTATCTCAGCCGACAGGTAGAAACTGGAACTGTCCCAGGCAGAGCAGAACATGTGGTCATCCCAGGCTTACAGACCGTTGGGTCACCCTCTGCCTTGCCCTGATCAGAGTAACATCTGGCAGTTGTTCGTAAGTAACCGCTCCTCCTGTGTGGAACTATTCAGAGTCCCTGTCTGTCACATGGGGATAGCATCAGCACCTAATTCGTAAGCACATCATAGGGCTGTTCTAGGTTCAGTCATTTAACAGATGTCAGGCACTGGGCCGTATGGTCAAGGATATTCACTGTAACAGCAAAAGACTGGAAGCAGCCGAAAAATCTTCCGGTGGGGGCAGGGGTCATAAAAGAGAAGGTACTTTCCTCCATCGGATCATGACAGAGCTGTTAATCCAGGGTGACTCGAGGTCTAGGGCAGTCCAAGTGTGTGGCCCTTGCTCTGGCATAATTAGCATCACCCCATTTCAGGCTCAAAAATATCCTGGTTTGGACTTTCTGTTATGTGGTCACACCCCCTTAGGTCTGTAAGTGTGGATATGGAATTGTCTTTCTGATAATTTAATCGAGTAACCCAAATAGCCTCATCACTTAAGTAAAAGTAAAAAGGCCAAAAAGTTAGATTACAGTCAGACAGGAATGTGCTAGCGTGTGGGTGGCGTTATCTATCCACAGAAGGTGATGCAGGACATCGAGAAGGTGGTACTGAGAGCCTGGGAATCGGGATGGGAGGGCAACTCATTTAGTTGTGTGTTCTTTTCAACAGTCTGATTTTTTTTATTCTTTGCTAAACACGCATGTTACTTTTTCACAAAACAGTAATATTTAAAAAGGTGGTGGGGAGGGTTCTTAGCAGGAGTTGGAAGACTGTTCCACGAATCTTGCCTCGTGGGAGACTCCCGGTCTGCTGGACATGCCAGTGAACGGGCCAGGGCTGGGTGGCGGGTCCTTCTCACACGTGAGCCATCCGCCCTACTGGAGCTCCTACGGGTCCGCCCTTGAGGCCAGCCTCAGGATCTCCCTGCAGGCTCTGAGATGTGGCACTGGCCACGAGATTTCTCTGGGAGTAGCAGGTTAGGGAAATGAGATCCCTCTCCGTTGAGCTGATAGCAGCGTTCTGGTCTTTGAACCCTGGATTCCTATGTAGTGTAGACCCAGGACTGCCATGGTCGTGGGGGGAAAAGCCGGGCACAGGGGGGCCACACAAGTGGTGTTGCTGTCTGCAGTGGAATCCAGTGCTCCTTACTGATTGTTTCTGATACATCTGTTAAATCTCTCTTTTTAAATAAAGCTTATTTAAAATTTTTTTTAGTAATCTCTATACCCAACACGGGGCTCGAACCCACAACCCCGAGATCAAGAGTCTCATGCTCTTTGACGGAGCCAGCTAGGTGCCCCTTAAATCTTTGTTTTTGACAGCAAGAAGTTGAGCTTTCAACCCATAATAGGGAAAATGTTACCCCACAGGGTGTATGTATGTGATAAATTCTTTGATTATCTCTCTCCAATGGCTACAGAGCAGGGCAGAAACTGACTGCCCATTCTACAGATGAAAGAACTGAGGCCCAGATACTTAAGAGCAGAAGGGGAAGACTTGCACACTTGGTTGGCTGGGACATCTCCATGCGGGGGGGTGTTACCTGTCCTGGGGTCTTAGAAGTGCTGTGGCCAGAAGCTGAGGGGCTTCACCGGGGGGAGGGTGCTGAAGTGAGGTCAGCACTGAGTCAGGACTGAGGGGTGGAGGAGATCGTACCTGTACGTTCCAGCCCTGGCTGGAGTCTTCAGTCCTGCAGCAGGCCTGCCTCAGGCAGCGAACAGCCTCTCTGGCCACCAGGTCCCATCTCTTTTTACTTCCCAGGTTGTTGGTAGGATCAGCTGGGTCCAGGATAACTGGCCTGGGAAAGAGAAAGGGAGTGGATCTCCATCACATTTAGACTCTGGCCTCTGTCATTCAAGTCTGTGGGACTGTGCATGCCTCTGTGCAGGCCCTTTCCTGCAAGCTAAACCTCCTGGTTAGTGATAAGAGGTATAACCTAAGTTGGCCCAGTTAGAGTGAATCTCGGGGATTCTGCTCAGAATGCTAGGGCAAAGGTACTCACCCTCTTGTAGTGGAAGGGATGAGTACAGATGAGAAGACTGGAACTGATGCAGTCATGTTAGCCTGAATTCAAAGGCAAAACCCAGGGAAGGGCAGGCCTGAGCGATTTCACGGAATGGGACCCTGATGAAACAGGGAACATCTGGATCACACCATACCTGAAGCTTCATTTATCCTTGGACTTCTCAGTTACAAAAGCCAATAAATTCCCCTTATTTAAAAACCTGTACAAGTGGGGTTCTCTGTTCCTTGCAGCTGAAAATAATGCCACCAGGACACTCACCTGCATTCCTTCAACTGCTGTTTGATATAGATTCTGACGGTCTCATTTTGGAAATCATAGTACTTGGTCCAATATATGCAGATGTCTTCATATTCTATGAGGAGTTCCATCACAGCTCTAAACCCTTCATCCAGGTTGAAGTTGTCGCTTTTGTCTGTCCCTATTTCCCACGCGTAGATGGTCAGTAGCTCCAGTGCATATTTTGGGGGCAATGCTGCGTTTTGATATTTAGGTTTCAAGTGCTGTGGGGTTGGGGGGAAAGAAGGGAGAGCACATGAGAGAGAGAGAGAGAGAGAATAAATACGAGATGCTACCCTGGGAATTGAGAATTTCCAGGTCGCTCTGTCTCTAGATCCCAGTAACACTTACTCAACTTTGGAAATGCCTGGCTGGCTCAATTGACAGAACATGGGACTCTCAATCTCAGGGTTGTGAGATCAAGACCCCCGTTAGGTGTAGAGCTTGCTTAAAAATAAAAATAATAAAGCACTACCTTCTCAGTTCCCTTTTACATCTCAATTACATAGCACATCCATGAAATTTGAAATGGGTCTAGCAGTCTGGTCTCTAGATGGATGACATCCTGCGGCCATCAAAATTTCAGTGAAAGAGTAAATTGAAGACTCTCATGGACCTCCTGGGCCTCATCAATCTACATTTTTGAGTTGGAATGGGGGAGGTAATGCAGTATAGTAACTATAGGATTTAATTAAAGAAAACAAAAGCACACAGATGCACTGAAAATATGACACAAAATCAGAACAAATGGAAAGATGGGGAAGGAGTAATAGTGTGAAATTTTCAGTTCTTCAAAAATTAATTTGGAAATGTACTGCAATTACACTTTGAATCCCACCAATTTTTTAGTGGGAGAAAAATGACCTTAAGATTCAAATACAGGAATAAAAGCTTAGGAAATCCAAGAAAATTGTGAGAAAGAAGAATAGGTTGGTATTTGTTTTCTCAGATATGTCTTCTAAAGCAGTTGTCACAAAAACAGTCATGTTTTTGTTGTCAGAATAAACAACAGCCAAGTGTAACGGAATGGAAAGCCCAGAATTAGTTCCCAATAGATATGGAAACGTAACAAAGACTGGCAAGGGTGACGGGGGAAAAATGCATAATCCAACAAAGGACCCTGGCACAATTTGTCCACCATCTGGGAGAAAATAAAGATGACCCCACTGTCTACCACATACCAAAATAGTTTACAAATGGAGCGAAAAGATATGAAACACAGAAGAAAATTAAAAGACCACCTACACACTGTGGGCAAGATGGAAAAGCTACAACCTAGACAAGTCAGACCTATTTGTGTGTGTGTTTTTAAGTAAGCTCTACACCCAACATGGGGTTTGAATCCATGACCCCAAGATCGAGAGTCCCACACTCCTCCAACTGAGCCAGGCAGGTGTTCCTCTTTGTGTATTTTATTTTACTTAAAGATTTATTTACTAATTTTAGACACAGAGAGAGAGAGAGAGATCACGTTGACTATGGGGAGGGGCAGAGGGAGAGGGAGAGAGAGAGAGAGAGAATCCTCCAGCACACTCCCCGATGAGCACGGAGCCCAATTGGGGGCTCGATCCCAGGATCCCAAGACCATGACCTGAGCTGAAATCAGGAGTCTGCCCCTCAACTGACTGAGCCACCAAAGTGCCCCCCAGTTTGTGTATTTTAAACATTAGAAATAATTATATTGTTAGAGATACTATAATTAAGGTCCATAGAGGTGTGATCCATTGGTGAAACTATTTGTAACACATGAGAAATAACCGTAAATATCTACATAATTTACAAAAAGGTCTTACACCTGGTAGGAAGACAAAAGACCCAACGGAAGAAGACGCAAAATACATTAACAGATTAACTTCCCAAGGTTCAAGTCCAAAGGTCAGTAAGCAAACGCATTTTTGTAAAGAGTGGACTACAGAAAGAGTAGGCGTAATAGAATCCCACCTAAGCTCTGGGCATGAGCGGTGTGAGCACAAAGAGTAACGAAGGCCCAGTCTCCAAAAATGTTTTTGGAGTCATTTCAGGCATTTCATGTGGATTTTACCTTCTTTCTTGTACTTTTTTTTTTACATTATTTGAATTTTTCACAAGCCCCGCACCTAGTCGCACTCCGAGCCCCGCACCCAGCCTCGCTCCAAGCCCCACACCCAGCCGCTCTCCCAGCCCCGCACAAAGCCGTGGGCCCCGCACCCAGCCCCGCTCCGAGCCCCACACCCAGCCGCTCTCCCAGCCTCGCTCCCAGCCGCGCTCCCAGCCCCGCACCCAGCCTCGCCCCCAGCCCCGCTCCCAGCCTCGCCCCCAGCTCCGCTCCCAGCCGCGCTCCCAGCCCGGCTCCAAGCCCCGCACCCAGCCGCGCTCCCAGCCGCGCACCCAGCCCCGCTCCCAGGCCCGCACCCAGCCCCGCTCCCAGGCCCGCACCCAGCCGCGCTCCCAGCCCCGCTCCCAGCCTCGCCCCCAGCCCCGCTCCCAGCCCCGCACCCAGCCCCGCTCCCAGGCCCGCACCCAGCCCCGCTCCCAGGCCCGCACCCAGCCCCGCTCCCAGGCCCGCACCCAGCCCCGCTCCCAGGCCCGCACCCAGCCGCGCTCCCAGCCTCGCCCCCAGCCCCGCTCCCAGCCCCGCACCCAGCCGCGCTCCCAGCCCCGCTCCCAGCCGCGCTCCCAGCCGCGCACCCAGCCCCGCTCCCAGGCCCGCACCCAGCCCCGCTCCCAGGCCCGCACCCAGCCGCGCTCCCAGCCGCGCTCCCAGCCGCGCACCCAGCCCCGCACCGAGCCCCATCCCCAGCCCCGCACCTTGAGGTACCAGTACTTCACCAGCCGCAGGAGGTTCTTTAGCTTAACAGGGCGACTTTTCACAAAATGCCTCTGCAGCTCCGTGAAGCTCGGTGAGAACTCCCCAGGGGGGGCACCACTCGTTATTAAATCTTCATAGATTTCCGGTGATGGTTTAGAGTCGGGGCAAAAATGTCCTGGGTCAGAAAAGGACCTGGTTCAAGAAGATCTACCCTTTGAGGAGAGGAAGATGGGAAAAAACTGCGAAGCACAGAGGGCTCGTAAATTATCTCCCGCAGTCCTCACCGCTGCGTTCTTCTTCCCATTTTACATCAAAACAGGTGGAAGCTGACAGGGTTTGGTAGCCCCCTCAAAAGTCACAGAGATTTTAAATAACTCGCACTGGCCAAAGACTTGCCATGTGTCAGGCACTGGGCTAAGCGCATGGAATCCTTAGAACAGCTCCATGAAGTAGGGAAAATTAAGTGGAACTGTAAGGAATGCCATTTTTGTGGATCGAACATGGTCAAATATTGTCAGTCTCCCGTGCTTCAACCTGGTATTGTCCCATTTAACAGGATGGTACATTGAGTCTTAGGGGTGTTAGATCCCTTGCCCAATATCACAGTTAGTAAATCTTAGAGCCAAAATTAAAAGACATTAAGAGCCCTGTTTTTAAAATGATTCCAATCTAATGCTAACTCCAAAGGCCCTGAAGTTGCTTGCTTGCCCTGGTGTTTCCCAGAGGGTGAGAGAAGAGTCTCCTCCTTGGGGTGGGTGGGAATCCAGAAGTCCCCGATCTCCCCAACATGGGACATGACGGCACATGCGTTCATGGAAGGACTTAACTTCAATCCGTCCATCGAACTCTGCTCAAGTTGCAGCCCCCCCAAAAAAGCAAACTCCACTCTCTCTCCCCTAGTTTCCACTTTCCTAAACCTCCCCCTGGTGAAGAGCCCCTGACTAGTTTCTCTGGCCCCAAACCACCCTTGTCTTTACTCAGAGCATCGTAGGCTGGGAGCACATCCACTCCGATGGCTTCACTGTTCCTCGTGGGCTGGACCTCGAAGGACAGGGAGCGGGGGACCCTGGTCGTCTCTCTCTGCGGGATCACGGTGATGCTGTAGGCCAGGCTGCTACTGCACTCAGTCAGTCTCTTCTCGATGAAGCTGATGACCGATCCGCGGTGCTCTGCCTGGTCTTGGAAGCTGGGGAAGCAGCTCAGGAACAAGACCAAGTCCACATCGGAGCGGTAGTTCAAGGTCGTCCCCTTCCCGGACGAGCCTCCCTGGGGAGGAAAGGAATGTCGAAGCTTCAACTCCCTCAGAGCCTGAAGCTTTGGGGTCAGGCTGAAGCCAGAGGCACCCATGTTAGGCTGTTCACATAGGTGCCAAAAGGAGCCCTTGGTCTCCTTCATACATGGTGGACGTTGCTGACCACATTTTTTCACTGATTTAGACAAATTAAGTACGTGATTAACTCTTCAAAGGGTATAAATGAAATGTAAAACTGCACTGCGCCTCAGGCCCTGAGCTCCTCCTGCAGATGCATCCAGAGTCACCAGCTTCTTCTGTGCCACTCCAGAGATGCCTGATGCCGTAACCCACGGGAAACCAACACTGAAACTTGGGGGGGGGGGATATAATCGGGTGAACAGAAAAGAGCAATATACTGGATCCTGTGTGTATTTTGGTTAGAAAACTAGATCCCAAAACTGTAAAAAAAGAAAAACATATATGTACAAAAATAAAAGTAAATGCAATGAAAGAACAGAATGTAACTGTAAAAATGAAAATGAAAAGACAAGAAAGAAAAAAGAAAAACAAAAAAGGAGGAATATAAACAGACAGGTGGACAGAACACAGCAATACACTCTATCCTGAGTGTATTTTGGTCAGTTTGTTAGAAGAAACTGTAGTTCTCAAAATTGTAAAGATAAATATATATATATATATATATATATATATATATATATATATATACACAAAAATAAAATAAAATTAAATACAGTGGAAGGGTAGACTGTAACTGGAAAGATGAAAATTAAAAAAGATTTTAAAAAAAGAGTTGAGGGGCGCCTGGGTGGCTCAGTCGTTAAGCGTCTGCCTTCGGCTCGGGTCATGATCCCAGGGTCCGTCCCGGGATCAAGCCCCGCATCAGGCTCCATGCTCGGCGGGAAGCCTGCTTCTCCCTCTCCCACTCCCCTTGCTTGTGTTCCCTCTCTCGTTGTCTCTCTCTCTCTCAAATAAATAAAATCTTTTAAAAAAATTTTTAAAAAATTAAAAAAGAGTTGATAAAATATGAAATGGGTTGAAAATGGAAAGAGAAGAAAATTTTAACAAGTGAAAGACTAAAGAATCATGGGTAAAAAAGCCATGAATTCTGTGTGCTGTATTCCCCTAGCACGGGAGTTTTGTAGTTCTCCTTGATCAGTAAACTGGTCTTGGCTGGATGTTCTTGCTGATCTTCTGGGGGAGGGGCCTGCTGCACGGATTCTCAGTGTCTTTGCCCCAGGCAGAACTGCACCACCCTAGCCAGGGCTCCAGACTGAGCAATCTCCGGCTTGCCTTCTGTGGCTTTTGTTCCCTGAAGGCTTTCTGCGCCACTTCAGAGGATGAGAATGAAAGTGGCGGCCTCCCAATCTGGGGCCCTAGAGCCTAAAGCTTGGGGCCCCACTCCTCATGCGTCCTCCAAGAAAAGTAGTCAGTCCCTCCTGTCTCTCGGGTCTCCGGCCGCACTTCGTGCTCACCCGGCCCGCGACCGAGGGTTTCGATCTCAGGCACACGACCCCGTTTGGAATCTCCAAACCCTGCAGTTCAGGACCTGAGCTGAGACCTAGAGTCAGATACTCGACTGCCTGAGCCAGCCAGGCGCCCTGAGCACAGAGCTTCTGACATCCATGCAGGTTGTTCCATATATTTATTACTAGTTTGCTCCACTATCTTCACCGTTGTTATTGGCGGTTCCTCGAGTTTTGACTTCAGTCCCCAATCTGTCTGCTTATTGTTTACTTTTCAGAGTTCTCAAATATTTGCTATTTGATGTCTGTCGAGTGTTTTCACTGTAATTTGTGAGAGAGTTTTTAAGAACCTTACTTCCTCTTGGCTGGCACCAGAAATTTGGCTGGCACTAGTGTCATTTTTAAAAATCAGGGGGCAATTTTGACCCCAGATTCCTGTGTAACCTTAATTTGGGTACCAGGTTCCTTGACCTGAGGAAACAGAACAGTAGAAAAAGGAAGAATATGGATGTCAGTGGGGGGCCAGAGAGGTCTTTGCAAAAGTTACTTCTGGTCCTAGAAGACTCTCCAGGCCACTCATGGCAGGAGAGCCAATGAAATCCGACCATCGAACTCAGGAAAATTACAGCACTCTCCCCACAAGAGAGAGAAATAAAACCAGGAAAGCTAAATGCAACTTAGAAAATCTAGCACTTAGGGACACCTGGGTGGCTCAGTTGGTTAAGTGTCTGCCTGCAGCTCAGGTCATGATCCCAGGGTCCTAGGATCGAGTCCCACATCGGGCTCCTTGCTCAGTGGGGAGCTTGCTTCTCCCTCTGCCTGCCACTTCCCCTGCTTCTGCTCTCTCTCTCCCTCTCTGGCAAATAAATAAATAAAATCTTTAAAACAAACTAAAAAAAAAAAAGAAAAAAGAAAATCTAGCACTTAACAAGTTCCAGAAAGGCAGAGAGAAAGAACTGCTGAGTCATGTATAATGCATTGCGTAATCTCTTTCTTCCTCCTCATACACAAACAGAAACATTCATTACAAATGTATTTTGCTATTGCTGGTTTTCCAATGTTTATCCAAATAGGGTATTTAACTCCGTAAATACTGGGCTCTAGGCATTTTTTATTTTGCTCATAACAGTTGGAGATAGCTATTGCAGGAGTGTTCAAGCTTCTAGAAACAAAGATCATTGAGAGAACAAGAGGAAAGGGAAAGTGATTTTTTTTCTTCTTCTTCTTCTCCAAATAGTCTCCACTTGACACATACCCATAAAGGTGAGAATGGGAACTTCAAGGCATGGGTATTTGAAGTAACATAAATGGCAGGTCTCCAATGGAAACAAAGCACTTTCAAATCCATAGAATAAATTTAACATACATTCCTTTTTTGGTTTTAGGTCCTGAACGCAAATACGCTCAGGGAGCTCTAGAGCAGAAAGCATACATTGCAACCACTCCAGGAAGTTCAGATAATGTGGAAGAGTTAGAGCCCAGAAGCACAAAGTTTGTATCTTTTTAAGCAACTACAGTAGCCTGTATTTCTTGAAATTCCATTTGGAAGCTCATGCTTTGCTGATGACATTCCTGAATCTTTGGTTTCAACCCCTTTATTTAAAGATTCTTTGGGGGCGCCTGGGCGGCTCAGTTGGGCAACCGACTGTTGATTTTGGCTCAGGTCATGATCTCAGGGTCATGGGATCAAGCCCTGCCCCTCTCTCTCTTAAAAAAAAAATCTATAAAGATCTCTAAGGCTGCACATCCTTCCTTTGGCAACTGCAATGTTACAGGATTTTTGTCCCCTTAGTGCTCATGGTTCTTGGTCCTGCCACTTGGAAGAATGAAGAGGTACACCAAAGAGTCACGGGCAGCAAAGCAAAGTTTATTGAGTGATAGAATAAAGCTCTTGGAGAGGGAGGGGACCCGAGAGAGTTGCCAATTCGGCGTGCCAATCCAGGGGTTTATATAAACTCTTTTGCAGAACTATCCTGAGCATTCTAAGTGTGGGCCCCCTGGGACTGGCTACTAAGGTGTGCCAATCAGGGCTTTGATCATGCACCCGTCTACCTATCGGGTTTTGGGCCCATGTTGATGGTCTTTTTGGGCTGACATTTGGAGACCAACTGTCTCAACCTGTGATAGTAACCCATGTTTTGTGGTTAACTGTTTTGTTTCAGGATATTTTTTAAGAGTCACTCCTACAGAGGCGCTAGACAGGATGCTGTTGTGGTCTCGTCTAAGCTGTAAAACAGGATGCTAGTGTGATTTGTCTTAGCTGTCCTGGCTCCCTGTTTTCTTGTTGGGGACCCTGGCCCTGACTACCTAAGTGTCCAATTAGCTACTAACAATACCACCCCCAGGTAAAGCTTGATTTACTTAAGTAACTAGATATATGAAAATTAATGGAAGCCTCGCCAAATGGAGTCCGAGGCCAGAGGGGGAGGCCGGCGGGGGGGTGGTAACAACGCCAATTATAGGAATTGTCATTTACAGACCCCAAATGAATTGTAAACAGGAAAGAAGCATCAATTACAGGCCCCAACAGGAAACCATGTACATTGCATTTTCGGTAAGAAATTTACCCCAGCAACTCAGCCAATGAGAAAGTCTCACCACTCTGAATGGACTTCCCTTCAAAACAACCCTGCACCTTCCTCTTCCCTCTCCCTAAATTCCTCTTTTCTGTGTGTTGGACTTGCCTATGGTCTTGCCATAGCTGGCCTGTGCTGAGTTGGCATTCTTTGTTATAAAATAACTGTTCAGTTACATTTTTTAAGGTTAACAGGTATCTTTCATCTAGCAAAATTAACAAAACCTAGACCGATGATCAAGACACTTTTGATTTAGGGTGATTACGTTGAAAGTTCAAGTACATGGTCAGCTCCTCAAAATCCGTTTAACCCATGAAGTACTCGTAATTGCTAGGTAGATTCTAATTCAACTATATGAATATAGTGCCATTTTAGGAGAAAAATACAGATTATGACTTTGAGGGTGCAGTAGGTTTTCTTTCTTCCTTCCTTCCTTTCTTTTCTTTCTTTCTTTCTTTCTTTCTTTCTTTCTTTCTTTCTTTCTTTCTTTCTTTCTTTCTTTCTTTCTTTCTTTCTTTCTTTCCTTCCTTCCTTCCTTCCTTCCTTTCTTTCTTTCTCTTTCTTTTTTTTTTTTAAGATTTTATTTTAGAGCAAGACCGAGAGAGCACGAGAGAGAAAGCACGAGCAGGCGGTGGGGCAGAGAGGCAGGGAGAGGGAGGACTCCATGTTGAGAGTGGAGCCCCAGTGGGGCTCTACCTCCCCATCTCCCCACCCTGAGACCATGACCTGAGCAGAAACCAAGAGTCCCATGCTTAACCAACTGAGCCACCCAGGCGCCCCTACAGGTTTTCTTAAACAAGAAACAAAAGCATTGATTTTAAAAGAGACCTGTTACTCATATTCTACCTGCCACCCTGGCCATCAGCTGGATCCCATATAATCGTCCTCATCCTGATCGTATTCTCCTCCTTCGGATCTGCAGGGTAATTCAGAGTTTAAAAGCACTTTCCCACCGTTTAACTCATCTCTTCCTTATAACAAATCTGGATTAAAGAGGGGCAGTCCAGAAATGACCTGACCCCCCCCCCCCCCGGGTTCCATAGTCTCCAAGCAACAGGGCTGGGCTTCAAACTCAAGATTAAGTCCGCAGGTGCTCACCTTCACCACCTTCAGCACCCGGACTTCCTGGTCCAGCACCAGCTCATCGCGGAAGCACTGTTCCCGGAAGAAACGCTCAACTCTCTGCCACGCGTCCTTCACTTCCTCCTTCCAGTCGCCCTCGGGCTGAAGGCGCTCCTCCACGAAGGCAGACAGCCTGTCCGCAGGGGTGTCATACAGCGTCCCCAAGAGCGCCATCGCTGCCAGCCTCGGGATGGATTCTCTGGGCTTCCGCCTTGCCCTGTAGGGCGGGCTAGCCTTTCCCCAGAGGCTGAAGGGCTGGGGAGCGCATTCTATCCCTCCTCGGGCTGCCTTCGGCCGCCCCCAGTTCTGATCCTTCCAAGTCCTTCCTGCTCACGTCTTCGGGAAACCGAAAGCGAACTGGCGGAACTGAATTTTCTTTCCGCTCAATGTGGAGCTAAGCGCCCTCTGCAGATCACTCACAGACTCTCAGATTGGGCATTTCCCCACCCCCACGCCTCATTTCCTGCGACTTGTAGAGGAGACCCCTTTACCCCCACCCCTACAGGAGCTGGGTTGTGTCGACCCCTGGGGGTAAGGAGGTGCTGATGCCTCGGCGAGAAAGTCGGGGGATGGCGGGGGGTGAGGGGGGGGTCGGGCCGAGCCTGAGAAGTCCTGGAGACAGACCCAGAATGAACTGAGCTCTTTTCTAAGAGCAAAGGGAAACAGACCCTTGATTTGGGGCTTTGTTGCTTAGATTCAGGTGAAGTTCCCCTTAGCCCCAGGATGTGCAAAAAATTAGCTGAGCTCCGTGTTAGGAATTCAAAGCTGCCCTCCCATCCCAACTCCCTCAACAAGATGCCAGAGATTTTTCTCCTCTTTTTGGTTAATGGCAAAATTAAAGAGCTTGCCACTCCTTGAAATCATAGGTATGGAGCACGTTTGGGGAACCCGTGACTGGATTTTGGAAACATGGACATATAAGGTGTGCTGAGGGGGCAGGACCAGCTGCTGTCTGGCTGTACATGCCAACCCAAGTTTGGTAGGGAGGGATAAAATCAGAAGATGCCCATAAAATGCCAAGTCCAGAGGCCACAACATAGGGTCTGACATGGGGCACCTGGGTGACTCAGTCGGTTAAGCGTCTGCCTTTGGCGCAGGTCATCATCCCAGGTGCTGGGATCGGGTCCCCCGTCAGGCTGTCCGCTCAGCGGAGAGTCTGCTTCTCCTAATCCCTCTACCCCTCTCCCGCTGCTCGTGCTCCCTTTCCAGCTCTCTCAAATTCATAAAATCTTTAAAACAAAAACAAAACATAGGGTCTGATGTGTCGAGGATACTGTGGGTTTGTTTGTTTGTTTGTTTGTTTGTTTGGTTTTGTTTGTTTGCTTTGCCATTCTTATTCCATCTTGTTCAGGGGAAGTATTTTTTCATTCGTACAAATTTCAGTTTAATTAAAAAAAAAAATAAGGCATCTCATCTGTAGCAGGATCCATCGTTTACTACTTTCCCAGCCTCCTATTTTGCAGAAAGAAGCAATGTAATGCAGTGAGAATCAAGATTTAGTCTTGGGAATTGATTTTACTATTCCCTGAAATTTGTTCTCTTCTATTACTCACTCTGCCAACTCAGATTACTATAAGGGCTTCCAGTCCCGTCTTTGTATTACTACTGGTTTTATTATTTAAGACTTCCAAAGGACTAATTCACTGAGTTTCCAGGTTCCAGGGTGGTTGGGAGAATTTCAGGTGATGGTGCATATAAAGCCCTCAGCGAGGTACCTGGCATATATAAGCAATACATTCATGTTAGTAATCATTGGACTCATGGGGCGCCTGGGTGGCACAGCCGTTAAGCACCTGCCTTCGGCTCAGGGCGCGATCCTAGCATTATGGGATCAAGCCCCACATCAGGCTCTTCCGCTATGAGCCTGCTTCTTCCTCTCCCACTCCCCCTGCTTGTGTTCCCTCTCTCGCTGGCTGTCTCTATCTCTGTCGAATAAATAAATAAAATTAAAAAAAAAAATCATTGGACTCAGAAGAGTAAGCCAACTTGGCGCCCAATTCAGTCTCAAAGCACTTTATTTGCCCTACTTTTCCCCCAAACCACTTAGAACGCCCTGCTGTCAATGCCCATGTTTAATTAGAGATAAGAAACGTAACAACAGCGAAGGGTGTTAGCGCAACCCCCTCTGCCTGGTACCGCGCTAAGCGCTTCAGCTTCTTTGATACTTTTCAATGAAGCTAGCGACAGTCTCTGCAGAAAAGGGTGCAGGGTTCCCTCTGGGGCACAGCCTTCCTTCTGCAACATCTGCCTCCCCTCCGGAACACCAGAGGGGGCGCTAGAGGAGCAGGTCAGCATCCCTCCCAGAGGCTGGCGGGCGCTAGGTGCCTGTTGCTGAGGGGCGCACATTTGGATATAGGTTTTCATTTTTTTTTCTTACGTTTTCATTTCTTTCGAACGTATATCGGGAATGGGATTGCTGGGTCACACGGTAACACTGTTTCACTACTGGACCACCTCCCTGCCCGACTGTTTTCCAAAGGGGCTGCACCATTTTCTTGAGGATCGCACTGCAGTGGATGAGGGCTCCGATTGCTCCCTGACGTCGCCAAAGCTTGTCGTCATCCTCGGTCTTTTCGATTATAAGTCACCCCCTAGTGGTTGTGAACTGATAGCTCCTTGTGGTTCTCGTTTGTCTTTTCCTGATGGCTAACCACGTTGGACAGATTTCATGAGCTTGATGTCTATTTCTGTGTCCTCTTTGAGGAAATTGCTCATGTGCCCATTTAGAAAAATTGGGTTTCGTTTTACAACGATGTCTTTTATACACAGCTCCTCCCACTTCCCTTCTTTCTCCTCTTCAATCCTCTTACCCACTCTTGTACATTGCATGTTTTATCATTCGGATCTGAACTTGAAATGTCTTTCTTATTTACAGGTCACTTTGTTATCATAACCCTTTACTAGCTTGGACTGTGATTTTTTTTTTTAGTCATTTTTTAATTGAGTTGTAGTTCTTTATATATTCTAGATACAAGTTTCCTAAAAGATACATGATTTTCAAATTTTTCTCTCTATATATTTTTTAAAGATATTATTTATTTGACAGAGAGAGAGACAGCCAGCGAGAGAGGGAACACAAGCAGGGGGAGTGGGAGCAGAAGAAGCAGGCTCTCAGCGGAGCAGGGAGCCCGGTGCGGGGCTCAATCCCTGAGAGGAAGGCAGACCTTTAACAATTGAGCCACCCAGGCCCCCTAAATTTTTCTCTATGTTGTGGGTTGTCTTTTTCACTTTTTAAATCATGCCCTTTGAATCACAAAAGTTTTTAATTTTGAAAATGTCTGATTTATGCATAATGGAGGCTTACTAGTTAAAAATTATTTAGACCTTAAGTCACATCCTCATCAATATTTTGATTCTATAAATTAAAAGCCAGCTGTGAAAGGGTTAGGGAAAGATTTAAATTAGTTCTAGATCGGAAAAAGTACATCACGGGGCACCTGGCTGGCTCCGTCCGTAGGGCACGAGACTCTTGATCTCGGGGTTGTTTGAGCCCCACATTGGATGTAGAGATTACTTAGAAATGAAATCTTTTTTTAAAAAAAAGTTCATCACAGACAAGTCATTCTCCTTTTGAAACCCTCTGCTGGCTTCCCACCTCCTGTCTGTGGTTAAACTTCAGGCTTCTTCACGTGGTTGTGGATCAAGGTGTCTCTGATTTCAGCTTGCCTCATCTCTCACTACTCTCCTTCCTATGTTTTCATCGCTGTTGCCACTTCCTGAAACTTCCTTGCCTTCAGATCTTCTTAGGATGAACTTACTAGTTACCCGCGCCCCCCCCCCAATCTGCTGAATCCCACTTGTCCTTTGGAATCCTCCATGAAACCTTCCTCAACCCTGCAGGCCCACATTGTCCCTGTCTTCACACCTCAGACATTCATCACTACTGTCTGCTACAGGGAACTGGACCCGAACTTGAGCTTACTGTCTGAAAGGGCCTTCCATAGAAGGCAGAATGTGAGAGCGAAGTTCCTATGGGAGGCAGACACAGCGTGGTCTCGAGCGCCTTTTGGGTTATTTGCTGAATGAAGGGTTATCGAAGTTAACTGGAAAGGTCTTGAGGTCAGTGGGTTTCTCTGATGATTATTGACATCTTTGTTGCCTGTGTGAAAGTAACAGGAAGTACAGGGTTATCCCCCTCTGTCTTTCTGGCACCTAAGTCCAGCTCTTGCCAAAAATTGTTCAGATGTAAAACCGAGCATTTGAAACATTTTCCTGAGGGCAGAACCTTCTCATCCAGGTTCTTTCCCCCTAATGAACAGTGATGACTGGTGCACAGCCTTCTCAGTAGGACAGACGGCCAGGGAACGGTTTTAGTTTGGTGTGAACGCAGCAAGCCAGCCCTGATGGTCCTGAGTCGGTCAGTACTGGAACCAGCCCTCCGTACACCGGATGACGGGTGTAAACTGGGTTTTCAGGGCACGCGCCTTCTTGCCTTTCATTCTTTGGTTCATGCTCTCTTGCTTCTCTCAGAGCACCTGAACATTCCTTAGTTATTTTTTTCTTATGTTCGTTTTTTGTTTTCATGGTACATCTTTTTCTCATCCCTGAATTTTTAAAAAAGATTTTATGTATTTGAGAGAGAGAGAGAGAGAAATAGAGGGAGAGAGAGAGAAAGAGCACAAGCTGGGGGGAGAGGCAGAGGGAGAGAGAGCAGCAGACTCCCGGCTGAGCAGGGAGCCTGATGATGGATGGTGCCAATTCAGGGCTCAATCCCAGGACCCCTGAGATCACGACCTGGGCTGAAGGCAGCTGCTTAACTGATTGAGCCGCCCAGGCGCCCTTCATCCTTGATTTTTTTTTTTTAATGAATAGACTTTAAGAGCTGTTTAGGCTTATAGAAAAATTGTTAAACAGCGTTCCCATTTACCTCATCTTCCTCACTCCCCACACACAGTCACACCTGTAATTAGTATGTTCCATCTGTGTGGCACATTTGTTATAATTGATGAATTGGTATTGATACATTACTGTCATCTAAGGTCCACAGTTTACATTAGGGTTCACTCAATGTGCTGTACGGTCTATGGGTTTTGAGGAGTGCACGGTGACATGTATCCGCCGTTATAGTATCAGACAGGATAGCCTCTCTGCCTTAAAAACCAGTGCTCCACCTGTTCATCCCTTCCTCCCTCCCCCTAAACCCCTGGCAACCCCGGATCCTTATGCTGTCTCCATAAGTTTGCCTGTTCCAGAACGACCCCTAGGTGGAATCATACAATATGTTACCTATTCAGACTGGCTTCTCTCACTTAGCAATATGCATTCAAGCTTCCCCATGTCTTTTCATGGCTTCGTATCTTCCTGAATAGTATTCCATTTATGGGTGTACCGGGGTTTCTTTATCCATTCACCGATTGAAGGACATCTTGTTGCTTCCAAGTTTTGGCAGCTGTGAATAAAGCTGCCGTAAACATTCCTGTACAGGTTTGGGGTGGACATAAGTTTTCAGCTCACTTGAATAAATACAGAGGAGCACGACTGCTGAACCATGCGGTAAGAGTATGTTTAGTTTTGGAACAAACTGCCAAACTGTCTTCCAGAGTGTACCATTTTGTATTCCCACCAGGATATGATGTTGAGCCTCTCTTCATATGCTTATATTAAAAAAATATTTGAGACACAGAGAGCGAGCGAGTGCACAAGCAGGGAGGAGGGTCAGAGGGGGAGGGAGAAGCAGACTCCCCGCTGAGCAGGAGCCTGATGCAGGGCTCGATCCCAGAACCCTGGGATCATGACCTGAGCCGAAGGCAGATGCTTAACCATCTGAGCCACCCAGGTGCCCCTTCATATGCTTTTTTGCCACTTGTATATATTTTCTTTGGGAGGTGTCTTCAGGTCTACCTTCTTTTTCTTCCTCTTCTTCTTCTTCTTCTTCTTCTTCTTCTTCTTCTTCTTCTTCTTCTTCTTCTTCTAGCTTTATTAAAATATAATTGACATATAACAGTGCATAAGTTTAAGGTTTACAAAGCGACGATTTGATATACCTATTTGTTGTGCAATGATTACCATAGTAAGGTTAGATAACATAGCCATCATCTCACAGTTATCTTTTCTTGTACCTGGTGAGAACTTTTAAGATTTACTCTCTTGGGGCGCCTGGGTGGCGCAGTTGTTAAGCATCTGCCTTCCGGCTCAGGGTGTGATCCCGGCGTTATGGGATCGAGCCCCACATCAGGCTTCTCCGCTAGGAGCCTGCTTCTTCCTCTCCCACTCCCCCTGCTTGTGTTCCCTCTCTCGCTGGCTGTCTCTCTCTGTCAAAATAAACAAATAAAATCTTTAAAAAAAAAAGATTTACTCTCTTAGCAACTTTAAAGTATACAACACAGTAGACCTTGAACAATGTGGGGGTTGGGATGATGCATAGTCGAAAATCTGCGTATAACTTTTGACTCCAAAAACCGCTAACAACCCCCCGCTGACCAGAAGCCTTACTGATAACAAACTGTCAACCAAACATGTATTTTGTATGTTATATGTATTACATACTGTATTCTTACAATGAAGTAAGCCAGAGAAAAGAAAATGTTACTAAGAAAATCATAAGGAAGAGAGGGATGCCTGGATGGCTCAGTCGGTTAAGCGTCTGCCTTCTGCTCGAGTCCTGGGATCGAATCCCACCGATTCGGGCTCCTTGCTCAGCGGGGAGTCTGCTTCTCCCTCTGCCTGCCTCTCCCTGCTTGTGCTCTGACAAATAAAATCTTTAAAAAAGGAGAAAATACACTTACAGTACTGTACTGTATTTATAAAAAAAATCTGCATATAGGTCGACCCTCACAGGCCAGACCCATGTTGTTCGAGGGTCAGCTGTATTGATGGCGATCTCACCATGTTGTAGTTCAGATTCCCAGAATTCATTCCTCTTATCACCAAAAGTTTGTGCTCTTTGATTACCTTCACCCATTCCCTTTCCCCCACCTCCACTAACCCTGGCAACCACCAGTCTACTGTTTCTAGGAGCTCTTTTCTTTTAAGTTTCATTTATTTATGATTCCACATGGAAGTGCATACAGTATTCGTCTTTGCCTGTCTTATTTCACCTTGCATAATGGCTTCAAGCTTGATTTACGTTGTCGCAAATGTCAGGATTTCCTTTGATCATATGGCTGAGTAATACTCCATTTTATTTTTTTTAAAGACTTATTTATTTGAGAAAGACAAAAAGAGAGACGGCAGGAATGGGGGGGAGGGACAGAAGGACAATCAGACGCCTCCCTGAGGGCAGAGCCCGACATGGGGCTCGATCCCAGAACCCTGAGATCATGACCTGAGCCAAAGTCAGACGCTTAACCGACTGAGCCACCCAGGCACTCCGGATTTTTTTTCGATACAGTACAGTACTGTAAATATATGTTCTCCCCTTTATGATTTTTCTCAATAACATCCTCTTTTCTCTAGCTTCCTTTATTGTAAGAATACAGTATTTAATACAAATAACATACAAAATATGTGTTAGTTGAATGTTTATGTTAACGATAAGGTTTCTGGTCCCCAGTAGGCTAATAGTAGGTAAGTTTTTGGGGAGCCAAAATTATACTTGGATTTTCACCTGCACAGGAGGTCGGCATCCCTAACCCTAATGGTCAACAGCCAACTGTACGATAACTTCTCTTGAGTCAACTTAATGGTGGAATTCCCACAGCGAGGTCAGCGGAGTAGCTTGTAGGGGACCCTGTGTGGCCAGAGCCCATCTTGCCTACAGGGGCCACCAGGTATATTTTCTTCACCGAAGATCTCTCCCCACGTGTATCTTTTGTTTGCATTCATTATCTTTTTGTATTCCTGAGGCAAGGTACAGGGAAATGCATACACGGCAGGGATGGTTATTTATGTCTTCCTGGCAAAAGTATTAATAACATACTCCCAGATCAAACTTCGGCTCTCCTTATCACTAGCTGCCCGGGGAGCCACCTGAATCCAAGTAGGTCTCAGGAAGATGGATCTTGCCATCTGACGTGAACCTAAAATACCCCGAAGACTGATTATATATGGGAATAATAACTTTCTTTAGATGAGGCAAGTAGAAAGTCAGCACAACACAGGGGCTGAGAGCATGGGCGCTAGAGCCTGATATCCTGACGTCAGATCCCATTTGAAAGGCACATGTACCTGGGGAGGTTAATAGCCTTTTTTTGTTTCTCAGTTTCCTGCTCTAGAATGTGGAAATGTCCACAGGATCTGCTTATTTGTATTATGGTACAAAGGTAAAAATAAGTAAGTACAAAGCCTGGAGAAAAAGGATTGATGCTTTATAAGTTCTTCCTGCATAGGTTCACATAGGAGATGTCTGGAAGAATAAGCAAGAAAGGGAGTACCGGTCGTCTGTAGAGAGGGCACGCGGAGGCTGCAAGACACAGCATGGACACAACGTGCACACGTTTTAGAGCTCATGGAAAAAAAGCTGTCCCTTCTTGTGATGCTCACATCTGCACTGTGGGGTGGGCAGGTAGGGGCTGTGATCTATATTTTATGACTCAGGGCACTGACATTTAGAGAGATTAAGTGACTCACTCAGAGTCACAGCCCTGATGAGCGATGGCTCTGAGGCAGGGGATACAGATGTCTCCCTGGGGATAGAGATCCCTGACCACGGGGGTATGAGATCGTGCCCCAGCCCTTTCCCTCCTCCCTTGCCCACATCCTCCTGCCCCAAGGTTGCTGGGAGGAGACAGCTGGCACCCTAAGGAGGTGTTGGCCCGAGAGAATGGCTCAAAACCCGACCCAATTCCTGGCTCTAAGTTTCAATCCCTGACCCAAAACATAATGCCTTTTCCCCCATGATGGACGGGGGTGGGGGGTGAGCCAAACACGTCTCCCTCTCCCCCTCCCCCTTTGCCCCCCAGCACTTGATGCTACTGGCTGCCTTGCTGGTGGTCAGGTGACCCCCCGGAATGACCACTGGTCTGCTGGACTCCCAACTGTCTCAGAACCCAGAACATTCTAAACCAACTGCCCACGTGACAGTTGCCCAAAGAATTAGCTTCATAGTCAACTGACCAAAGCTGGGTGATGAGCAGTTAACGTCAGCTAGGAGAGGGGTCTGTGGGGCTGGTGCTCTGGTGGCTAAATGAAGTCTACAAACCCCCAGGGCTCGCTGACCAAGGATCTGACTCAAACTCTGAGCAGCCAGAACGAAGGCATGGCTGAGAGCAGGCAGGGGCTCCCTGGCTCTGAGTGTGCACAGTCCCTGCTCCTTCCTTCCTCCCCGACATCCAGTCTCTGCTGTACAAACTACAGTCCCTCCCCTGCAATCTCCCTACTGAATTTATTCCCGCAGCGCCTTCAGTGGACTAGTCAGTGGGGTGATAGTTGTGGCTCTACCCTGTTGTTTGGCCAGAAGCCCATTGTGATGAGGCTGGGGCAGTGCTGGGGACAGCCACTAGATTTTCTTGACCACAGATGATTTTCTTGTGGGTCCTGTGCTTGAATCCCTCAAGATCTTCTCTTTTGTAACCATGGCTCTTTGTGAGCCATGATCCTGGAAAGTGCACCACCATGGAGAGAACGTTGATACGCCACTGGGAGAAGACCCTGGGAGTGCATTCATTCATTCCCAGGTCACACTCCCGTTTTTGTTCACCCGTGCCTGGGAAGCCAGCTGAGTCCGAGCTGGGCTCAGAAGAGGGGTGCTGCGATGTGGTGTGCGCTTACCACCCCCAGCAGACTGGTGTGTGGGGACGCGACTTCACTGAGATGGGACAGTACAGAAAAGATAATATAGGGGACAGTGACCGGGAGCGTGGGAGCCGCTGTCGGCTGCCTGGTATCCGATCATACTAGAAGCCACATGCACTTGGGAAAGTTACCTAACCCCTCTGTCCTCGGTTCCCTGTTCTGTGATATGGGGCCTGCTTCCTAGAATCACGCTAGAAAGCTTACTCTAAGAAAATCCAGATAATGCCGGAGGAATGACTGGGCCCTCCGAAGTGCTACAGAAGTGATCCTACAGGACACGTCTGGAAGAATAAGCAAGAAACGCAGGAGCGGCTGCCTCCAGAGAGGAAACGGGATGGCTGAGGGGCAGGGGGGGTGGAAGGTGACCTTCCAGCCTAAACATGCACGGCGCTTTCCCGCTCAGGCAGAGTATCTGCCACCAGCCGCCCGCGGGATGCACGGGGCAGGGGCAGTCACCCGATTCCCTAGTTCATGGCACTGAAGTTCAGAGATTTTAAGTGACTTGTCCAGAGTCATAACACTGATGACAGATGGATCTGGGACAGGCATGCAGGTGGTTCCCTGGGGACAGAGATCCCTGAATGTCCAGAGTCCTCTAGATCGTGTTCTGGACTCCAGACCAAGGGCTACCCTCCCTCTGTCCCCTAAACTTTCCTTGTTGGGACAGGGGAGGTGCCTGCGACAAAGAAGGGCACATGCCTGACTTGACCTCCACCCACAGGTTTCAATCCCTGACCCAGAAGCTGTGACGTTTTCCTTAAAGGAGCCCCTTGAAGGGTCAGGGGGTCCAATCTCTGTCCCTCCTCCCTCAGCATCTGCCCGACGTGAGCTCCTGGGGATCTGACCAATGGTCTGCTTGGCCCCCACGTGGCTCAGAGTCCAGGCATTTCCAAGCCAACTGCCCACATGACAGGTCTCCAGTGAATTAGCTTGGCCGTCACCCGCCAACCCCGGACGAATGGTTAATACTGATTAATGAGGACAGTGACCTGCTGAGCTGGTATTTGGTGGTTTAATGGGTGAAGCTGGCATGTCCCCTGCTGTCTACTGACCACTGATCTAAACAGCTGTCTGGGGCGCCTGGGTGGCGCAGCGGTTAAGCGTCTGCCTTCGGCTCAGGGCGTGATCCCGGCGTTCTGGGATCGAGCCCCACGTCAGGCTCCTCCGCTATGAGCCTGTTTCTTCCTCTCCCACTCCCCCTGCTTGTGTTCCCTCTCTCGCTGGCTGTCTCTATCTCTGTAAAATAAATAAATAAAATCTTTAAAAAAAAATAAACAGCTGTCTGAGCCCGGCCTACGGCCTGGCTGAGGGAGGACAGGGGATGCACTGTCTCTGAGGAGCACCTTTCCTACCCCACAACATGACAAAGTCTTTACAGACTCCTCGTCCTTCCCTAGACCTGCCGTGGCAGGGGAGAGGGTCCCCTCCATAGCCATAGCCTGTGGACACCCACCCCAGGACTCTCCCTGAGAGTCACCCAGACCCTCCTTCCCTCTGTCACCAAATGTTCATTTCACCAACCCGATGGCAATGTCCCTTCCCAGCACTCCTCCAGGTAACACCCAAATGGCCAGTGACCCTGTCCATATCCATCCATGGAAATCCCACCATGAGATCCCAGTGTTGCTTCTAAATCTCCCAACTTTACACGGCTCATGTTTAGTTTTGGATTTTGCCATCGAAATCCAGAAGAGTTGACCCGTGATCTCCCCTCTCCTGCCACGTCCATGCTGGGGTGGCACCGAGAGTCTCCTGATAACAGTGAAAGCCGTGTGGGCTTGTCCCCTCTGTGTCTCTTCTCTGGAAGAGCGTGGAGGAGACTGTCATCATTTCTATCTTCAATATCTGAAGATTGAAATCAGAGGAAGCCACATGTGCTTGAAGTTTGCTTCCTGTGAAAATTTATATTTTACATTGTTTTTAATTGCTGCTTACTCCCCATATTGTGCAGTGCACGTGTCTTAAGTGTACGGCTGTACAGTTTCTTACACACATGACTGCTGCCAACCCCCAGTCCCCCATGCAGATCGGCTCCAGTCCCCTGATAGCCTCTTCTAGAAGGACGTCACAGTTGTCCCGGATTTATTAGGCTACAAGCATGAAATCAGCTACACCATGAATATTCCAAGCACGACGATTATACATAATTGGCACAAAAATATTTGTGGCAGCAGCCTGGGATGGTGGTGGAGCAGCGGGAGAGCTGGGAGAATCCCATTTCCACGATGGAGTGTGGGGGCAGGGCAAGGAAGCCGAGAGAAGCTTCTCAGAAGCATTTGGGCTTTCACAGAGTGAGCAGAGGGCGGTGCCCACACGAAGTCAGCGACTGCTACCTTTGCTTCAAGGGCTGTCCTGTTTTTGTGTTTCATTTTACACAAAAATGTTTTAAAGATAAAACTAGCAGGAGATAAAATTCGGCTTCATGTGAAAACCTCCAGCATTAACTATAAAACGTATCCCTGCACCGTGTTAGCTGCTGGGACCAGAGGAGCCGCAGCGGGGCAGACCTGGGTCCTTGGCCTCCTGTCCTGGTAAACTCCCAGACACTTTGCAAGTCCAGGTGCTCTGAGGCCCCAGCTGACACCTACAGGGCACTCCCTTCCCAGGTGTCTAAGTGGCACCTGCAACACAAACACAGGTGCTGGGCTCCCCGGGGAAGCGCAGAGGCCGAGGGAGGAGGGCAGCCTGGGGTGGGTGTGCAGGACCCAGAAGGCTCCTCGGGTCTTGGAGGGTGACCTTAGGCCCCCAGGTCCTCAGCAGTCAGACCCACAGGGCACTGGGCCTGTTTGCGGCTCTTAGGCTGAGGCTGTCTGTCTGCTGAGAGTGTCTGTAAGCGGCCTCCAGGAGACAGTCAACCGAGGCCTGTGGCTGGGCGGCCCTCAAGCCACTGGTCCCCTGGACAGTGACCTGGAGCAGCGAAAAGGGGAGGCTCTAGACTCCAAGATGAAGAGCCTGAGTCCCACCCCTGGGCCTGTGAGGAGGAGGAGGAGGTCTGGTGACAACAGGGTGGGAGAGCTGACGCTGCCCCCCACCCCACTCGTGGAAGGGCCCGGTGTGACCTCTGCACTGTCAGGGTGGACAGTTACCTGGAGGGCTTCGCTTTTTGTCATAATTATCTTTTTTTTGGTTACACCCCTACCAAACTTGCCAGTGCTTGTTAATTAAAAAAAATTTTTTTCATTATACTGTCATAGTAAAAAAACAAATTTTATAGCGATGCCGCATTCCAACATGAAAAATGTACAGAAGACACTGTTTTTCAGTGTAATGAAATGAGATATACTTACCCTATTTAATTATAATACTAGAATAACAATTAGAACATAAGTAACTTGCAACCCTGCCTCTTTAACTCACCCTAACGCACCCTAAATTAGCTTTGCTTTGAATTTCCTTCAGTTTCTGTTTCGTGTTCAATTTTTACACCTACGTGAAAAATCTATAGAAAGTCAGCCTGAGAAACGGTGCCATGAGGTGACCCAGGCCCTCTTCGGGTCTCCGCAGGGGCTGAGGGGCCAGGGGCTGGAGGAGCCGCTCTGCTGGCATGAGAGGGAGCCCTGGGGTCCCTGTCCTTCTCACTTTTCCGGGGAACCTGAACTGCGGAAAGTCAGGCCTCCCCCTCCCCCCGGTGATTAGCTGTGGACACTCCCTATTGACTTTGGGGAATTGGGAGGGCGGAGTGGGTCCTGCGGAGTGAGATGTGAGCACGTCCAGAGGCGCTCTTAGCAAAGAACGCAGTGTGACCCACACCTTCCGGGGCCCAGCGCACGGTGGCCCTGTGGGCACCGAGGGGACTCCCCTCCCAATAAGGGGCCACTGGAGGCTGCCGCCTAGCCACTCCGGGGCCTCTATGGAAGGGGGGTACCCGTTCCCTGGGAAGATGTGCTCAGGGCATCCTTCAGTTCCCTGCACGGATTTTTACCGCCGTTTCGTTTCCACTTTGGTGTCATGTACAACAGCGGCCACCCCAGGGCGCAGCTCTGGGCTGTTTTTATCCTGAAGTGCCAAAGAGAAAGTTAGGGAAGCAATGGAGAATATGGGCACTGGTTTGCCTTCTGCTTTTCCTCTGTCCCCTCCATACTCACATTTCCTTATTCTTCCTCCTGCCCCTCTCTTGAGCCCAGGACAAGAGAATTTCTGACACCAGACTTCTGTGGGACCAGTCCTGACAACTGGTGGGAAGAGAAGAACGGGGCATGTTCAGAGCCCCCTCCCCCCACCCGGGGCAGGAGAGCATGAAGTGGTGGTGGGGGTTGGGTGCCCGGGGCAGAGCCAGGCTTCTGGAGCCCCTCCAGCGGGGTAGGGGGTCAGTCCTCCTCACCACACCCCCCTGCTCCCTGCCCACCGCTCAGGGCTGCTCAGCACCATTCAGCAGGGCAGACCCGGGTCAGGAACCCCGGAGATGTTGGAGAGCAGTGAGGGGGGCTCTGGCAGGGGATTTTATAGAAATTGGAGATGCGAGGACCTCCGGGGCCTGGATGGGACCGGGTCCCTCAGGATGGCAATCCTATCCAAACGGGAAATAGGGAAGAGCCGCAGAGGGAGCTCATGGGTAGAGAAGCGAGAAAATGAAAAGGCGATGACAGAGGCGTAAATGACATGCACGGGTCTGCTCCCTCTGTCCCGTCTTCGACATCTGCAAAGTAACCCTCTGCATGGACCACGGCAGGAGTGGCCCAGGAGGGGGTGGCCTTGGGAAAGGACAGGGGACAGGGCTGAGGGGAGCACTCAGGCTCACTGCTCCAGGGATGACGTCCCTGACCCCAGAACTCAATTCTGTCCTCAGCTCTGCAGTCCTCCCGGGACCGTGATCACATCCCCTTTGTGATGAGGAGGGGAGTTCTGGGTCTCTGGGCCCTTCCCAGCCCTCACATTTCATACCTGGGACCAGGAGGCAGCCCCTGTCATCCCATTCCTGCAAGATGCAGTCACTGTCCCCATGACTCTTTGGGCGTGACATTGCCCCTCCTCCCCATTTCTCTCCCTTCACAGCTTCCCTGATTCCTTTGTCTCTTGAATAAATTCTCCTTGTTCATCTCCAGCAATCTGATTGTCCAATATGGGAATATTGGAGGCATGATCACAGGTGCACGGCCCCCCTCCAGTGAACCACACGATCCTTCTCAGGAGGCACCGGCCCTGGGCTCAAGGTTGTGCTGGGCCCATAGAGTGACAACCAGCTTCACATATTGAGTGACTGTTCTATGTCTGGGGTAACCCCAGCTTCTAGGGAGACATTTGAATTTCACAACAACCCCATAAGCTTTCTAAAGATGAACACGAGCTTAAAGGTTATCTGACTTCTCCTTTGCATACAGAAGAGAAGAATGTGGCCTCACATTTTGATGGTTTTCTCTTAAATATGGGACACTGAATAAAGTAGCATCATTCTTCTTGAATGAACCTGATGAGTCCTTTCCCACAGTACCTTCGACTGGGTCATTCGTAGGGTGCCCCCTGTTGTTTGGCCAGAGGCGGAGTTTTCAGAATCACTGCTTGGGGTCAGGTGATATTCTTGACCTCAGGCGAACATTTCTTCATCCTTGAAGCAAGATCCCGGGAAATGCATTCCAATAGAGAAGAACTTGGACATCCGGCTTGAAGCAAGATCCCAGTACATGCATTCCGATAGAGAACAACTGTGGACATCTCGCTGGCAGAAGGACACAGGGAGATGGGTGATCGTCTACTCATAGTTCAATCCTTTCATCCCTTGTCTCACCTGCTGCCCGCCCAGCAGAGCCTCCTGAATCCCACTCGGACTCCTGGAGCTGTTGCCGTCGGGTGCGCACTTACAACACCACCAGCTCCTGTGAGCAAATACCTTGGTGTGGCTGAGGCATCATAGAAACAAAGCAAACTGCAGTGTCCATGACTGACGGCCTGGATTCACACTCCATGTAGGAGCCGCGAGCTCCTGAGAAAGTTACGTAGACCCCTCTGTGTCTCATTTGCCTGTTCTGAGATGTTGAAATGGGACTGTGGCCTACTTATTAGTATAATGTTATGAGGCTAAAAGTAATTAAACACAAGGAAAGCCTTAAGAAGAATAAAATAAATGACTGGTGTTTCATAATCGCCCTAAGTGTTCAATCGCTGAGCGACTGCAAGAAAAAGGTAGACACTTGGTGGTGGTGGAATCCGGAGAGCGGACGTGGATGGCTCCACAGCAAGAGAGGATGGACGCTTACTCTTAGCTTTACATGGGAAGGATGCTTTACCGCTCGTGGACAACACCTGTTAACCATCTCCTGTAATCCTCAGGTCAGCCCTATTGAGGTGTGCGGGGGCAGAGCAGGGGCTGTAAGCCATATTCTAGCGGGAGGCACTGAAACGTAGAGAGATTAAGTGACATGCCAAGAGTTACCAGTCACTTTTCTTAAATAATGAACTGTGTTCCAGCAAAATTGTAATTTCTTGTGAAACTATATTTCTTTTTGGCCAAGGTTGAGAGCAAGTAAAGAGAATCCTTTTTAGAGGCTTTTTTGTTCTCTGGACAAAGTCGGAGATCATTCCCACGTTGTATAAGAACTGAATTATAAGGGAAACTTAGATTTCCTTTTTCAGTCTTGGTTGAGCACATGGGAAAAGGACAGGGGCCTTTAGTGAACTCCCGGGCCATGCCTGTCCAGGTATGCCACTGTTCTGTCCAGGAGAGAACAAAAAGGATAAAAACTTTGGGTTTTATCCTCTTTGCTTGCATAGACCTGTCATGTACCTAGTATTTCTCAACCCTCTACAAGGATGTGGCCTACAGTATAATACAAATATGAATATGAATATGAATATAAATATAAGTAAATGACTCTTGGCCCGGAACTTCTGATATCTGAGATGCTATTTAGGATAAATGGTGCAATTGGTCATTCAGCTTTGACCTGAGCTGGTGAAATGAACCAGACCTGGGGCGTCCGCTATCGTAGCCACCAACTACCCGTGGCCTTCGAGCACCTGGAATTCAGCTCCCCTGAATTGAGATGTGCTCTGAGTGTAAAATGCACCCTGGAGGCTGAAACCGGAGTAAGAAAGAGAACTTCAGTTATTTTATTGAGATTTTAAAAACACTGTCTCACTGACGTAAATGCATGTTGGACTGATACCATTTTTCCAATTACAATTCTTTTGACTTTTCTCCTTTTACTGTGTGTAATATGGCTACTAGAAAATTTATGATTGACGCAGGTGGGTCCCGTTAGATGTCTGCCAGACGCTGCCAGACTCGGCTCAGGGAGCCTCCAGCTCGGGGAGCTGGTCCCACCTGGCCGCCACTCAGAACCGCAGCAGCAGCTGAGGGGTGGAAGCAGTCAATGGGGAGCTCAGTTCAGCATCTCGTGGGACAGTCCAAGCTACGATCTGGTTAAGGAAAAGGAAGACTTGGTCATCTCTCCAGCGTGGGTATTGAAAATCTAGTCCTGCCCACAGCTCCGGGAGCAGAGAGCCCGAGTGCCCCCAGTGTCTCTAGGTGCACACGCTGTGCTTGGAATTGAGTTGGGCTCAGAAACACCTGCTGTATTAGTAAAATAATTGTACAGCTCTCTTGTATTTGCCTTTTGTAGAACCCTGAGAAGTTAAAAACAAAATTGCACAAGATTGGGTGTGTCCTCTGTGAGAAGCTTCTTGGGCTCCCACTCCCTCCAAAGGTGACTCAGTTCTGGAATCAGAATGATCCACAAGGGGCACCATCTGTGAAAGGGTTCTCTTTCCACCCTACCATACCAGCATTCACCTCTTGAATCTGATTCATTTTAATTTAATTCTAGGAGAAAAGCAATTTACTGATGACAGAAAGGTCGTGCCACAAATGGTTTTATTGAGCATTGACCAAAATTTCAAAGGGAGATACACGTTCAGAAATTTGAGTATTTACAAATCTCAAGAATTGCCTGTGGCCAATAATTATAATTTTTTTTTCTTGTCTTCTGGACAAAATCGGACATGTATTTAATTTCATCAACATTACTCTGTATATATTACTCCATATATATTTGTAAAAATTCATGCTTCATCTTTAAACCACACCATGGAAGGTAAAATTCCCATTTCAACTCGACTCATATTTTCTGAAGATTAAAGCCTTCAGCTTTATTAATTGTCACCCGTCACTAATATCGGTACAATTTCTCTTTCACTTTAGCTCAGCTATTTAGAACATGCAGGTCCAGACTGATGGACACACAACCTATTTGCTAAGGAGCCATGGGGAACCAAGCCAAGGGGGATGGCGTTTGGCTCTGCTTCGTTCCCATCCTATGAGATAGGTTCCTCACTTTGATTTTATTGCCACTCAGTGACTAGAAAAAGAAATCTCTTATTGCTACCATGTTTTATTGCACAGTGAAATATAAAAATACAGGTGTATCAAAACCATGAAGCCAATTTTAATGTATTTAACATTCAAAATACGGGAAGGTCATAACAACAATTCATAAATTATACATGTTTTAAATATAGTTATTGGCAAACCCTCAGTAAAATTTGAGGGGTTTTTGTTGTTGTGCCTCACTTATTTTGTGTTTTTCTCTTCAAATAGAGAAAGCCCTGGTGGATTTTCGGGCTTGAGTGACCGCTGAACTTTTGGTGAGTGCAGTGGTCATAAACACAGCTGGCCGCTAGGTGGGGCTGTGTCAAAGACTATGCCAGCTGTTCCCTCTTCCCTGTCCCCACCCAGGCTTACCCCCTCCTCCATTCTACTATCTGAAAATGCCCAGCAGAGGGCAAGGACCCATCTGATTCCACAACTGCTCAGTTCAGTAAACATTTCTGTCTCTTGCTAACTAGGGATATCTTCACCACCTGCTCCTCACAAGACTACTAAAAATTAGAGCAGTTTAAACTCATAGGTAAATGTTCAGCCTGCCTTCTTTCTGGAAATCTTTATCCTTTTTTGGGGGAGGAGAGCGGCAGAGGAAGAGGGAGAGAGAGAATCTTAAGCAGACTCCAGCCCAAGGAGGAGCTCCATGCGGGGGCTCCATCTCATGACCCTGAGATCATGACCTGAGTCAAAATCGAGAGTCGGACATTGAAGTGACCGTTAATCCTTAATGACATGGCAAAACTCGGCTAAATCTAATCTCCCCTCAGTTATTCCTACCTGTAGGAACCTAAATGCTGCTGCTTCTTCTTTCTCTTTTCTCTTTTTAAAAAGATTTTATTTATTTATTTATTTATTTTAGAGCGAGAGCACGTGCAAGCAGGGAGCGGAGCAGAGAGAGAGAGAGAGAGAGGAGCAAACTCCTTCCTGAGTGTGGAGCCGACACAGGGCTGGATCCCAGGACCCTGAGATCATGACCTGAGCTGAAACCAAGAACCTAACGCCCATCTGACTGAAGCACCCAGGTACCCAACTTATAAACACTTCTAATAGAATCGGTTACTGTTCTTTTCTTTTTGGATGGGTGCGGTCTTAATTCTTTTTGAATGAGACAAATTTAATAGCTGGGTCTGTGGTCTTGATTTTGGATATGAACTACAAGGAGTATCCAGCAAAAAGTAGACAACAAATAGTTATTACTGGATTGATGTAGAATTTAATTTTATAACTTGAAATCAATCTGATTTCCCTTATATTATCTCTTGATTTTCATGCTCCCTACACTTTCCTGCTTATCTAGGATAATGTAAAACAATATAACATAATTGAAGGGAGAAAACTTGATTGGACATTATGCAAAGAATAAACCAAAGGCCATTTACCTAAGTTGTGGTACGATGTCAAGAAGGGAAATGTGAAGATGTTACAAAAATTATTTGTAATTTCCCATCTCAGAAGTAAAGTCTACAATTCTCATTATTCTTGGACATTTTCAAATGTTTCCAAACTTGTGGTGAACAAAAGAAAGCAAATATGAAACTCATGAGTTGCAATATTTAGAAATGGCGGTTGGATTTGACTGTGAGGCACACAGCCTTCTAACAGGCTATACATGCTGTGGGGTCACACTTTGGTCAGCCACCCACAGGTTCAAAACTCATACACTCTATTAGCATTAACAAGGGGTGAAAATGGTGTGAAATGGCTGATCAGTAGTAATTGTTCTGTGAATATGAATTTTAGTTTGGATAAAAGACACGATATGATTTACTGCAACTTTGGATGTCTCGTTTCTATTCTCTCTTGCAAATTTTCAAAAAGGAAAGGCTGTTGTCCAATTTCGGGGGTCTGGGGCCCGTTCCAGTTTGTCTAACAATGCTTGAACATACATATTTGCAATCATGGAGAAAAACAGTTGGGGAGAAATGACTGGGTCCAGAGAGTGAGCTTTGAGAGAACACTTCCCAAAACACTTTCACTACTTTGAAAAAATTGAAATATGCGAATAGGTGTATTCTTTTTTACATCAGTGGGGTCTGTGACTAATTCCATAGAGATAGATATTGACCGTTTAATACTGGGTTCAAAGAGATCAGGAGGAATCCCCATTTCTCATTCTTTTTTTAAAAAAATGATTTATTTGTATATTTGAGAGAGAGAGAGAGAGAGAGACAGCGTGAGTTGGAGGAGCAGAGGGAGAGGGAGAATCTCAAGCAGACTCCATGTTGAATGCAGAGCCCAATGCGGGGCTCCCCTAGGAATCCCCATTTTTCTTAAAGAGGGTTAGCAGACATGGCTTAAGACAGGGCTTCTCAACCTTGGCTCTGTTGACATCTGCGGCAAGGGAACTCTTGTGGGAGCTGCAGGGAGCCTGGTAGCGTGTGGAGCGGCATCCCTGGCCTCTACCCACCAAATGCCAGTAGCACCCGCCCCACAGTTGGCAACCTTCGATGTACCCAGACATTGCCGAGTGTTCCCTGGGGGCCAAAGCACTCCCTGCCTGGGGACCACTGGAAGCCAATATAATGCGTCCAGAGAACTGGGAAGATACACCCTCTGGGTACAATATTCTATTATGTACCCCTTAATGGAGTAAAAGTAATCTCAGACCGAAGAGACATTGATGGGATGTGAATACAGGGAGAGCGAGAACTCCAATGGAAGCCTCGTCACCGTGTAAACGCCTCGAGGCCAGGATTCAAGGCGAGTAGAGAGGAGCCCTACATTAATTTATTTTCATTCATTGAAGTGATTGATAATTGTTCATTCCATTCATGGGTTTCTCACATTCTACAGAGGGTGGCTAAGGAGAGAGCAGGATGGGGAGTTTAGACGAAATTGATTAAACCGTTACTGAGCCACTACCACCCATGCCTGGCAACATGTACGTAATTTTGTCCCACACCGACTCTGGGTTTGAGAATCCCAGGCACAGATGTGAGTCTCAGGACTCAGTCTGAAGAAGTGGATTATTTCAGGATGTTCATAAATCAAAGTGCAGTATAGCCTGAGGGAGCCTGAACAGCACTGGCCGATAGGATTCCGTGATGTAAACGATCTCTGTCTGCCCTGTCCAATATGGTAGCACCAGCTCGGAGTGGCTCTTGAGCCCTTGAAATGTGGCCACCTTTCTTGTGTCACATGTGGAAATCTGGACATTTGGGGGATAGTGAATTAAAAATACATCGTTTAGTGTGCCTGGGTGGCTCAGGTGGTTAAAAGACCATCTCTTGATCTCAACTCAGTCCTGATGGTTGTGCGTTCAATCTCTGCCTTGGGCTCCACACTGGGCAGGAGCCTCCTTAAAAAACAAAACCAAACCCAAAACATCACTTACATTTACTTCCCCATTTTCATTGCTCTTGTTTCCAGTGTGCTTATTAGAAAACATGAAACCATGTCTGTGTCTTGCATTAGGTTTTTATCAGAGAGCCCTGATCTAGAAGGTGGAGAATTCTGCCCTGTCAGGACACCTTAAACTCAACCCTGCTCTGGGTTAGTGTCTGGGCCAGGCAGGACCTGCAGGCAGAGCTGGGGATCCGCCTAAGTTCGGATCCTTCTCCCGTCTCAGCTCAAAGCCCAGTGAGGATTCTAGACTTGGTTTCCAATCGGCATTTCAGATCTCTCTCGGTTTGGACCATGTGCCCTTGATTTTGTGTGTTCATTCCTTAGCACTAGAAAGGACATTTAGTTAGGACCCATTAGGTATTTCCACTTTAAGGATGAAAGGATTTCAGGAAACAATAGCATTTAAATCACAGATGATCCTGCCATTCAGCTGTCCAGGTGATCTCCCTCTGGGAAGCCACCATGAAATAGTTTGAAGAGGCAAGCCAATGTCCTGTCTGCCTAGCCTTTCTGGAGAAGTGCTTTGTGGAAAATTTAAAAATAAATAAATAAATGTTTCTTTCTGGTTCCTGGCACAGGACTCCTAAAATCCTTGCAGTTTCCTGAGGGATAGGAGAGCCTTTTGTTAGTCATAAAATCTCCAACAGACCTCTCCAGAGTTTAGGCTAAAGAGCTGACATAGGGCGGGGCCCAGAAATGGCATCACAGTGGGGCTGGTCACCAGAAGGACCAAACTGGGAGTCAAGGATTGGAAATTTCAGCCCCAGCCACTGGCCATCTGTGGGGAGGGGGCTGAAGATTGGGTTATAAAAAGTCTTGAACAAGAGGTGTTAATATTAACGCATTAATATTCTGGAAAAGTGATTTTCCCCCAGAGAGGGCGTGGAAGCTCTCCACCACTCCCCACCCTCTTTAGATCTTCCTTGCTATACCTTCTCTTCCATTGGGCGTTTCCTGAGTTGTATTCTTTATAATAAACTGGTCGATGTAAGTAAAGTGCTTTCCTGACTTCTGAGTCGATCTTTTTTTCCCCTTCATTCACATAACTTTTATTACAGTATATTTATAATTGTTTTTTCCTTTTTTAAAATTTAAATTCAATTCGGCAGCATATAGTACATCTTTAGTTTCAGATGTAGTGTTCAATAATTTATCGTTTGCGTATACCCCCCAGTGCTCATCGCATCACGTGCCCCTCTTAATGCCCATCACCCAATTACCCCATCCCCCCACCCACCTCGCCTCCAGCAACCCTCAGTTTGTTTCATATACTTAAATGTCTCTCATGGTTTTTCTCCCTCTCTGATGACCTCCCGTTCAGTTTTTGCTCCCTTCCCCTATGATCCTCTGCACTGTTTCTTAGAGTCTACCTATGAGTTAAACCATATACTTGTCTTTCTCTGACTGCTGTGTTTCACTCAGTATAATACACTCCAGTTCCGTCCAGGTCGATGTAAGTGGTAAGAATTCGTCCTTTCGAATGGCTGAGTCATATTCCATTGTATACATAGAGCCCATCTTCTTTATCCATCCACCTGTGGATGTGAGTCATTCTAGTGAAATTATCAACCCTAAGGAGGGGGTCTGAGGGAATACCTGACCTTGTGGTTGGGCAGAAGTGTGGGTAGCTTGAACACCCCATTTGTGACTGGCCTCTGCAGTGGGGACAGACTTGTGGGACTGAGCCCTGAAATCCGGGGAGTATGAATTGAATTGTTGGAGAACTTGGCAAGTTGGTTGTGGTTGGTGTCAGGAAATAGAGCACATGGGTGTACTTGAAACATGAACACATCTCCTCCCTCCACTGCACCAATTGACTGCATAAAGACCCGCCCATGGGGGTCCTCTGTGCTCTGTGGTCTCTTGGAAGAATGGAGTCAGGTTCAACTGGCAGTAGGGGAAGTTGGTTTCCAGGATCAAAGATCTGGAGCCTAGCTGAGAGCTATTCCCTAGGTGAAACCATGGATGCTGAAATGACCCCACTGCCCCCTTCCCCACTAAGGACTCAGAGATCGTGATATCACAGTTGGTTCCCCACGAAAGGTGGGAATTATCTGACTTTGGGCATTTTATGGGCCTGTGCCCCTCAGTCCCGAGTGCAGAGTAGAGTGACCTGGTAGGTCTCTGATACAGACTGATGGTTGAGTCCTGCTCTGGACACAAGTGAGCCACCCGGCAGAGTCCATTATCAGGACAGACTGGTTTCTTGTGAGACATCTATTCTTTGGAGGAGCGATCGCCTCATACACTCTTCCTTTCCCGTTGCTTCCCCACCTCCTTTGGGCTCTTGATTGGTGCCCTTGTGGAAGGTCTCCCTGCCATGCCAAACGTCAGGTGGAATCTATTCCCTATGGAAAGCACCTGTCTCGACTCTTGATTTCCCTCGCAAGACATGTAGCGCAGTCTCGTCCTTTTTCTTGGCTTTGTGGGGGGAAAATGACACTACTAATGTGTGTCTTAACCTTTTGATATGGAAAAGGATGTGGCTACCCCAGAGTGCAAAAAAAAAAAGCAAAGGCTTCAAAAATCATACTGTCCCCTATGTCTGGTCTTATTTCCCTCCTTACAACATTTTTACTGATTCACTGCTTAATGATCGTGAGACAAGGTCTCTCTTATAGGCATCATTAATTGAGTCCTGAGTTCGATGTTCAGGAAAGATTTCTGTGGGAAGGTTTATTGACTGTGGAAAGAGCAGAGAGAAGCCACTGAAATGCAAAAGGAATATATGGGCCTCTTCTATGTCCAGGCTCTGCATTCTGACCAGTGGCTGAATTTGTTTTTTCTCTCCAGTGGGTATGACCTCAGATGTAGATACACCAAATGACAACCTCATGATTTCTGCTACCCTGAGGAGTGTCCAAAGTGGGCATTCGGTTCAGATAGAATCCGAAAGAGGCGCTGAGAGGTTCAGCTACACAATTGGCATCATGGACTCCCCTTGGTTGCCCTCTGGCCACCCTACTAGGAAGTAGATGTGGGGAACAGGCAAAGAATAGATGTGGGCATTTGCAAAGAATCTGTTCACCAACACAGGAAGTTCCAACTGCCTGCAAAACTTGGATTCTGGATTGTGGATTTGAGAAATAGAAAGCCCTCATTTACTTATTGGCACTGGGCCTAGGGCTGCTCTTTTCATGGACCCCAAGTTCTACCTAGTGGGGATCATCCTGGGTGTGCATATTTGAAACCTTTCATTTTCTAACGTCAGCATTGTGTCCTGGATGAATTCCTAACCTTGTGACCAGGCTTACCAAAGTAGTACTTTACCAAAGTAAAGGGGTTGTTTTATGCCATTATTTTCTAGGGCTTGATCTCACGAATCTGAGATCACGACCTGAGCCAAAATTCAGAGTCCGAGGATTCACCAGGTTCCCCGACTACATACACTTTTTTTTTTTTTTACCATGTATTGTAGTTGCTTGGTTAAGTCCATGGCACTTGGTTTTGTTCTAAAAGTTTTCCTTCTTTATGTATATTTGGAGCTGGTTCCTTCCGTTTCCATTGCTACTTTTCAAGAACAGATCAAAATCCTGTGTCTCTTGAGTGCCCATCCATGAGCCAGAACACACACTGAACCCTGCATTTTGGGGAGTATTTAAAGTACTTCATTTAGGAAAGTACTAGTTGTATGTGTTGCCCTCAACCCGTTCACTATTACAGAAACGCGGTGGTGAAAATACAGTGATATTTCCCCCCTCATTATGCAGTGAAGAGTCTGCTTTACATACACATACTGACCAAGAAATTCACAAAGGTTGAGAGGTAACTAAGTACGTCCTCTCAGCTACACACAGAGAAAAATCAGGTAGTATGCATAGACGGAGAGAGAATGACAGAATTTCATTAGTATATGCTTAGAGAAATAGGATTTGAAGAATGGAATTTCTGTGAACACTGCTCTTCATTTCATCTGGGACCCATTTTAAACTTTGTTCTAGAAATGGCTGGTGACTCCGGAGGGTAGAATGGGTGGGGATGGTGTTTTAAATCAAGAGTGGGACCTCTATTTATTCTCAATCTGTTTTTCTTTTCCCTCTTCACCCTGAAGTTTGGCTAGTGACTCTGTTTGGGGGGGGCAGGTCATCCCCCCTCATGTTGTTTATTTTCAAAAAAAAGAGTGAGAATGTGTGAGACTGGGGTTCAACTTTTGAAACAAAGCGTTTACTCTCCCATGCCCCCCTTGTCTGTGAAGACAGGCCCCTGTCGACACCAGAAGTTGGCCGCTGTGCAGCTGCATTGACTCTGAAAGGTCTAGGATGACACCGTCGCCATGGTGACTTGAGCTGCACGTCTGCTGTCCTTTCCAGTTGTGACTCTTTGAGCTGACCCATTCCTACCAATTGGTGTTTGCTCTGCTGCTCCAACTCGGAATGGGAAATTGCTGTGGTTCCTGCTATGGTGGTATGTTCGTAACGATCTTCTGAATGCTGTTTGCCATGACTCAGTTCACTCTGAGAACTGTTTTCCTCATCGTTGAAAATTTCCTCTCTCCCAATTTCATCTACATATGTTTTATAGTTTTGTTTTATCCCTTGATTTCTACTGTTGGTGGTTCTACTGAGCTAGCAGCCTTGGTTTTTGTCCTCCGTGGAGAGCAATGGGCTACTTCCTATGATCTCCTGCACCCCTCACTTGTCCCCCCTAGGTTCTCATGCGGGGAAAATACGGCAGTGTCTATGTTCGTTTAAGTTTTTTTAAGCATCCTCAATTCTATATTCACATTATGCATTTCTGAAATTTAGAGTGAACCCAGAAAGGTTGATATGGAGGACATTTATCATTGTTTTCTCAGTGTCTTACAATGTCTGCCCTGTACCGTTCATCCCCAAAGGGGTATGGATTTCAGGATTTGGGGGACATGTGGGTTCGTTCCTATCAGTAGTTGCCCCAAAGAAATCCTCAGAATATGAGAGTCTATGTTTCAATTTATGACCCCCAACCACACATTTCCAGTTCTAAGAACTTTGGGTGTTATCCAAAATGACATTTTCTAGAGATTTCCATGATATGCTACCACCCATCCCATTCAGTGCCCCAGACGTAAGTATGGTGACAATAGCATGACCTTTTTTTCTCAGTGACGCAATGAATAGCCGGGCTTTAACGTATGGTGAGAGATGGGTAACTGGTTAATGGATCGAGTTAATGAGTGATTGATAACCAAGTACACAGATTGTTAGTGATGCACAAAGAAAAATAGGTGATGTAGACACAAGAGCAGAGACACACACATTATATATATAAGTATATATGTATATAGAGATGATTGCATACGTTTGCACATAGGATTGTAGCTTGAAAACAGAACGTGTCTACATTAAAGTGGTTTTGATGTAATGTGTTTCTTAGTTCTCCTGAACTTTCCTCCAGATCTCTTCCCAAAAGCTAAGGTATGGGTTTTTTTCTATGAGTTGACAAGGGTCTCAGGAACTCCTAGTTTGTTTGGAGGCACTTCTATTTGTGTGAGGAATAAATAATGCAAGATGGCATTGTTTCACATGTTTGAAAACACAAGATTTTGTAACAGTGACCCTCCCTTCCTTTACACTGGGATTCATCTCATTTGATCTGCTGACCTTAAGACAGGCAACTGGAACATTCTAGAGAACAGTCATGGATATTTGTGGACAAGGGCCCCAGAGAGTGGATTCAGGGAGACAGCAATAGGTTTGCTCGTTTGCTTTTTGTTGTTGTTTTTGTTGTTTGCCTCTGATTCTGTCCAAAGGAAATCGTGTTGGGGTAAAATGCTTGTATTTAGGCAAAGCAGCTGTGTGTCACAGAGCAATGGTCTGGGAACTCAGACTCCCAGATTTGAGTCCAGCTCTGGAACTTGTGAAATTGTGAGATCTCAGACAAGACCTAGACCCTCTAATTCACCTTTCTGACCACGTGACAGGTGTTCATTCATTCAATGCTCATCACACACTTATGCGATGATTTGTTTCCTCTCCCTATTCCTCAGGTGGAGGAATGGAGGCACAGAGATGAATGTGACCAGGTTCATGAACTCCTCTAAGAAAAGGAGCCAGGAGGTGAACCCAGGCCTGCAGTCCAGTGCTTGTGCTCTAACTACTGAACCGAACTGCGCTTATGACTCAGCCATGGGATCAGTAGTTACTGTGCAAAGAAGCTTTAGAATCTGTGTGGATGTCAGGAATTCCCTGAGCCAAGGGGAATCCCAAACACTGTTTGTCATTATGAGGTCATCTCAGGGGTCACATAGCCCAGGGAAGCTCTTGAGCCATAGAAGTCCAGATCTTGCCATAGTCATTGATCTGAAATGGACATAGAAAGCCTGGTCCGTTTGAAGCCGTGATTGTGTTCAGTTCAAAGATTCTGAGGGTTTGGAGGCACCGTGTAGGACAAGCCAGTCAAACTCTGTTTGAACGCTGGGCTACTCCTCAGCACCTGACCTCAATCCGGTCAGAATGGAGGAGACCCTTTCATGGTATTTGATGGCATTGTCAGTATGAGTAAGCCCTGGTCATGCCGAAATCCTGTGAGCTTGGGGACACTCCCGGGACAAGGAAAAACAAGACTCAAAAAACCAGTTCATGATTAACCTTCTGTCCAGAGCTGGTCAGTGCCTGGCCAATCAGTGTCATGGCATGGTCACTCTTCAGGGCATGGCACAAATAGAATAAGAATAGGGAGCATGCCTGGCGGTGCCTGGCTGGCTCTGCCAGTGGAGCATTTGACTCTTGATCTCAGGGTCGTGAGTTCAGTCCCCATGTTGGGCATGGAGCCTATTTAAAAAACAGAGAGAAAAGAATCGGGGACATAGTGTTGTAGATTTGATAATATTCTCCCCATGAGCCCTAAAAAAATGCTTGAATGCCATGAACTACACACTTTAGGGACAGTGACCAACATGAACTCAAACACTCGTAACAGCCTGCTGTCCATCATCCTTGTTTGGACGCACTTGTCCAGCTGGGCCAGGGAGTGTCCACGCTCCAGTGGGGGCCTTTGCTCCTTCCGGAGCTCTCCCATTGTTGGCTAGTAAGTGCAAGCATGGAGAGAGGCCATGCTTCATGACTATATACACATAGCCTCGCAAAGCAAGACTAGAAGTCAAACAGCATCAAATGAATAATGGTGCTTGGTTTTCAATGACAGAACTTCATTATTGACAAATCGTCAACAATTGATGAGCTTCCTCACAAAGGATGTGAGATGAAATGTAACAGAAAGTCGTGCTTAGATCTGAATCTAAGTCTCTCAATAAAAGGTTGCTTATTATCATGTGCAAAATAGTATACAGCAGATGATAGATTTAAATGCAAAAGCAGGTCTGGGTGATCCTTACGGAGAGTCGTGACGGGGGAGCTTCTCCAGGGTGTGGGTATGGAAGGGTCCCTCTCTATGTGTCCTTTGTATATTCCCCGATTTAAAAAAAAAAAGATTTTATTTGAGAGAGAACGAGAGAGCAGGAGCGGTGAGTAAGGGGGATGTGGGGGGGGAGAAGAGGGACAAGCAGGCACCAAGCTGAGTGCAGAAACAGAGGCCCGGCTCGATCCTAGGACCCTGAGATCATGACCTGAGCCAGGTCAGACACGTGACCCACTGAGCCACACAGGCGCCCCTGAGGGGTCCCTCTCAAAGGAGGTGGGGCTTGGTCCCCTGCCACCGCAGGGTCTAGAGAAGGATGAGGAGTCTATAAAGACTGGATCTGGGGGAGGAAGGAAGGAACAGGGAAGGTGCCCATTCAGAGCCAGTGCAGTCCCGGTTCATTCTTAGCCAGGCCTTAGCCCAGGCAGTTTGGAGACTTACTCAGATCAATACCAGTGAGATACTAGAGGTCATAGGCTTAATTTATTAAACCAGCAAAGCACTAGCCCAGGTGGCCATTTTCCCAGTTAACTCACAGCAACTGCTCAGCCAGGGTTGGTCAGCTGAAGGGAAGCTAATTCTTGGTAGAGCTGTCGTGTGACAATTAGTTTGGAATGTCCTGGGTTCTGAATCAACTTGGGAGCCCCGCAGACCACTGGTCCCTGAGGGTGCTCAACTGGCCCCCAGGAAAGCTCCACGTCAGACAGCTAGTAGGGTGAATGCTGTGGTAGGATGGCCACAGTTGGGCTTCCCCTGGCCCTTCAGAGGGGCTTCTCATGGGGCATCTGCACTGAGTTCTGGGTCAGGGGTTGAAACCTAGAGGTGCGAAGCTGAGTTAGGATTTGGACTTTGCTGTTGGCTCAAGCGCCTCCCCCAGGGCATCCACTGTCTCCCACAGACAACTTGGGGCTGGAGGATATGAGAAAGAGATGAGGGAGCCCTGGTTCGGGGCTGCAGGGCTTCATCTCAGGTGTCTGGGCAGGTGTCAGGTGTTCCGGGACCTCTCCCCCCAAGGAACCAACTCCATTCCTGTCCCAGCTCCCCCACTCAACATTAAGTTGTCTCTATAGCTTGGCTTTGGTAAATAGTGCTGCCGAACATGGGCAGATATTTCTCTGAAATCTAGACTTGAATTCAAATGGATTTCTTATCCAAGAGTGGGATTGCTGGGTGTAATGGTAGTTCTTTTGTGAATTTTTTTGATGAAGTCCCATATTGTTTTTCATAGTGACTGCATCCGTTTACATTCTCTGTGGGGTATTTGAAGGCTATATGAACCCTAAGACCTTCCTAAAGCCCTCTCTGACTCAGGTGGCTTTGCTAGGCAAACGATGAACCATGGGATCAAAAGTTTGAACTCGGATGAGCTTATCACCCCTTTTTCTATGGTCTTCTGATAGCGAGATGTCAACAGCTCTTTCTGTTGTCACACATTTCCCACAGTCTCTGAGAAAACAAAAAACAAAAGTGAAAAAAAATCCATATTTTCTCTAGGTCTCCAGAAGCTGGCCAGGAGAATAAAGACGAAGGTTCACCCCACTTCTGACCCTGTTGAAGGTACCGTGGAAATTCATTCATTAAGTTGATTCAAGAATAATTATTCTAGGGGCACCTGGGTGGTGTCCAACTCTTGATTTTGGCTCAGGTCATGATGTCAGGGTCATGAGATCGAGCCCCGTGTTGAGCTCCATGCTGGGTATGGAGCCTGCTTCAGATTCTCTCTCCCTTTCCCTATGCCCCTCCCCTGCTCACACTCTCTCTTTGTCTCTAAAAAAAAGAAAGAAGAAGAAGAATCATTACACTAGTTTTCAGTGTCCCATACTTAAGACAAAAATGCCAAGCCATATTATTTTTTTCACGTGTGAAAATTTTAATTTAGCTGGTCACTCAGTTTATAACTGCAGTAGTCAAATGGCATTTGCAACTCAAGTCTGGTCACATTTCACGGTAGGTATAGTGAAGCTAACGAATGGATGTTAGTCTGTTATTAAACATTAGGAAAAATAGATCTTTTATTATTTTTAATGAATAGACGTTATTACTTCAAATAGTTTAGATTAAGATAATAATTGAGCAGATAATATAAAAAGTTTCCCTATCACCCTTATCCCTTGGTGCACAATTTCCACAATCCTTAAAAGCTTCATCAGTGTGGAACACATGTCACGAATCACAAACCAGCGTAGCGATATTAGTACTCATTGAAGGCCAGCATCGCTAGGAAGGTCTGCTCTGTGTTGTGCAGGAGTATGGGTTTTGACAAATGCGTAAAGTCGTGTATCCACCATGTACAGAGTAACTTCACTGCCTTAAAAATCCCGTGTTTAACCTCTTCATGCCTTCGCACTTTCTCTAGAAATCTTAACAACCGTTGACCTTTTGTCATCTCTATAGCTTTCCTTTCTCCAGAATGTCATCTAGTTGGAACCGTAAAGCACGTTCCTTTTCCAGACTGACTTCTTTCACTTTTATCTATACAGTTCACATCCGTCGATGTCTTTTTGTGACTTCATAGCTCAATTATTTTTTTTAATTTCCTTTTTATTATTGTTTGAGAGAGAGAGTGAAAGTGTGTGGGGAGGGGCAGAGGAAGAGGGAGAGAGAATCTTCAGCAGGCTCCATGCTCAGCAGGAAACCCGTCTGACGTGGGGCTGGATATCATGCCCCTGAGATCATGACCTGAGCCCAAATCAAGAGCTGGATGCTTAACTGAGAGAGCCCGCTCTGCGCTCCGGTAGCTCAGCTCTGTTTATTACCGAATCATATTGCATCGTAAGGGTGTATTGCCAGTTGTTTTTCTGTTCACCTAGTGAAGGACAGCTTAGTCGCCTCTAGATTTGGTGTTCGTAAATCAAGCCGATAGAAGCACTCCTGGGCCGGTTTTCATGTGGACACATTTTTCAACTCAACTGGGTAAATACCTAGGAGCGATATGGCTGGACGACACAGCAAGACTGTGTTTTGCTTTGTAAGACTTGATAGAATTCACCAGTCAAACCATCTGGGGCCGGCTCTTCCTTTCTGGGAAATAAGTATTAACTATTGGTTAAATGTCTTTGATACATGCCTGTTCAGATCATCTATTTCCTTTCAGTGGGTTTTGGTAGTTTTGTGTCTTTGAAGGAATTGGCCTCTTTCCTTTCAGGAATCCTAGAATTTTTCCATGTATTCCTTTAGAATCCTTTCAACGTGACGTCTCCTCTTTCATCTGATGTTAATGTGTGTCTTCCCTCTTTCTTCTTGGTTAGTCAGGCTAGAGCTTTATCCATTTTACTGATATTTACAAAGAACCAGCTTTTGTCTTGGTTTGGTTGATTTTGTCTGAGAGTTGTTTGTGTTCCATTTCATTGGTACCTGCAATCATATATATATTTTTCTCTTACTTGCTTTATATTACATGGCTCTTATTTGCCTTGTTTTCTAAGGAGGAAGCCTATTCACTTTGAATCTTTCTTACTTTCCAACACGATGACATTCAGTAGTATAAATTCTCCCAAGCACTGCCTTTGCATATATTTCCGTCAACGTATATTTTCATTTCGTTTAGTTCAAAATCTTTTCAAGCTTCTCTTGAAACTTCCTCTTTGACCATTTTTTAAATCTCCAGCTATTTGGGGATTTCCCAAGATTTCTTGCTGTGGTTGAGCTCTAGTTTAATTTCATAGAGGTCTGAGAGCAGCTGTTGTATTGCTTCTACTCTGTGAGATGTGTTGGGGAGTGTTTTATGGCCCAGCATGTGGTCTCTTGCTGAATGTTCCAGGTGAGCTGGAGAAACAGTATATTCTGCTAGAGAGTCTGTGCTCCAGGAAACCTGGATTCCCTGTGTTCCCTTTCCTGTCTCCTCGGGGCCATGGTTTGCCCTGTGTCCTCCCCTCTCCATGGATCCCAGAGAGTGGTTGATTTTTCAGTGTCTTCAGGCTTTTTCTTGTTCGTAGGGTGGACAGTGATTGCCACGATCCTTGCATGTGAAGCCCTCTACTTTTGTCTTCATGTGCCTTCAACTCCCTTCTCCTGAAATGTGTCTTGACTTCAAGATATTTGGGCACACGCTGCTTCCGTTCATATAACCAGGTCTCCAAAAACAGCCGAGAAGCCTGTGTCTAGATGTCAGCTTACGTAGCAAAACACACGTTTTCTTTGACATTTCACCTTTTACATAGGCTGTTATCCTAAGTTAGAGGTTTACAGAAATATCAGCCATATGCTTTCACTCAACGTGTTACCCTCCCAGAGGTATGGACTAGTGAAAATAGAGAATATATGTGTTTTTATATATATCCATTGAGTATCCAGCCTTTCACACACAATGACAGGCCAAGAAACCCATTGACAGAGATGGATAGATACGCATGTACATAGGGAGTTAGTAACATAGAGAAAAGAAAAGGTAACGTTTTGGGATGAAAAGAGACATATGAATTTCTGTATGTAGACAATTGCATCCTTGTGCACATGGAGCTCCAGCTTTAGAAAAGCACGAGCCTCTATTCATGTGGTTGTGAGGTAATGCACAGGCCAGGTCCCCTGAGTCTGCATCCAGCGCGCTGTGCAAAGGCGAAGCTCTGGTCGTTCGCATGACTGGGCAGCAGGTCTTAGCTTGAGGTGCTCACATGTAGGAGGAGGAACTCACACAAGGTGATAGAGTTTCACACGTTGTAGAACACGAGTATGTTATGTACATAAGCTCTCTCTCCCACCAGTAAACTGGTGTTCGTCGTGTTGGACCAGATAGCTGCCAGGTCAGGCAACTAATTCATTCTGGAAGCATCATGCACGTTATTTTGGGAAATGGCCACTTAGTGTGTCCTCAGGCAGTCAGCAAAAGCATTTCTGAGACCTTTATGTGACTCCTTAAACACTGGCTCTGGCTTAAGATAAAGGGGTCCTTTTTAGACAAAGCAGGTGTGTGTCATGGAAAAAGCACTGGCCTGGGAGCTTGGCCAGCAGAGTTTGACTGCAGCTCTGAGTTTTGTGAAGTTATGGCATCTCAGACGAGACATTTCACCTCCAAGGAACCTTCCTGAGCATTTCCACGGCATGCTTTACTTACACTAACCATTCAAGCCTCACCACCAATGCAGTACTTTGCTTGCTAAGGGCACTCTTCAGATGGAGAAACTGAGGCACAGCGCTGAATGCGCCCAAGCACACAATCTCTTAAGTAGAAATGCCAAAATGTGAACCCAGATGGCTGGGCCCATGCTGCTACTCTGAGATACCGAACCGCACTTACCACACTGATGAGCGTAGCTCTGAGCCATGGGTTCAACAGAAACCATGCAGGATCTTTCCAAGGCCTGTGTATATATCTGAACTGCATGAGTCTACAGAGATCCCAAGTACGGTCTACCATTATGAGGTGGCCTCAGTGGTCACATGGAGGGCAGACTTGGGCACAGCCCTTAGTGTGAAAAGCACACAGAAGGTCCAAAATGTCTGTCCAGCTCACAGATTTTGAGATTGGGAGGCACGACATTGAAAAACCTGGGAAATCTCTCTCAGTGTTGGGTCACTTGTCAGCGGCTGGCCCCAAACGGGAATCAAGAGATAGTTTAGTGCTCTTTGATTGCGTGATCCCCCTGAGCCCCAGAAAGCCTCCAGTGCTGGCAATGACACACCCAAGCAACAAGGACAAATAAGAACTCAAAGTAACATTTGGTTACTAACCTAGAGCCCACTCTTTTTCCTGTACCTCTCTTACAGAGCTGGGGTAGAGGACATTGGGAGGAAGCCAGGCCTCCCACTGTAAAGGGCCATCCCATTAGTGGACGACTACTGCTAGCAGGGAGAGCCACCTGACTCAGTGAACACATACATGAGACACACACTGGACGGGAAAATACCATAAGGTTAATGGTGTTATTTTTATTTCATATTTTTAAGCTTTTGGACTATCTTCTGTCTTTAGGGTATCTTTATTTTTCATTATTATTATTTTTTAATGGAAGTTGAGTCGACACACCATATTCCATTAGTTTCAGGTGTACCTTTGCCTTCAATGGCAAAGCCAGAACTCTGTTTCTCCCTTCTTTGCTGCTTCTCTTCTCTGCATCTCCTTCCATGAAGAAGGGGGCTCACCAATAGCCAACAGCAGGCTTTTCTTTTTTAAATTCAAATTAGGTAACATATACTGTATTAGTAGTTTCAGGGGTAGAACTTAGGGTTCATCTGTTGAGATAACAGCCAGTTGTCATTCCATCAAGTGCCCTCCTTAAGGCCCATCACCCAATTACCCCATCCCCCCACTTCAGCAGCCCTCAGTGTGTTCTCTAGATATACGGGAATATTACTCAACTGTTGAAGGACTCAAATCCTGCCAGTGGCAAGTGCATGCTGTTAAACCAACCACATCCCTCACCAACCCCCCTTCACCAGCCCTCAGTTTGTAATATACACTGCAAATTACTCAACCATCAGAAGGAATCAAATCTTGCCATTGGCAACTGCATGCTGTTTAACCAACCACATCCATCTCCACTGTTCTGTCGTTCAAGTCAAGCAGAGCTCTCTGAGTCATTCATGAGATAGAGCACCGAGGGTGGGAAGGTACTCTGTGTCCTCTAGTCTGTCTCCCATTCGGCTGGCCAGTTGGAGGAGCTTTGTCCTGGCAGAACAAATGAAGAGACGTCGCTACGGGCAGAGGGAGGGGTGGGGCTCCCTCACGACACCACAGTGTGCAACCAGGTGACCTATTTGTAGACTAACTGACTCACATTGACCAGGTTGCCTTAAGCTAGAAAGGCAAAGGTCTGTTTCTCCTGTTTCCTCATCCTCTTGTTTGCTTTTCCTCACCCATCAAGGAGGATGGCCCAGCAGCAGCTCAGCCCATGCTTCTTAACCAGTCACTCCCATACAGTCTTGTCCCGTGTCCGTATCAACGGTGATCACACAGTAATTCCCGAGCAGGACCAACAATGGACTGACACTTACTCTGTGTCCTCTGGAGTCTACCAAGGGTGTAGTGGAGGAGCTTGGCAAGAAAGCCCTGCAGTCCAACACTTCCAGGGTAAGCTTGGCTGTCTTTGCCTGAGAAAGAAATGTTTCTTGCTTGAGTGTCCTCTTTGCAAAGGGAGTTCAGCTATGACAACATGCCAGTGTAGTTTTAGATGTGACGCACCATTTTCTTGGGGCGTTGGGAGGGGAGGTTGTAAACTGTGTGGTAGGGGACCTTTTACTCCGAAGCGGTTTTTCCTCCCTGAATTAAGAGTTTTGTAATTGTGCTTCAGGGAATTTGAGAGATCCATTCCCCAGGAAAAGCTCATGCCTTTTCCACGGGTGCACTCTGTGCTTCCTTTCGGGGCCTTTGTCTTTCCTACTGTTTCTCATTCGGTTTCCAATAGTCACCAAGAGAACCAGTGATGACACAGTACACATATGACCTGACCCTCATCGTGTGTTCTTTTCTGTAAATGCAGGTGGCCCCAGCACCATGTGGAAGTGGTACGTATTCTGGAATCAGTCTCTTGCTGAGGAAAAACTCTAGATGGTTAGGCAGGTGGGGGGATGTCCTCGCTGTCCTCAGTCTGGAGAGCCACCTGATTCCAGGTTCCTGGTAGCACTGAGGCTCGGGGGTGTGGGTAAAAGCAGCCTTCCAGGTGAGAAACTATGTCCATGTGTCTCCAGTCCTAGGAAGCCAATGCATTCCCCGTGGGTGGTGTGGGTGTGTGTGCATGAGGCTTGGGGGTTAGGTGTCTTGTGTAGTGTGACTGTGTGTGTGTGTGTGTGTGTGTGTGTGTGTGTGTGTGTGTGAGAGAGAGCAAGACAAAGACAAAGACAGAGACAAAGACAGAAAGACGGAGACAAAGACAGAGCCAGAGAGAGAGGAGACCGAGAAAGAGAGAGAGAGAGAGACAGAGAGAGGGACAGAGAGAGAGAGAAATGTGTTTCTCCAGGAGATATGTCAGACAGATACTGCACGATATCACCCTTCTCCAAAGCCGTGTTATCACACTGCGCACTTTAGAGCCTTACTGCGGTGGGTGGCCCGGCAGGGGCACTTCAGTCCATGCTTGGTAACCAGCTGGCTCCATACACCCCAGCCTCGTGTCCATATCAAGCAACATTCCATGAATATTCTTGAGCAACAACAGGAATGTGCTGACGGGTACTCTGTGTCCTAGAGGCCTTGGAGGATGTGTTAGAACTCCTCAAGGAAGACAGCGGAGAAGGCACACCTCTCGCCATGGTGAGCTAGACGTTCTTTGTCTGAGGAACGGGTGTTGCTTTCTTGGTTTCCTTCCAGTCAAATTCAGATGAAAATCAGACAATGTACATTTGAGATTATACATATATCTCATACAATTTTCCTTTTAGGGAGAGCGTTGAGTGCCAACCGTTAGCTGATTCGAGAGAACATTTACCATTGGCGACACCAAACCTGGTTCTAAACGCTGTGGTAGGATCCTGTCCCTCAGCAGTAGTCACCGTCCTGAATGCACTGGACAGACACGTCCACCAGGATAAACAACTTCCTAAGGCATCCAGTTCACTTACTTTGGGGGCGTTGGGCTCAACCACTGTGTTCCATCTGGGTTCCTAAAGTCATTGAGGGAACTAAAGCTCAGGCAGACAGACAGTGTGTAGCAGGACCTGAGCCTCACGGTGTCCTCTTTTCCGTACCTGCAGGTGACCCCGGGAACCAGTGAAAGTGATACGTATTCCGAAATCAGCCTCTTCCTGAGACAAAACTCTAGATGGTAATGCAGGTGGGCATCCTTGCAATCCTCAGTCTGGCGAGCTGCCCTGATTGCGTTGTGGTGGTGTGAGGGACAGGAGATTTCCCAGGTGAAAAAGTGTGTCCACGAGTCTCCAGTCCTAGGAAGCCATTGCATTCCCTGTGTGTGGTGTGGGTGTGTGTGCATGAGGCTCGGGGTTGGGGTGTCTTTTGTGGCTCTATGTGGTGTGATTGTGAGTGTGTGTTTTAGTGTGGGAGACAGGGAGAGATGGACACAGAGAGAGGCGGAGAGGGAGAGGGAGAGATGGAAATCCGAGTGAGGGAGAGATTGCATATTTCTCCAGGAGGTGTATCCCACTGCCACTGCACAATGGCCATTGTCCACATTCTCAAAAAAAAAAAAAAGAAAAAGAAAAAAAAAAAAAGAACAGAACAGAAAAGCAAAGAAAGGAAAAGACAAGACAAAGAAATGTCGTCACAGGGCACACATTAGAGCCCTGTTATCGCGAGAGGCCCAGCGGTGGAGTTCAGCCCATGTCTGGGAACCAAATGCCTCCATATGCTCTAACCCCATTCATAGTGAGCAATACTCCCCGAGTTATTCCTTTTTTTTTTTTTTAAGATTTTATTTGAGAGAGAGAGAGAGAGAGAGAGAGAGTGAGAGCACAAACAGGTGGGAGGGGCAGAGGGAGAGAGAAAAGCAGACCCTCGCTGAGCAGAAAGCCCCATGCGGGACTTGATCCCAGGACCCTGAGGTCCTAACTTGAGCTGAAGGCAGATGGTTCACCGACTGAGCCACCCAGGCCCCGTCCCCACATCATTCTTGAGCAGCACCACCAATACGCTGGCAGGTACTCTGTGTCCTTCTAGGTGTGCCTGAGCATGGTGCAGTTTGGCCATGGCTCTTTCGGAATGCTACAGACAAGGAGGGCTTGCCTCCTGCCAAGGTGAGCTTGCCTGTCTTTCCCCCAGGAACAAATGTTGCTTTCTGGGTTTCTTTCCAATCAAATTCAGATGAAAATCAGACAGTATACTCTGTGTTGGCGAATTGAACATAATACTAAAACAAAATTCATTTTCCTAATGTCAACTGCTTGTATATGGAAATGAAATTATTTTTATATACAGATTTTATGTAAAAAGCTATATATACTTTTGAGATTATACACATGTAATTTCCCTGGTAGGGAGAGCGTTGAGTGGTTGTCTCTTGCCAACCGTTAGCTGATTCGAGGGGACGTTTACCATTGGTGACACCAAACCTGGTTCTAAACGCTGTGGTAGGATCCTGTCCCTCAGCAACACTTTCTCCTGCTTGGATGAAGCATTTTGTAGTCACCATCCTGAATGCACTGGACAGACACGTCCCCCAGGAAAAACAACTTCCTAAGGCATCCAGTTCACTTACTTTGGGGGCGTTGGGCTCAACCACTGTGTTCCATCTGGGTTCCTAAAGTCATTGAGGGAACTAAAGCTCAGGCAGACAGACAGTGTGTAGCAGGACCTGAGCCTCACGGTGTCCTCTTTTCTGTACCTGCAGGTGACCCCGGGAACCAGTGAAAGTGATACGTATTCCGAAATCAGCTTCTTCCTGAGACAAAACTCTAGATGGTAATGCAGGTGGGACATCGTTTGAATCCTCAGTCTGGCAAGCCGCCCTGATTGCGTTGTGGGGGTTGGGGGACAGGAGATTTCCCAGGTGAAAAAGTGTGTCCACAAGTCTCCAGTCCTAGGAAGCCATTGTATTCCCTGTGTGTGGTGTGGGTGTGTGTGCATGAGGCTTGGAGTTGGGGTGTCATTTGTGGCTCTATGTGGTGTGATTGTGAGTGTGTGTTTTTGTGTGAGAGACAGGGAGAGACAGACACAGACAGAGAGAGGTGGAGAGGGAGAGATGGAAAGAGCGAGAGAGAGATTGCATATTTCTCCAGGAGGTGTATCCCACTGCCACTGCACAATGGCCATTGTCCACATTTTAAGAAGAAAGAAAGAAAGAAAGAAAGAAAGAAAGAAAGAAAGAAAGAAAGAAAGAAAGGAAGGAAGGAAGGAAGGAAGGAAGGAAGGAAGGAAGGAAAAGACGAGACAAAGAAGTGTCGTCACAGGGCACACATTATAGCCCTGTTATCGCGGGAGGCCCAGTGGTGGCTAGGTTCAGCCCATGCCTAGGAACCAAATGCCTCCATATGCTCTAACCCCATTCATAGAGAGCAATATACTCCCCGAGTCATTCTGCAGCAGAGGTGAGGTGAGAGGCACGTCCTGGAGCACATTTCTCTCTTCTCCTCACCACATCCCTGATACTGGGACCAGAATAAGACCTGCACTTGGCTCCGTGGGAGAGAGGCCCGGGTGCAGCGGCCCGGAGACCCTCCCCAGCTGGCGGGAATTCTAGAGGCCTCTGTGAAGGCTGCTGGGTTGGCTGCACACACTGGCTCTCACTGTCCCACTGAGCTGGTCTCCTGGGACTGACCGGGCCCAGGACAGAGGCTCTGGGAAGCGGGGCCAGGGTCTTTGCTCCTGTCAGATCCCACTGCTCCAGCCACAGAGAGATGGGCCTGGTCCCCACTTCGTGGTCACGGCCCACCCTCGGACCTTCCATCCATCTGCTCGGGGCCTCGCCAGTCCTTCCAGGTCTCAGGGTCTTTGGTGAACACTGCAGGTACTGGTGTTTATGTGGCCACACCGGCTGGAGAATGCCCGTCCCCCCACTGACAGACTAGGGAAATTCGGACAAGTACCATTACCTCCACTGTCACATTCATCTCCTCTCCGGGCTAGGACACTTACGGGCTGTCATCAATCGGAAGTGTGTCTCAAGTGCCCAAGATGAGCCCAGGCACAGGGTAGTCACTTGATTGCCCAGTTGATGGTCACTCTCATGGCCCAGCATCACCCCAGGCCCGTGGCAGCCGCCTCCATGTTAGCTACATTGGCTCATTGATCAACGGATTGACTAGGGAGCATGTCAGTAAACCCATGATCGCTCCTCCACTGTTCCCATTGCAGAGAACAGTCTGGTTGTTGGAGGTGACACGAGAAGGGAAATAAGAAATTAATGATTCAGGGAGAGAGGAGGGAGGGTAGCAGGAGGGAGCAGAGGAAGGTAGGAAATCATGGGGACAGAAAGTCATGGGCACCACCGTGGCTGCCTCTTGAAAGAATGGGCTGACAGGCACTGCTTCCTGGTCCCAGTTATGAAATCTGAGGGCTGGGAAGGGCCCAGAGACCCTGGACGCCTTCCTCATCAGTGAGGTAAAGGGCTCATGGCCCCATGGGTGGTGAGGTGGGGGGACTGCGGAGCTGAAGGCAGCATTGAGTTTTGGGGTCGGGGACATAATCCCAGGGGCAGTGGCCTGAGTCCTCACTTCACCCTGATTGTCCTGTTTCCTTTCCCAAGACCAGGCCACGACAATGCCCACCGTCGTCCGTAAGGAAGACGACTTCACAGATTGCGAAGACTCGGACGCATAGATTTACCATCCACATGTAATTTATTTCCTCTTTCATTTTTATACTCTTTTTTTTTTGGTAAAGATTTATTTATTTTATTTTGGGAGAGACTGAGATGGCACGAGTCAGGGAGGGACAGAGGCGGAGAGAGGGAGACCCCAAAGCAGAATCCCCACTGAGGGCAGAGCCTGACATTGGACTTGACCCCAGGACCCAGAGATCATGACCTGAGCCGAAATCAGGAGTCACATGCTTAACCGCCTTCGTCACCCAGGCACCCGTCTCCTCTCTCTTACTGATAAGGTCCTTTTTGTAGCTTTGGCCAATTTCCTCTTTCCTGCTTTTTATGATGCTCCTCCCAGAGGACCTGGGCTCCTCCGGGCGCTTGATGTTCTTGGATTTTCAAATCTATCATCTCTCTCTTCAACCCTGTCATTTTGGGGGCTCAAGGCACGAGATGCACAAATGTTCTATTTCTACCAACTGTCACCAGCTTTCTTGGGAATCCTCTAACCCTAACCCCTCTCCTCTTCCAGAAAAAATGTCTGATGCTCACGTGTACATTCATCACAATTGAATTCTTGTTCCCCAGACTTCACCAACGATGATTTGGCTTTTCAGGGCCCACTCCAGGCAACCCGATTGGAGCAAAATCATTCATTTGAGAAGCATCTTCGGAAAGGAGGAAGCCCAATGGGCAGCACATTTTGGATGCTACGTTGAGGCCTCCAAAAGAAATTCTCAATCAAACCTCAAGCCCTCGTGGTCATTTGGGTCATTAGGAAACTCCAGTATACTTATTTTTCCCGAGAGTGGGTCTGGCTGAACAGTTTCAAGAACGAAGCAGATGTTTCCTGCCTGGGTTATCTAGAAAAACCTGTGTACCTAAACTGTGCTTATATCCATGGCCACTAGTGTATCAATTCATGGCCGAAGGAGCCCCATGGGAAAGGTTTGTCGTGTCCCTTCTGCTCTGTGGTCACTCAGAAGAATGAGATCAAGACACAGGGTCAGTTGGGGGAGCTGGTGTCCAAGATCAGGGATCTGGAGTCCTGGGTTCTGGGACGCACGTCCAGGGACAAGAGGAAGGAACTGGGCCCTGCTAAGTGAGCTGCTGAAACAGAGTCCAACCCAACCTTCCAGTCCAGAAACTATCCTGTGGGCAGGGGAGGTCCAGGGGAAGGCAGGGAAGCTCCTCTCTTGCAGAGCTCCCACTGGGGAAGTTAATGTACGTAACTCCGGCGAGAAAGGCCAAGTCCCGCCCTCTGGGCCTGTGAGGAGCGGGAGTCTGATGACAGAGGCTGAGAGTGGGGACCCTGCCCCCACCCCACCTGCAGTACGACCCATCCTGACATCGGCACAATGGACAGAGACCTGAAACTGCCCCCTTTTCCTTGCTCACATTCCTTCTTTCTCACTCGTCATCAAACCCTGCCTGTGGCTTTCAGGTAAAAGCCAGTCGCCTCATGTTAGCGTCATTACTCTTGTGCCTTTATGTACTCCTGCAAGAAGAGACAGAAGACACTGCTCTTTCAACTATTATACAAGTTGTATTTGTTTTATTTTTTTACAAAGTGGAAAGTGAAATGTGCGCAATTTCTAATCCTAACTGCTTAACATATTCTGAATTTGCACTGCATGGAATTTTATTCCCATCTGAGTGCTCTGTTTGGTTCTCACGTACACGAGTCATCTCCAGAGCCTGAGAGAAGCTGCCGCGAGGTGACCCAAGCCCTCCACACGTCTCCCCAGAGGCAAGAAAGGAAACTAACTTGTCCAAATTCCTCTCCTCTGCCAGGGGGGTGACAGGGGCTGTGCAGCAGGTGCGGCCCCACCAACACCCGTGCCTGCCAGCGTTTGCCCCGAGAGCCAAGTCCTGGAAGGACTGGGGAGGCCCTGGGCAGGCCTGAGGGGAGGACCCAGGGTGGGCCGTGACCACGAGGTGGGGAGCGGGCCCATCACTGTGCGGCTGGAGCGGCAGGTTTGACAGGAGCAGGGACTCCGGCTCTGGTGCTCAGAGCCTCGGTCCTGGGCCTGGCCGGTCCCAGGAGCCCAGTGGGACCATGAGAGCCATTGTGTGCAGCCAACCCAGCAGCCTTCACACAGGCCTCCAGAATTCCCGCCAGCCGGGGAGGGTCTCCGGGCCGCTGCACCCGGGCCTCTCTCCCACGGAGCCAAGCGCAGGTTTTATTCTTTTTTTTTTTTTTTAAAGATTTTATTTATTTATTCAACAGATAGAGACAGCCAGCGAGAGAGGGAACACAAGCAGGGGGAGTGGGCGAGGAAGAAGCAGGCTCATAGCGGAAGAGCCTGATGTGGGGCTCGATCCCGGATCGCCGGGATCACACCCTGAGCTGAAGGCAGACGCTTAACCGCTGTGCCACCCAGGCGCCCCCGCAGGTTTTATTCTGATCCCAGGACCGGAGATGTGGGTGAGGAGAGGAGGAAAGAGAGGTGCTCCAGGGCATGCCTCCCACCTCACTTCTGCAGCAGGACCCGGGAGTAGTGCAGGAGCCCCACAGGGAACATTCTCTGTGCCACCCTCCCTGGCAGCGCCCTTTCCCCCAGGGCAGACCTGAGGGCGGCCCCTGCAGGTGCGGCTCCGAGACCCGAAGGTGCAGAAGGAGACGGTCCCCGGCGCCCCCCGCACCTGGCTCGCAGGGAAGCACTCTGTCTCCACCTCAAGTGTGCGGGACAGACTGTGTCCCACCAGACCGCCTCTGGCAGGGGTCATACCACACCCGACCCGGTAACTCCCCTGCTCAGTTCCCAACACACGAGATTCAAACATGAGCCAGGTTTGCTGCTTGGCAGACGCAGAGCAGAAAAGAGCGGGTCTCGGGGAAAAATCATCTTAAACAACAAAGCAAGAAAGATGATTACAAACAGTCCCTCTGAAGCCAATAGACATGACAGCCCTTATGCTTACGTCTTTAAAATATGAAAACACATTTCCTTGTTCTCTCGGATTTCTTAGCCCCGTCCTCAGTGTACAGGCTGCAGGTATAACCTAACTGCTCCCAGAACCCTCTCCTGTGGGACACACCTGAGAGCTGTTCCCTACCTGGCGTGTCTTCGTCCTCGCTCTTCGAATCCTAACTTCTGTCCACAATCCAATCTTCAGAGACACAAGCATGGAGAGAGGGGCTCCCCCTTTCCTGCTGCTCCTGCTGAGGCCAAGCTGGCTCACCTGGCATCACCTGCTCTTCCTCCGGATCCTCAGATCTTCCCTGGGCTCCGTGGAGTCAGAGCCCTTCAAGACCTTGACCACAGCTGCAAACCTTCAATGAGTGAAAGGATCTCCCTTCACCCGGCGATTCCCCATCTGCACGGGATCATCATAGCCCTCACCTGCACACGGACCAGCCACGGGCTCTTGATAGTCCTCACCTGCACACGGACCAACCACGGGCTCTTGATAGCCCTCACCTGCACACGGACCAACCACGGGCTCTTGATAGCCCTCAATTGCACACGGACCAACCACGGGCTCTTGATAGCCCTCACCTGCACAGGGGTCAACCTGAGATCCCAGCTGGGATGGACACACGCTGGCTTAGATGGGGTCCATGAGCAGCCCCTGCATCAGGCTCGGAGCAGCTGCCCAAGAGAGCTGTCTGTGATGCTGGAAGTGTTCTGTGTCGTAAACATGCACTACTGGGCACCTGGAATGTGGCTGGTGTGATGAGGGAAGGGAATGTTTAACTTCATGTACGTTAATCAGTTGAAACGTGAGCAGGCACGACTGGCTAGCGGCTGCCCCCCTGGATAGCGCAGCTCCCGGATCCAAAGATGAGGAGATGTGACCTCCATGGCCTGGGGGTTCCCGCAGAGGGGTTTGCTGGCCTGATCTGATCGTTCACTTGCAGGTTCTCCCTGGGGTCCTGCACACATGCCAGGCACAACGGGAGGCCCTGGGGACACACACAGGAAGGTCAACACCCAGGTCCTAGAGGAATCCCAGCAGGGGCCGGCTTGTAAGCAGAGGTGAAGAACGCGACCCCACACGTTTGTGCCGGATGTAACGAAAGCAACAGGGCAGAGGGGGACCCCGCACTGTCCTCAGGAGCCCACCCTCCTCTTCCTGATCCAGACTAGAGCCTGGGCATGCACTTAGGTTAGCGTGGGGCCCAATAAGCCCAGACAAGCTGAAGAGGGACCTTTCCACCCCTGAACTGGATCCCAGCCCAGGACTGTAACAAGAGCGGCTGCTCAGAGCTGAGCACTCGGGGGACAAGAAATGAGGGAGATGCTGTTGGTGCCCTTGCCCTGACCACCGGGGCTCCTGTCCCCATGAGCAGGACGACACAGAGTTTGGGTTTGAGAATTCTCAGACCATTTCAGAGAAACGCTCAAACTGATGGCCTCTGGGCCATAAAAGGAAGCAACAGGGAGCATCTCGACTCTGGGATCAGCTCCCAGCACTTCGCTAAGCTCACTGCACTGGGGTTTGGGCCCCTCTCACCCCCTGTGCAACTAGAATGTTCTACAGCTGCCCTGGCCACGTGATGGGAGATCCCTTCAGTGTCAGTGTGTTTGCAGGCCAGACAGCCCTTGGCCAACAGCCCGGAGACAAGGACAGGGTTAGTCAGGTGACTCCCAGAAGCAGGTGAAAAGAAAAAACTGGTCCGTCCTCGCCCTGGGGGGATCAGGCTGGGAACCTCCTTGTGTCTGGCCTGGTCCTGGTTCCAAACCCACTGACGTGTGCTGGGTGGGAGGACAGGAGACCTGACTCCATTCTCTGCCTTCCCCAGTTTCCACCAAGGGAAGTGCCTGGTTTGCTGCACAGGCGCCTGGAGAAGAGGATGGAACATGAAGCAAGCGTCTCTCTCCGGGCTTTTAGGAAGATGTTCTCACAGTGCTCACACTACCCATGACTGCAGGACCTGCTTCTTCCCTGCTCAGAATTCTCTCCTGGGTGGGGAAGGCATGAGAGACAGGGCATAGGGCCTGGGGCTGAAGGGCCTCATCTCAGTGCTGGGCTCCCCATCCACAGGCTGTGCGACCCCCGGCAATTCAGCACCCTCTCCAGCCTCCCTTTCCTCAGAGGCCAATTAGATACCATTAGGGCTCCTTTTCTTTAGTCATGATGGATCCCAGTGCCCTGAGGGGAATGAAACAGCCTGCTCGGAGGTCAGATCTGAAGTTATTGACCCCATAACCGCGATTCTGGGAAACAGTTCTTCCCGCTTAGAACGCTGTAAACGCTCTCCGAGCTGGCGATGGGATCTCCCCCCAAGTTTATTAAGGTGTATGTGGCGTGCAATGAAATGCACACATTTAAAGTACACAATTTGATCAAGTTTGAAACCGATAACTGCGTGAAACAACGGTGATGGGAGTTGTCACTTAGGAGCTGATGCCGCAACTGTGTTGCTGGAGGGGACCTGGATCTTGGAGACACACGCACGCACACACACAATCACACCACCTGATTCCCCCAGGGAACAGCCCACCGTCATGCACGCAAACCCTCACCACCTAAAGGGAACAAACGTGCTTGTGGGAGAATGGCCATGGTTCTTTCCTGGGAGAGTCAGCTGCCCTCCCCTCACCCCCAGCCCTCGGTCCAGGCAGGAACCCAGAATCAGGGTGGCGCTCCAGCTCCAGATGAAAGCCGCAGGGGAGCCCCAGCTCTCTTACCACCTCGATCTTTCCCCAGCAAGTGAGGGACTCCGGAGTTCATACTGTTGTCACTTACTCCCGAGACCACTTGCAGTGACGGAAAACAGCATGCAGGTCAGATCCCTCCGCATACTGCATACCGTCTTATTGGGGACTTGAGCAAACCGGTCAGGAAACCATCCAGGAGAAGACCCCGAGGCCAGCGGAGAGGATACTGGTGAAATGGGCCTGAGCTTTTCCTGGATCACATACTCTCAGTCCATATCGGTTGCCAATCACGAAATTGTTCATCCGATGAGGGGAGATTTCTGCTGAGGTCGCCACCCCCCCCCCCCCCGCCCCCGGCACAGTCCACCAGATGCTGCTGCCATTCGAGAGCAGCTGCGTGAACCAGGTGTCCCTGGTGGTCCCGACCCCCCAACCCCCAACAAGGAAATGGTAAATATTGTGTGTGGTGCACACGCCCACAGCCTCACACGTGAATTCAACTGAATTTAAAAAGAAAGAAACCAAGAAAGCGGGGTTCACATCTCAGACAAAGGCAGGCCAGCTTGCCTTGGCGTTCGAGGGGGCCCCCTCCCCAGTCCTGTCCCCAGGCTGCTCCTCTGCCAGGCCCCCGCGGGGAGCTAGGAGGACACCATATGACTCAGTCCCTGGCGGTGCTGCTGGGCTCACTCAGGGGGGCTTGCCTGACGCGAACTCAGGCCAGCGTGTAGGGCAGCAACGGGTTAACAAGGACTGAGCTGCTCCCGCCTTGGTGGGGGAAGGAGGCAAAGGGGAAGGGCAGAAAGGGAGGGAGGAGCAGAGTCCAGGCTGGTAACCCAGATGGGTATGGAGTTCCTCTTTGTCACTTCCCCAGGCTATGCAGCTCACACAACCCGACCGGTTCCAGGGCTTGTGGTGATAATATTATCAGACACACTCAGGCATCTCCCTGATTCTTACCTGTTTTGGGCCAGAGGCTGAGGAGCGACCCCAGCACCGACAGACTCGAACCTACCCTGTCCAAGGTGGCCTCACCCGTCTCCCAATCTGTGGGCCGACCAGAGGCATGGAGCTTTCTACACGCACTTCACGCTACCGACCATGCCAGAGTCGGCTCCGCGCGCTTGCGGCTGCCCTGGGCTGCGTGACCACGGAGGCCACCTTGTAGCAGTGGCCACGTCTGGGACCTCTGTAGACTCTGGGGCTCCAGGCACACGCACAGATGCTGGAACCTGCTCGCTAGTGGCCCTGTGCCAGTGATGGGCGCAGGTCAGGAGATCAGGGCATCAGCCACGTGCCTGGGATCACGGGCTGGCTCTTCTCCCAGGAGCTCCTGAGCTTGGGGCGCTCATCTCTGCACCTCAGTTTCTCCCTCTGAAGGCTGGGGAGAGAAAACCGATGCCCAGCACAGCTGTGGCGAGGGCTGAGCAAGATGACGTATGCAAAGTGTGCAGGGGTGACGGGGTTCTCGCTGAGAAAAGTGACACCCAGTTGTGACGTGTGTGTGGGACGTATCTACTGGGGGATGACGTGCACGTGGGTGCAGGCACTGCCCACACCTCACGTTCACACCGCTCAGACGCACACAGAGACACCCCTAAAGCCCATGTACACAGACCCAAACAGCCGTAAAGGGAACACGGCTGCTCCCAGGGTCTGTAGCACTGGCCATGGTCCTTTACCTGGAAAATCGGTCCTTCCAGAAACATCCCCGTTCCTCATGCCCAGCGGGAAGCTGGAAATAGGGTGACCTTCCAGACCAAAACCAACAAGACAGCCCCACCTTGCCTTTCTCTCGGATTCTTCCTCAGTAAGTAAGTGAATCTAAAACATGTACCGTTTCTCCGGGTCTGGAGGCCACGTGCAGTTCAGAAAAGAAACCCCGCGAGGGTCAGGTCACACTATACGCGGCTTGCACGGGGCTTTCGTTCTCCGGGTGAGTCCAGAAAACCAGACGGGAGACAGCGGTTGACTCCAGCGAACCCCAAAGCAAGAACAGAGCAAATGTCCTCATGCCAAAAGGCACCAACTTTCCCTGGAGAATGAATGTCGCAGGCCCGTTTTGATTGGCAACTGCAAAACCCTTTTCCAAGGAAGAGAAATCGCAGCAGTGAGGTGCTCACTACAGTCCAGGCTGCAACTGCTGCTGCCGCGGGAGTGTCCTCTTGCATGACGTACCAGTCGCTAGGAGAGACAAGACTCTCCCCACAGTGAGCAGTGCACATCCGTCTACAGTTTACATTGTCAGATTCTCCACACGTGAGTTCAATCCAACATGAAATAAACCGACAAAGTGACGTATCCGTGTCAAAGACAGGCGACCACACCTTGGCATCAGGCCGGGCGTCGTTCTCTGCTGTGTCGTGAGGAAGCTTCTCCGATAGGCCCTCGGGGGACCTAGGAGGACACAGAGGGACTGTCCGTCGTGGGCAGCACTGCCGCTCGGGACTTCTCAGCAGGTTTGGTTGACTCGGGCAGGGAGGGGGAGCTGCGGAGTCGGTCAGTTAATAACCATGAACTGGGCAGCTGCTGGGTCATCTTCCTTGCCGGACGAAGGAAGGCAAAGGAGAGAGCAGAAGAGAAACGGCAAACAGAGCCTGTTCGCTTTCTGGTAAAGACCGTCTAAGTCGCCGTGAAATGTTCATGATCACAACTATACCACGTTCTGGAAAGGGCAAATCGAGAGAGACAGTAAAAAGATCAGGGGTTTCAGGGAAAGAGGGAGGGGTGAATAGGTGAAACCAGGGGATTATTAGATCAGTGAGACTATTCTGGGTGGTTGATACCAGCCATAAGGTATTTTTTCAAAAAAAAAACAAAAAAAACCCAACAACATAGAGGGGCGCCTGGGTGGCTCAGTCGTTAAGCGTCTGCCTTCGGCTCAGGTCGTGATCCCGGCGTCCTGGGATCGAGCCCCGCATCGGGCTCCCTGCACAGCGGGGAGCCTGCTTCTCCCTCTCCCACTCCCCCTGCTGGTGTTCCCTCTCTCGCTATGTCTCTCCCTGTCCAATAAATAAATAAAAACTTAAAAAAAAAACCAAAAACATAGAAATGTACAACACAAAAAGTGAACATTGATGTCAAGTATCCACCAAATTGGTCCACTGATAGTAACAAACATACCACAGGAAGGTAAGAGGTGAGTAATATGGGAAACGGGGTGAGGTGGAGGGAAGAGGGCATACGAGAACTTGCTCTGCTAATCTGAAGTGCTTTATTAATTAAATGAGTTATTTATATAATTTCATTAATTAAAAAAATTTAAAAACTGATTAATTAAAAACTAATCTGTTTCAGGGAGATATCTATTTCCACTAAGGTTCAGCACCAGTTAATATCCAAATATTCGCTTGAGACATTGTTCCCTATTAAATGTGAACAAGGCTGAGTTATTTGTCAACCCGTCTTTACTTCCGTGGGACTGACCTAGTCAATTAGGACTTTCACACGCGGAATAAAAAAGCACGTGGCTCAGCATTTCATAGTTTTCCATTACGTGTGGTACACTGAACACACTTCAGTTCTTCTTGAATCTCCTTAAGGATTAATTTCCACAGTACCTTCCACTGACTCGTGTGTGGGGTACACCCCGGGGTGCGGCAGGATGCCCCTTTTCCTGACCCGCTGCTGGAGGTGAGGTCATCATCTTCTTCAGTGAGGAACGGATTTTCTTTTCGTATCCATCAGCCCAGATTCTGGGAAATGCACTCACAATGAGAGAGCTGTTGACACATCGCCAGCAGAACACCACCGCGAAACTACGGTTCAAACATTTGGTGTCCTGTGCACCCCCTGCTTCTCCCTCTCCCACTCCCCCTGCTTGTGTTCCCTCTCTCACTGTCTCTGTCAAATAAATAAATGAAATCTTAAAAAAAAAAAAAGAACCTCCTGTTTCCTATTACAGTAGGATGCTCGAAAATGATTAAATACAGGTAAATCCTTAAGAAAATAATTGTGAAGTGCCCTGGAAGCGTTCAAGTAGCGGCTGCCTCCAGAGAGGCGGCTTCGAGGGCCGCAGAGCAGGGAGGGCGGAGGTTTACTTCTCGTCCTTTACGCGGGAGGATGTGGTACCGCTCCGCAGGAATATCTGTTCTCGTCTCCTGCGGTCCCCACGTCAGCCCGGGGGTGGGCTGAGCAGGGCCTGTGGCCTGTGTTGTATAGCTCACAGCCCTGCGACTTGGAGATATTCAGAGATTCACAACACGGATGAGGGATGGATCTGGGCCAGGAATGCACCTGGTTCCTGAGGACAGAGGTCCCTGAACCCCCAAGTCCTTTAGATCATGCCCTCAACTCCTGAACCCAGGGCTTGCCTCCCTTCATTTCTCAACTCGCCCTGCCCCACAATTCCTGCAAGAGACAGATGATGCCCTGGAGGAAGTCTCAGAGCCAAGAAAAGGGCCCAAATCACCACTCAGCCTCTTCTATCCATCCCTGACCCAAAATATAACGCTGTTTTCCCCAAACCAAGCCCTCTGAAGGGCCAGGGGAAGCCCAGCTGTGGCCATCCTCCCACAGCATCTTCACACCGTTAGCCTCCTCACGCAGAGCCTTCCCGGCCACCAGCTGACCACCCTCAGTGACCAGTGTCTGTTTGGCTCCCAAGCCGACTCAGAACTCAGGACATTCCAAACCAACTATATGGCATGACAGCTCCGCTGAGGATTAGCTTTCCTTCAACTGACCCTCCCAGGATGTGAAAACTACGGAAGTGGTCACCTGGCCTGGTGCTTTGGTGGTTTAATGGATGAAGTCTGGGACACTCAAGTTCTCACCGGCTATTGGTCTGAGTGATGATCCTAGTAGCTTGGACGAAGGTCTGGCTGACGGCAGGTGGGGGCTGCACTGGCTCTGAGTGGGCACCTTCCCTGCTCCTTCCTTCCTCCCCCAGATCCAGTCTCCACAGCTCCTCATCAACCCTAAGCCCTGCAGTGGCAGGGGACCAAGTCCCATCCCCTCTTAGAGGGTCCCCTCCATCTCCACAGCCTGCGAGCCCACCCCAGGACTCTCCCTGAGGATCACCGGACCCTCGTTGCCTCAGTCCACAAACCTGACGGCTGTCCCTTCTCACCACTCTCCTAGGCAGACAAGGACGGGGAGAAGGCTGGTTTGCTCTGGATTCTTTGGGCAGAAGGAGGAGGAGGGAGGGCTGTAGGCAGGGGTGTGAGGGGAGGCAGGAGGATGGGGCAAGGGGAAGGGACAGCGTGGTGAGCGTCCCCGCAGAAGCCACCAGAGCCAGACACCCAAGGATCTAGTGTCAGAGGGACGCAGACCCCAGCTGCTGACGAGTGGCCCAGAGCAGTGGAGACACCCTGGCTGTGCTCTGCACAGAGTGCTCCTCCGTGCTGGCATCCTGGGTGCTGGGGACTTGGGGGCAGTGGAGGCCGCACATGGGACACAGCGCCGCTGGGGCAGAACACGAGAGCCAGAGACCCAGTGCTCAGGGAGGCCAGGGAGGCAGGGAGGGAGGCAGCAGGCCTCTCCTCCATCGGCCCTCCTGGCTCAGGCATGCAGGGTCCTGAGTCCCTTGAAGGGACCTCTTCTGACCGCCCCTGCCGAGGACACCAGCGCAGGAGGGTCACCTTCCTGGCTTCTCTGCCAGCCTTTGTCCCAGCCTTGCAGGCTTCTCTTGCAGATGTCCTGTGACACCGTCACTTTTCCTTCTCTTCCACTAGATGCTGCCCTACAGCCAGGGACGACAGCCGCGTTTCTGATTCCGAGGTCCCAGTGTGGACGAGGCAGAGAGCCCATCTGCTGAGTCCTCCCTGTTCTCCAGAAGGCGAGTGGGGATCCATGGGTCTACCTGGGCTCGTTGATGTTACGGTGACAATATTGACTCGTACAGCTACGGCTCGATGAGCACTCAGTGTGTGTCAGGCTCTTTTCACCAATTAACTTTGTCTTCTTCTTGTTTTTTTTTTTAAGATTTTAATTAATTAGGGGCGCCTGGGTGGCACAGCGGTTGGGCGTCTGCCTTCGCCTCAGGGCATGATCCCAGTGTTATGGGATCGAACCCCACATCAGGCTCCTCCACTAAGAGCCTGCTTCTGCCTCTCCCACTCCCCCTGCTTGTGTTCCCTCTCTCACTGGCTGTCTCTATCTCTGTCGAATAAATAAATAAAATCTTTTTAAAAAAAAAGTTAGCAAGGAGAGATTTTACATTCTTTCTTCTTAAGAAATCTCCAAAGGGGGCGCCTGGGTGGCACAGCGGTTAAGCGTCTGCCTTCGGCTCAGGGCGTGATCCCGGCGTTCTGGGATTGAGCTCCGCATCGGTTCCTCCGCTGGGAGCCTGCTTCTTCCTCTCCCACTCCCCCTGCTGTGTTCCCTCTCTCGCTGGCTGTCTCTATCTCTGTCGAATAAATAAATAAAATCTTAAAAAAAAAAAAAAGAAATCTCCAAAGAATATTTTACAATATAGCACATCTCAATTCACCCCCTCCCCAGAGCTGGGCTAAATAAATAAGAATTTGGTTTGATGCCCGAGACACTTAGACACCCCCGAAGGTGGCCTCACCTGTCTTAACCTGGTTGCAGGGTCCGGCTCTAGTTCAATGTATCCAGGGTCCCTCCCAGAGGAGTCATCGGTTCTACTAATAGAATAAAGGCAGTTTTCTACACTTCCTGTTAAAAACAGAAAACAAAAACCACACAAAAAACAAAAAGCTAGAAAACACCTTAGACTTTAAATGCTCATTAACCTTATGTGACCGATGGCTAAAGGACAGGCAGCTTGGGTATAATCAATTCCACACAATTCCCTCTTCACAGTTCCTTAACTCATACCTTACAGTAGCATTTATTGAGTGCTTAGTGTATGCCCAGCACGGTCCCCAGCACTTCACATGTCTCCTCTCAGCATTAACCCTAAGAGGCAGATATCATTGCTATCTGCTGTACGTACGAGAAAAACAAGACACAGAGAGGCTAAGTGACAAGCCCAAGGTCAAGAGACTTAGAAACGACAGAGGTGGAATCTGAACCCCGGGCAGCCCGGTATTCCAGCTCAAGCATGTAATCGCAAGGCTTTGCTGAGTACTTAAAAAAATAAAAATTTAAAAAATTTAAAAAGTGCATTTTTATTGTAGTATAATACTATAACACATAGGATTCCTTTACGAGCGTGATATAAATATTAATCAGAACATTTGGCGAATCAGGGGCGCCTGGGTGGCACAGCGGTTAGGCGTTTGCCTTCGGCTCAGGGCGTGATCCCGGTGTTCTGGGATCAAGCCCCACATCAGGCTCCTCTGCTATGAGCCTGCTTCTTCCTCTCCCACTCCCCCTGCTTGTGTTCCCTCTCTCGCTGCCTGTCTCTATCTCTGTCAAATAAATAAAAAAAATCTTTAAAAAAAAAAAAAAAGAACATTTGGCGAATCCAACACTCTACGCCCACTTTACAGAAAAGCCTATCGTCTACCACAGAAAAGCTTCTAACGCCAAGCACCTTGCTCGTAAGACTACTTACCCCAGTCGTTACACAGAGCACGTAGTTTTAAGAAATGCTACAGTAAAGGCAAAATCTCAGGTTCCGCTCATTAATGTTGCACAATTTGATGAAACGGTACACAGAGCAAGGCGCCCACGTACCCTGACTGACCCAACAAACCTGTCCCCAGTTTGCCCCGAGCAGGGACAAGGGGAGGAGTTTTCCCTGCTTGGGACTTTCAGTACCCAGGTCCTGGGCAAACCGGACAGCAAGTTGATCTTTCTACTTAAAATGGTACAGGCTGGTCAGACCCTTGCAAATGGGAAGGGAGTTGCCCACCAGCTCGCCTGATACCGCACGTTAAAAGAGAACTGACTCTTTTCCATTCCGGGTGAGCTACCTCTTGTCAGGATCCTCAATAATTTGACCCTTGGTTCCAGTGTTGGTCCTGGTCGCTGTGACTGGATGGCATCTTCCAGCGGGCTCCTCATCTCTCTCCCCCCAACCACCGCAGCCTCTGGCCCCTTATCCACACTATAGCCAAGGGGTGAATCTTTAAAATGCAGATATGATGTCCAGACTCTCTCCTCCAGAGCGAGGGACTGAAAACCTTTCACTGATCCTCCCCCCACCCCCCACCAGGACCCCGTGTTCCATTTATGGGTCCATTGGGAAAGGCTTGGTTATTTTTCCCCCCAAGTTATGTCCTTCCTACTCTTTATGCGTAAAGCTGGTCTTCCTTTTATGAAATGATAGAGACGTGGCTGTGTGTCTGTTATTGGTTATCTTGTCCTTAATAACCAAAATAGAAAAAACATTTGCTTGGGGGTGACAGTTGGTAACGTCTGCCACTGGTTTACGCATTTGAGTCTTGTGTCCATTACCTCCTGGCTGTGTGACCTTGGGTAAGCAACCTGGCGTCTCTGTGCCTCCCCACCTCCTTCCAAGGATGGTTGGGAGGATTGAGCGATCTGACCCCGTGGATCCCTCACTCAGCGGACCCCAGGAGCTCCAGTGGCTGGGAGGGCTCCTCGTCGTTATTCACGAGGTAACAGCGCCACCCAGTGGCTCTTCGTCCGGGCCGCAGACAAGCCGCCTCCGCGCAGCCGTAACGAGGCTCAGAGGGCTGGCTGTGGGTGGGCACCTTGTGCCCCGGCCAAGGCTGAGGCAGAAGCAGGGAGAAAAGCCATAAATATTCATGGAATGATATAAAGCTCAGCCTGTCTGTCTCCCGGAGAATAAAGTTTGTTCCTCGGAAGCTACTGTCCGAGCTGTCAGCTCCAGAAGAGGAGAGAAAATGAAATCTCTCTCCCTCGCCACCCCTCACCCCCTCCCCCAAGTTCCCAAGGGCTGCTTTCTTGGGGCGGGGGGACAAGGGGACAAGCTGTCTCTTCAAAAGGGCTGACAGGGCAGTGGGGCCTTGGCATGGTCGCCCACTGGGGCCCGGGCTGGGTGTCAGGTCGCCGCCAGCCACAGCCTCTCCTTGCGTCTGGCTTTTCTGGGAGGTCTGAAGAATGAAAAAGGACAGTCAGCTGAACATGGGAGCCCTTTCTGTGACAGTCACACAGCAGGGACAAGTGTAAGCTCTGTGCTCCCTCAGGGAAGGGTCTTGCGCACCGACAGAGCCATTAGCCCCTTTGTCCTCACACAGGAGCTGCAGGAGAGTCTGTGAGACCGGGGAGCCACGCTAGCACCCTCTCTTTTCACATTCCTGCCTCCGTGGGAGAGAGTGACACCGATTTCCCTTTCCGGTCTGAGCTTGGAGGGTTCCGTCTAGCCTGGGAGCCCAGGAAGGAAGCTCCACAAGGCACAAAGAAGGCCGGCTCTGGGAGTGAGCAGGCTTGCGCTCAAATCCCAGCTCTGACCCTTGCTGACTGTGTGACCTTGGGCAAGTCTCTGTCTCCTTGACCTTGTTTCTGCTTCTGTAAACTGGGGGTGACAATGGTACGGCTCTCCAGGATTCGATACGGGATTTGACTGTCCTAATGCACCTCACAGTCGCTGATGTCTGCAGAGGCCAGGCAGGCCTCGTGGGAGAGGTGGGCCGGGTGCAGGGCAGCAGGGACCGGTGGGGACTGTGGCAACCCAGGAGCACAAACCCCACGTAACCGGCGCAGCAGCCGCTGGTCAGCGCGATTTGATCCGAGCACTCAAGTCCTTTGACCCTGTTAGCTGTGTGACCTCGGGAAAGTCTCTTAACATCTCTGAGCTTCTGTTTCTTCGTGAATAATGACTGTAAGAATACACCTTGCTTCTGATCTTAGCCATTTGCATAAATTACTGTATTTAACCTTTCCCTCCATGTGATGAGCCATGCGTTGCTTCTATCCTTCAGTTTACAGCTGAGGAAACAGAGGCACAGAGAAGCGAAGTGAGTGGCCCAGAATCCCACGGCCAGGGAGCTACAGGCCCGCTCCGAGGCTTCAGGATGAAAGACTGCAGGCAAACCGTCAGTGACTATTAGCTAGTTATCTGATCATTGTCGTTATTACTACTATTATTAATAACAGAAATGGCTCAAGGTCACTTCTCATATTTAATGTGACGACCAAAGCAAGCTGCGAGACTTCAGTCTGCCAGACAAAGACCGGGGCCAGCTCTAAATTACACGGTATGTATTTTTGCAGGTTGCTCCAGGGCATCTGAAGCGTTCCTTTCTCCATAGGCACCAGGCTACCCTGCCAATGGGTTTCCCGGGACGATGATTAGATTTAGACCCCTGGTGCAGTGGATAGATTTTCATTTTGGGGTGACCAAGCCAGTCATGACCTGTAATTTACAGCCTGAGTTGTTCTGAAATCAATACGGATTTGTTCTTCACCAAGGAGGCTATAAAACACGGGTGACAGGAGGCCCCGAAAAACAGTTGACATGGGAGCAGAGAGCTTGCTGGGCCTGGAGAGAGGCCAGGCTACTTAAGAGATAAAGCAGAGGGTGCAAGACACCCACCTCTGTCCGGCGGGCTGTGGTCAGAGCCGCCCAGAGCTTCCCCTGGGGTCCACATGGGACACAGTGTGGCCGAGAGAGTAGATCTGATGGGCGGGGAGGCCCAGCGGGAAGAGAGCAAGTTTTGGAGTGGGGTAGAACTGGATTTGTCAGTCAACCTTGCAATTTCCTACCTGCGGTTCTCTGGGGGCATTGGGCTCCATTCCCCGACACTCAGTCTTCTCATCTGTACAATGGGCAACTCACTGAACCAATTGCAGAGATGAAGATGAGAGGAGTCAGAGTTTGCAAGGCGTTTGTTTTACTGCACTGTGAGGCTACCGAGCACAGTGGTTGAGAGGCCGTGGAGTCAGGAGGACCCAGGGTTGAATCCTGCCCCTTTCACCTTTACGCATAGTCACGTTGGGTCACCTCGGGTACGTCACTCCACCACTTGGAGCCTAAGTACTCTTATTTGGGGATAATAATAGAAGCCCCTACCTTGGGTGGTTGTGATCATTTCATCAGATAACGCATAAGAGATGAATTAGCCCCGTGCACAGAACACAGCATGAGCTTAGCAAGAGGAGCGTGTTATTTTCGCCAGTCTGATTCTTACTCATCACAAGCCAGCCCCAGAGGAGGCTCTCAGTGAACACTGACTCATTACACGATGGATTGACATCTTCTTCGGGAAATAGATGGCGTCCTCAAACCGGGCAATTCGGAGAGAATTTAATTTTAAAAATTAATGACACTGAAAACATTCAAATAATAAAATAGTCATTAACATTATACGTACGTGCACTATTGGCAAATGTGTGGATGGGGCATCAGACAGCCAACATGGGATAACACCAAAGGGCCAGGCTACACCAGGGCCATACCACACTCTCCACCCATTTAGCAAGCGTGGAATAATGACTCGTTATATGCCCAGGCTTGCGATGGGGACTTGGGACACATATGACCAAGACATGGCTCCTTTTCCCAAGAACTTTTAGATCCAGTGGGCAAGAAATAGACTCTCAAATTTGAAAAAGACACAATAAAGCTCAACCAATTTTTAATACGACTCGGCCAGCAGGAGGCAACATCTTGGACTGGTTATGCACGTGGGCTTTGAAGCCAGACCAGCCTGGCTTTGATGGGGGCACTTGCACATGCTGGATAGGAGTCCCGATACCTATCACAGCACCGTGTCAAGCCTCAGTTTCCTCATCTGCGAAGTGGGAATCATGATTGCATGTGCTTCAGAGGACCGCTGTGAACACGAAACACGGTAATTTAAGTAAGTCTCTACCACGTTCCAGCAAGGAGCTCACTGACACCTTGAATGCAGCCTGTGGGACCCTGAAGAGAAGACCCCACTGAGCCATGCCTGGACGAGTGACTCATGGAAATCACAAGATCTTGTGTGTTACTTTAAGTTGCTACATTTGAAGTCATTGGTTCTGTGGAAATAGATCACGGAGACATTAGGTAACTTGCCCCAGGCTACACCGCTCGGCAGTGTTAAGAGCCAGGATTCAGAACAAGAGGGAACCACCAAACTTAGTCAAAGGTAACAGCCAGAGGGGTTAAAATGCAAAAGATTTTCTGATTAACATTCAGTTAACTGGAAAATTCAATTAATCAGAATCTCTAATTCCTGGACCTTATGATTAGTCAGGGATTTTCTGGGTTAGAAATCAAGTTTTCCATAGCAATTGGGACCAATGTTGCGGATGCCCTGGAGAAGGGCGGCGAGCCTGGAGCTGGGAGAAGAAGGTTCTCCGTCCCATGTCACGCAAAGTTCTGGTTCACAACAGCCACATTTCCATCTTGAAAACGTGGTGGGCTTGCTTCCTCAGCAGTAGCCCTGGGACTCTGGGCTTCTGTTGTGTTCCTCCCCATTGGACCCCAGGGGCTGAAAAAATGGCATCTTCGGACACATGACTTATTCCTTTTAAAGACAGAGCTGGGGGCACCTGGGTGGCTCAATCAGTCCAGCGTCTGACTCTTGATTTTGGCTCAGGTCATGATCTCAGGGTCGTGGGATCGAGCCCCACATTGGGCTCCTTGGTCAGCAGGGAATCTGCTTGAGATTCTCTCTCCCTCTTACTCTGCCCCTCCACCCCCACCTCTCTCCCTCCCGTGCATGCGCTCTCTCTCTCAAAATAAATATACATTAAAAAAGAGCATGACTCCAGTGGGAGGGGGTGTTCACCCACCAAATAGCCACCCCCACTGCCAGTGTAATAAGAGAAGCTCAGAGTCATCCAGACACCCTGAGCCTGACCCTGAACCTGAGACCACAGGTTCCCCAGGCAAACTCACAGTTGGCGTACCTTCTATCATTGTTCTTTAATATCTATTCACCGTCTATTCATCGGGAGTCAGGGAAGCTACATTTCTCCTAATAAAAGGACATGCTTTTTGCAAACCCAGAATGTGGGCTAGCCACCTCACTCAAATACAGCAGGAATGGAGAAAGAGCCACGTTTACTCATTCACTCTCTGGGGCCAGCACGGATCAACGGCCTGAAAGCACTGGGCAAAATGTTCCTTGCTCTTCTCTATTCCATTCTCTCGCTTCGCTTTTCGTCTCCAGGTTCTTGGGAGACACAGTAAAGGAATCAACATTTGGATCAAGAACTAAGCCTCGCTTCTGGGAATGAGCTCTGTACCCCTGCACGAGTGCAATGCACAAATCGTCAAAAGACCGGAGCTGATGCTGGTGGCCAGAGCTTTTCAAATCTCCGCCCGTGCGAGCTCTCTGCCTGGGAGGGCATCGTGCCAGCTACGTTCGAGCACGTGCAAACCGGAGGTAACTGGCCCCACGCTCCCAATCCGGTCCCAGGCTGCTTGGTCACCTCCTGCCTGAACGGCTTGCCCCTTGACCTTGTCAGTCTCTGCGGAGCCCTTTGACTAGATCATCTCATCTTTTCCTTCCTGTCACCTTGTGAGGCAGGTACCATTATTGGCCCCGTTTTCTTGATGAAGAAACTGAGGCTTTGCGAGGCAAACAGATGTGTCCAAGCTCGGACAGCCATCCAATGGCGGAGCTCGGATCTAAATGGCGTAGAGATCGCTCTGGGAGGCTGTGCTTTTATTCATCGCGTCGTACGCTCCGCGGTGGGATCCAGCATTTCCGTAGGCGCGCGTGTGTTGTTGTTGAGGGGGGACTAGATGCGGGGTGAGCCCCCAGCACAGCCGGTCCGAAAGGAGAAGTGAGCTGTTTATTGGCAGGAGCCATGCAGGGAAAAGGCAGGAGGTGTGCGCGCCCGGGAGCCTCGGCCGCAGGCGACAGGCTCACTGCGAAGCTGAAGGGCCCTGGCTTTAGAACACCTCAGATTCGGTCCAGACGCCTCCGTTTTCCTACTTCCAATCCGATCCATTCATTATTTGAGATTTACTGAGAACCCACAGTGACAAACACTGAGCGGTGAATTAGACAAAGTCCCTACTCCCATGGAACTTGAATTCTAAAATAAAGATAAAAGAGATAAGCAAGAAAACCCGGGAAAAAAGGTAGATTGTAGAAGGCACTTAGATGTGAAGGAAACATGGGAGAAATCAGAGCAGACCTATCTGAGGAGCGGAGCTGAGACTAGAACGGTGACAGGGAGGCAGCCAGGAGAAAAAGCACTTTGGGCACAGGGAAGAGCAGGTGCAAAGGCCCTGGGGTGGGAAGGAGTGAGGCCCACACAAGGAAGAGAACAGATACAATTAGGAGGCTGGTGCGCAGTATGTGTGCTGAAACACAGGGGGGCCCCTGCGTGGCATGAGATCAGAGATAAGGTCAGCAGGGGTCAGCAGGGACATTTGAGAATAAAAGGAACTTGGACTTAGTGCTTCTAGCCACAGACAGCCATGAGGGGGAGCAACAGGATCCAAGTTCTATTTTTCGGTGATCTCCCTGAGATTGGGAAAGAACACTCCAAGAATGGCAGCAGGGAGAACAGGTGGGAGGGCCAGCCGTGGTCCTAGCCTGGCCACCCTGAGGGATTTCTTGCTTCATCCCACTCCAGGTGCACTGGGATCCTGGCCTGATTCAACTCAGAAGCTCGCTCTTGCCTCTGAAGCTCCCTCACCTCGCTCAGAGATGAAGAGGACAATCCCCTTCAGCCCCTTTGCTCTAGCTACCTCTTCAGCTCTTTTTTCTTTTAAGATTTTATTTATTTACTTACAGAGCGTGAGTGGGGGGAGGGCAAAGGGGGAGGGAGAGAGAGAATCTCGAGCAGACTGCACTGAGCGCAGAGACCCAATGCGGGGCTCGATCCCAGGACCCTGAGATCATGACCTGAGCCGAAATCAAGAGTCAGATGCTTAACCAACTGAGCCACCCGGGAGCCCCTCCTGCTCTTTCTTTATACGGTCTTCCCTCATGTCTGCTCACCTGGGACGCCTTCTCTGATCCCACGTCCAGGAGAACGCCCGTGGCATCTAGCTCTTTCTGTTAGAGCTTGCGTGGGGCTTGCGAGGGCCACCCACCCCACCGTCTCCTCGGTGAGCCTATGAAGGCAGGAACGCATCGTTGCTGCGCCGCGTGGAAAGCACATAGGAAGCTCTCAGCAAAGAATTCCTTGATGCAATAAGATTTCGTTAAAGTTAGTGGCAATTTGAGCTTTATGCTGCTGACCTTAAATGATCTGTCAACAATTAAGTAGGGTCGGTCTTTCAAACAAATATGTTTGTAGAGCAATAACCGTGATTGGCGGCATGCCTCGTTCATGCTAGGGATGGCGCTAAGCACGCCAACTCCACTCACTTAATTATCTCAATAACTGTGGACCCTGGGAACGTTCACCCCACTTTTCGGGTGGGAAACTGAGGATGGAAGGGGGCAAGAAACTAGCCCGAGAGGGGGCGCCTGGGTGGCTCAGTCGTTAAGCGTCTGCCTTCGGCTCAGGGCGTGATCCCGGCGTTCTGGGATCCAGCCCCGCATCAGGCTCCTCCGCTATGAGCCTGCTTCTTCCTCTCCCACTCCCCCTGCTTGTGTTCCCTCTCTCGCTGCCTGTCTCTCTCTCTGTCAAATAAATAAATAAAATCTCAAAAAAAAAAAAAAAAAGAAACTAGCCTAAGAACACCTTATGACTATGTAAATGGAGCTAACAATTTGAGTCCACGTCCGTTTGGATGCAATGCTCATGATCTTTTGACCGTGGATTCCTGAAAATAGGCACAATCTTTCCCCTGGCCAGTATCCACCAAGAGGCGAGCTTCAGAGGTAGAGGGGGATGTGCTGTGAGATTAGCCAGAGCTCCTAACTTCTAGGACGTGAGCATCTGGTAGCAGAGACGGGGGACCCCGGGGGGAAGTGTCAATGTAATGCTGATAACTCGGGATCCACAGGGACCAGTTGAAAGAAGTGCTGACGTCAAAAGAACAGTTGAACAATCCCAGATATAATTGCAAAATGGCTCCCGTTCACTTATTGTAATGCTCCAGCACCGTGAACTCGGAGTCCACGGAAGGATTTCTGGAACTTCCTTCTCATCGGCGTCGCCCCAAACCACCTTCTGTCCTCTTGACCGATATACTTCTTTGCTTTCTGCATTAAGATTCCATATCACTGAAGCCCCAAACAGGTGACGAAACCCGAACCGGCCCCTTTGACAGGCTGTGAAAGCCGTGGACCTTCTCCCCGAGAAATGTTGCAATGCCTGCAGACACACATGCGTGAGCCCACGCGCGCACACACGCACACGCACACTGGTCTCCCTGGTTTGCCTATCATTTCACGGGCTCCGCAGACCTTCTGATCCTTACCCACAGTTTCTGAGTGAGAACCCCTGCCCCTGGTGATCTGAAAAGGCTTCAGCACTGCCAAAGGAAAAGAGCGTCTGCTCTTCCTAGGTGCACGAGAAAACTTGAGAAATTTATGTAAAAAGAGGTACACGTCCAACCAGCCAAACCCAGCCCTTGCTGCTCCAGAAGCTTCTCTTTCTGCACAGTGTCCAACCTGAAATGGCTTTCTCTTCCAAGGTGCAGGAAACTCTGTGATTAGGATAGCGGATGACAGGCAGTGGCCTTGGCCGCTCTCCAGCTATCGGCGTGCTGGCCGGAGAAGCTGGAGCCAACTCTCTCCCGTTTCGGTCTGAGTTTGGGTTCCCGATACCCACGGTGGTTTTAATTCCACGGCGTGTCATGGTCCCGGAGACTAGGGGTTCTCAACCACTGCACTGCCTCAGGGCTGGATGGCCATCAGTTTACCAGGGATGTTGGAAAATAACCTGCACTAGTGGTGAAATATCACCGTGGGCCAATGATCTGCTTAAAAAATACATTTGAGAACTTCCAAGTTTCCCTCTGCAACGATGCTGTTTTCAATGCCTTGTTTTCCTGCAGGTGACGGGTGGGTAGAAATGGGCAGCGGGTGCCATCTGGGGAATCCCGAATGACCCTAGGGTACTCACGTGCTCCGTTGCACCCTGCAGGGTTCTTGATTTGTTTTTAGAAAGGCCTTAACTAACCCCAAGATTTCTTGTCACCATCTTCACTCCTTCTAGAATAATGCTTCTTAAACTCCAGTTATTTTTTTTTTTTAAAGATTTTATTTATTATTCATTCGACAGAGATAGAAACAGCCAGCGAGAGAGGGAACACAAGCAGGGGGAGTGGGAGAGGAAGAAGCAGGCTCATAGCGGAGGAGCCTGATGTGGGGCTCGATCCCTGAACGCTGGGATCACGCCCTGAGCCGAAGGCAGACGCTCAACCGCTGTGCCACCCAGGCGCCTCTAAACTCCAGTTATTTTAATGTCACTTTCCAGATTTTTTTGCCCTGTATTTAGTTACACCTTATATATTTTTTTAACATCTATTCCAATAGCCAACCTTCTAGAGTCTTGGCCTGAGCAATAATAATCATGAAATCATGTGGTTGCTGTGCTTATTTCCCCTTAAGATGCAATAAAAGAAGGGCGTAACTTTAAAAACAAAAATCACTATCCCTGCCCCATGAAACATCATTCCCCATGCCCCCCTCCCCTAGTGGTACGGTTACCACTTTTTAAGGATGCATTGTACTTGTAGGTGCCTTCATTGAAAAAAATTAACCCCAATCCATTTATTCATTTGTGAATTCCATTTCTTCTTTTAAAACCATCTGTTAGAAAGAATCATCTGTGAGTGGCTTACTCTGTACCAGGCACAGGCCCGAGTTTGTGTGCGCTCATTATTGCATTTCATCCTTGCCACAGACCTTTGAGGTTGCTACCGCTATTCCCATTTTACAGATGGAGAAAAAGAGGCTCAGAGAGGTCTGAGGGTCTCGCCCAAGGTCACAGAGCCTAGGCCTTTTCCGGGAGGACAGAGCCAAGCTCTAGGTTAGGGTAGTGAGGTCCTACCAGCCGTGTTGGTTGGGGACGCTGGTTGGCCTTCTCCGGTATTTGGATACTGGACACAACGGCAGCTCGAGCGCCTCTAAACAGTCAGTTTGTGAAATATGTCCCTGTGTTCCAGCCACCTAGGATCTTTCTGAGAGTTTCTCAAAATCCAGCAGAATAAATATCAGATTTTTTATTGCCCACCACATAATAGGAATATAACTTATTACTGTGAGAGCGCCCGACTTTCGGCAGCCTCCATAAATCTAGTGCTCCAATTGACTCCATATGCATTTAAGCAAAACCCAGCCCACGTCGGGGAGCAGTGGATGTAATTGGAATATGGAGTGGGGCTTTTGGATTAATCACATTCTGAATATTAACTCTGCATTATGCTGATTTCCTTGTAAATATATTCAGAAGCCCCAGCGTGTGTACCTGACTCCGGCTTCTACAATCAGAATAGCGAATGTCCTGAATGTGGGGCTGGAAACAGTCCCGACTGTAGTGTACAAAGCCGAGTTTCATTTCCCCTGAGAGAAAGAATATTTCAGCCCACTCCTGGAGGCCTCCAAACACAATGTATGGTTTCCTGACACCAGGGGAAGGAGCCGTGTTTGTTTCCAACTGCCTGGTTCAAAATGGATTTTGCCAAAAACAAGAACACATTTTTTTTTTCCCCAGCAAATTCTTGGAGGATTTTTCTGGCCCTAACACTTCTTTAGGAATAAGCCATTCTGTCTGACTGTCTTTACTGGGGAGGCGGTGGGGTCAGGAGGTGGCGGAGGGAACAGGATGGGGAACGGTATGATCAAGGATGGAGGTATAGAAGGAAAATCCTGAATGACTCCCAGCTCTGCCAAGGGCAACCCGCCCCTCCCTGCCCCACCCGGGTGACCTTGCTGCGTGAGAACAGACAACAGCCTCCGTGAGTCACACAACTCATCATTCACAAAGCAAGCCTGGTGCCTGTAGAATTTCACCCAGCACGCCTGACAGCTCTGAGGGGTCGGTGTTACGATTCCCATTTCACAGATATAAAGACTGAGACTCGGACAAGTCTTGCCTTGAAGAAATGTGAGTAAACCGGCCATGGGTGAAGGGCCTGGACTTGGGCACAAAATTAAGGGGGCACCAAAAAATTCAGCAATCAAGAATATTTTAATGCCATATTTTTTAATTACTGCAAAAAAAAGAGCTGTGATGAGCAAAATATCAAAATTTTAAGTAAAGATAGGATTGGTAAGAGTGTTTGCTGAGCCATGTTGGTGTCTGAGACGAAAGGAAGTATTAGTGCTACGGATTTACCTTTATCTTGATTAACTGAGAGGTTTTTCTTGTTGCTGTGTAATTTCTCCTTGAATTTTGTGCCTCATTAAGCCTCACCCTAGTCCCAACCCTTCCTGGGAGCCAGAGTACCTTCCTAAATCACACATGTGCCTCTGTCGGGCCTCTGATCCCATCCTTCTGGGGGGCTCCCTATTACCTACCCGGAAGAGTCCAAATGCCCAAGCCTGGCTCAGAGAAGCTTCTGGAATCAGGAGAGTGCTGTGGCTCTGTGATTTACATACATCAAAGGATTAGTAATCTTTGGGCTGAGGACACGGGTTCTGGACCTAGATGGCCTGCATTGGGATCCTGTTCTATCATTTACGAGCAGTGTGACCTTGGATGGTGAACTTAAAGTCCCAGGACCTCAGTTTTCTCTCCCGAATGGGGAAAGCAGCCACGCTTGTCTCATAGAGTTGTTAAGAAAATTCAAAAATAGGGGCGCCTGGGTGGCTCAGTTGGTTAAGCGTCTGCCTTCGGCTCAGGCCATGATCTCAGGGTCCTGGGATGGAGCCCTGTGTCAGGCTCCCTGCTCAGCAGGGAGTCTGCTTCTCCCTCTCCCTCTGTGCACGCACATTCTCTCTCTCTCTAATAAACAAAATCTTTTAAAAAGAAGAAAATTCAGGGGTGCCTGGGTAGCGCAGTCGTTAAGCGTCTGCCTTCGGCTCAGGGCGTGATCCCGGCGTTCCGGGATCGAGTTCCACATCGGGCTCCTCCGCTGGGAGTCTGCTTCTTCCTCTCCCACTCCCCTGCTATGTTCCCTCTCTCGCTGGCTGTCTCCCTGTCACATGAATAAAATAAAATCTTAAAAAAAAATAAATAAATAAAAAGAAGAAAATTCAAAAAAAAGGGCAAGAATCATAAAAAAATAATGTCACTTACTGGGCACCAGTTTTCCCCCAACACCTGGCATATATGATAATTGCTCAGTTAATTCATTCAACAAATATTTATTAAACATCTACTGTGTGCCACGTACATAGTACTGGAACTTTCGAGGCTCAGTAAGTGCTAGTTAATGCTCTTGCTGTTATAGCCACAGCGCATGAGGTAGGTACCACTGTCTTCACCCCCGTTTTATAGGCAAGGAAACTGAGGCTCAGAGGGGTGAAGCCTACGATTAAATTGAAGAGCCAGCATTGGACCCCAGTAGGTCCGGCTCCAAAGCCCACTGAGTTCCAAAGCCAACTGGAGCCTCTTCCGAGTGTGTTTGTCTCTCCTGGGGACCGCGAGCTTCCAGAGGGCCTGCCCCTTGTACCTCCCTCAGTCCCAGCAAAGAGCTTTGTTCACAGCAAGCGCTCGACAAATGGCCAACAGAGTAAACGGAATCCTGTCTCGAAGGCTTCTCAAGGGTGCTTTGTGGCTTGTGCACTTGTAGGTAGCCCTGTGGTGGAGAGTGTATGGGCTTCTTCTCTGAACTCCAGGTTCTTTGCAAAAAAGAGAGCTTGGTTGGGTTGGTGGAGATGGTGGTGTCCAAAACGAAACCTGTCTTTGGCCCCCACATGCCTGCTCCTTCTCTAGGTTCCTGTCTCAGTAGACATAGCACAGCCCACGGTTCACATGAGACACCAGGCACCCCTCCTCCTCCCTCCTCCTTTCCTGGCCCCTGATAGTCACTCAGCTGCCATGAGCTGGGGGTCCCCCCTCTTAAGTCTTTTTCTATCGGCCACCTTTCTCTATTCCTCCACCACCTTCGTCCAAGCTGCTACCAGCTTTTGCTCGGATGCCTGTAACCACCTCTTCACGGCTCTGCCTGCTTCCAGCCTGGCCCCCACCCCACTCCACTCTCTCCTGGGCAGCCAGAACCGCTTTTTCAACCACAGATCTGACCCAGTCTCTCCTCTGCCTCAAACCCTGCCAAGGTTCAGCTTACCATAAGCTGATCTCTGAAATGGGGCATCTACAAAGTGGAGGAGATGTAGAATGATCCTCCTGGGTGTGGGAAGAAGGTATAAGAACTTCTATTTCTGCTTATTTTCTATTGTATCTGTTTTGGAAGTTATGTTTCTGGCCACGTTTCATAATGTACTATGTTAGTTCAATTTCCCTGGAAGCGGAGCCTGAGGCAAGGATTTGGAAGCATGTGACTTATTCAGGCAGTGCACTTAGGAGGAACCTGTGAGAGAGTAAGGGAAACAGGATGGAGTAGAAGGAAAAACCTAAGCAAAGGTGTGATCTCAGCCAGAGTCCAGCTTCAGCTTATCCAACTGGGAGCTCTAGAAGATGAATTGCACCACGGGGTGGGGTGGGGGGGGGGTTGACCTTTTGCATACCTCTGTCAGCGACCTGATCCTACAGTGATGAGGAATGCCCACTTCCAAGTGAGGCAGCTCCCTTTGGCCAAGGACAATTCTTTGGAGAAGTGGGCAGCTCTTCTGTGAATGGGCCTTTTGCATGGGAAAGGGAGTGTTGACTATATGTACAAGGGTGTGGTAAGACGGTATTAGACCTTCCGTCTCTTCCTTTTACATTTTATATATTTTCTCCATGTTTTATAGTAGACACCTCACCATAATATACATATTAATATAAGACTATGTATGCAATTTAACAATAAACTGATCAAAGATTAGGATTAAAGCTCATCTTTTTTGACTCCCTAGGGGTTATAGATGAACTTGAATCTACATATGAGTCCTGGAATGGGTAGGAATCAAGTCATCAGAGCAGCCAGGGCTGGGATGGGCAGGGATACACCTCAAGCAGTGAGAATCTGCACGTTAGAGGGTTCCAGGCTTGTTTGTGTTGGAATCCAGCCTTTGAACACTTTGGCCCCGTCTCTTCTGGTCACCCCGTCCCTCACTGGGAACATGATTGCACCAAGGGGAGCCCTTGCAGTTGTTCTTAGAGGCTCTAATAATTCCAACATCTTTTCACCTTTTCTTGTGCCTCAACCCCTCACGGATCCTTCGGATGCTGTGAAATCCACAACCTATCTCATCCTCGGTGGAGAATGGCAGCCAGAGTGGAAAGTCCCATGGGAACCAACGATGTAAAGGACAATCTGCTTTGAAACAATAGGGGTTCCCACTCTGTGCCCAGCTGAGCCCTGCATGCCAATTACTCTGATTCAAGCTTCTGGGCTGGCACTGGAGGGTCTAAATTCAGCTTACACCTGGAATAGAGTGCAGTCAAGGAGGAGGGACTCGGAAGTCACATACAATTTGGGACCCAGCATCACCTGGGCCAACTACCAAACCTTAGGAGCTCTGTGCCCCTGGGCAGCTTACATAATTCGTCTGAAGTCAAGATCTTTACGACATCTAGGTCACTTTCCCAAAGCCAAACCCAGGACAATGAGCTGTGAGTGGAATAGCGATAACTGAGGGTTTGCTACACGCCCAGGACTGTGCAAAATACGTGAGTTTCTACACGTATACGTACATATCTAAAATGTGGCTGTATACACATACGGGTATATATTCTAATTTAATAATCTCAAACACCCTGTTAGCCGGGCACACGGTCTCTATTTTATACATGAGGGACCCAAGGCTCAGACAGGGTGAGTGACTTATGTTAGCTAGTACATGGTGGAGCTGGGGTTTGAACAAGGGCCGCTCGCCTCTCCCCCTACCCCTTCATTGCCTCACAGACCCTCCCTTTCTTAAGTTATTAGCACCCACGTGCAGACTCTGAACGCTTCTGAGATGGTGAAGGCCTCATTTGCAGGCGTTGGGAAGTCATAATTAGCAAGCAAACGTCACCTTTATTCCATTCCGCGAGGTAGCCAGTTGGGTGTAGAAAACTGCACAAATTCGATGGTTTGAATGTCTCCTTTACCCTGGCTGGTGCCTACCCTAAATTAAAATCCCCTGAAGGGACTGCTGTCTTAATTAACAGTTTGCCTTGTTAACACTGTAAACATTTTCCTTGTTGTGGAGCGGGTCCTGCCAATTAAAGGCACAGATGACGCAGAGCGGGAGGGCAGTGCGTGTGCGCCTGGGGAGAAGCCCGGCCTTTTCTGGCCAGCCGTGGTCCCCACATTTCTGCTGGGAGTTCGCGGAGACACGGGGCTCTGGAAGGACAGCTGCTTCTGCCTAGTATGCGGCTACGACGTGCCATTGGCTACCCATGGAGGTTGGGGCATGGGTTTGGAGCCACAGAGACCTGAGTGTGTGTTCTGGCCCCTCCCTGTGCCTCAGTTTCCCCAGCAGTGCCTTCCTCATGGATGGTACAGTCCTCAGCTCATGAGCAGCGGTAAGGCTCGAATAAAGGTACTCAGCATGGGGTGTGGTGCTCATGAATGGAAGCTATTCTCTCCTCTCCCTCCACGTGCTCTTGCGGATATTTTTTATGCCTTATTGGCCAGTGAGCATCAGTAGAATGTTCTTCCTTAGTGGGGGTATTTTCCCTTACGAGTCGCACCTACTCAAGGAAAAAGCCAGAACAACTCACTTGTAAGCATGTGGCCCAATCCTAGGACTCAATCTTGAAAGACTTGGATTGTCTCTGTTTGTGCACATTTTTTATTAAAGAATAACATATGTGTAGAAAATCACACAAAGCACAAGTACACCACTTCTTAAATACTTACAAACTGAACATATTCCTGTATCCATGCCTAAAACACATCATAGAATGTTACCAGCTCCCCTGAAGACCCTGCTGAGCCCACTTTCCCTCACTATTCCCCAAGAGTATCTACTGTCTAGACCTGTAGAGCACGGGCTAGTTTTGCTAATTTTTGAACTTGAGATAAATGGAATTATGCAAAGTTATATATACAGAAAAATTAATGGAATTTCTATTCATGGAAATGTACATGCAATGAAATGTAAGTATAATCGAATGAAATTATATGAAAAATACATAAGCTATGTGTTCTTTATGTCTGTCTTCTTTCATTCAACATTTTGTTTGTGAGTTTCATCCGTGTTGTTTGTGAGTTTCATCTGTGTAGTGGCAGGTCATTCACTACGTGATTATACCTATGGTTTATTTATTCATTCAACTATTTATTGATGTTTGAGTTGTTTCCAGTTTTCAGCTAATATAAGTAGGGCTTCTGTGAATATGCTTGCACATGTTTGTTGGTGAACAGATGTGTGCATTTCCTCCGAGGAGAGTTGCTGAGTCATAGGTTGTGTGTGTGGTTGGCTTTAGCAGATACTGTGAAATCGTTTTATGAAGTGTTTGTACCAATTTATACCGCCACATAATGTATGGGAGTTTCGATTGCTTGGATGCTTGGTGTTGTCTGTCTTTTTAATTTTAACCTATTACAGTAAGAGTGAGCGATATTACATTGTAGTTTTGATTTGTATTTGCCTGATGTCTAAGAACCTTTTTATGTATCTTTTGGATAGTTGAATATCATCTTTTGTGAACTTCCTGTTCGTGTCTTTTGCCCATTTTTCTTTGGGGTCATCTGTCTTTTCTCTTACTAAGTCATAGGAGTTACAGTTGACCCTTGAACAATGCAGAGGTTAAGGACAGCTGCACGATTGAAAATCTGTGCATAACTTTTGAATTCCCCAGAGCTTAACTACTAACAGCTTATTGTTGACTGAAAGTCTTACGAATGACATAAACAGTCAACTAACACACATCGTGTATGTTACATGTATTATATACTATATTCTTACAATAAAGTAAGCTATTGAAAAGAAAATGTTATTAAGAAAATCATAAGAAACAGAAAATACATGGACAGCACTGTACTGTATTTGTTGAAAAAATCTGCATACAAGTGGACCTTTGCAGTTCAAACCTGTGTTGTACAAGGATCAACTGGGTTTTTTTTTTATACTTTGGATAGAAGTTTATTTTGAATTTGCAAATATCCATTCCCATTCTACTGGTCATCTTTTCATTCACTTCATGGCATGTTTTGATCACTATCAAAAGATGTAGTTGTAGTCCAATTTATCAGTATTTCCCTCCGTTAGCTCTTACGTGAATTGTTTAAGAAAGAAATCTTTGCCTACCCCCAAGGTCATGAAGACATTCTCCTGTTTTTCCCTCGATGTTTCATTGTTTCACCTTTCACATTTAGCTGTATAATCCATCTGGAATTAATTTTTGTGTATGGTGTGAGGTAGGGTTCAAGATGAAATTTTCTTTTCCATATGGTTATCCATATCCAGTTGAACCATTACCAGTATTTGAAAACAGCACCCTTTTGCCTCCGTTTCCAGTGAGCCTTCATTATTAATCAGGTGATTATATATGTGTGAGTCCATTTCTGGACTCTATTTTGTTTCATTGGTCTATATATCTAACAGTTAGGAACCTTCATATGGAACAGAGATTTGTGAAGAAGGCGATGCCCCAAGGAATCCATTATTGGTAATGGATGTGGGAGAGGCAGGAAGAAATCCAACCAGTTTCTGGAAACTGCTGTGGCAAGGTCCTAGAGCCTTGGTGGTGTGAATTCAGTGGCTGTGATTGTAGTGGCAGTGGCGGTAGGGTCTCCCCTGGAGAAGTCGAGGGGTATTAAATGGGCATTGCCCTTGGCCCTGTAGACTTGAAGCTTAATCCTCTGTTCCTTCCATAAAGTTGGATGCAAAGAATTGGAATCCTCTGTGCTTGCCTTCCCCTGAAACCAATCTGCCCCCGTGTGCTCCTTCCCCAGTAAGCTGTGAAATACAAGGTCTCCTTGTAATACTTTTATACACTGCTTGCTGCAGTTTAATATATGAGACACTGCATCATAGTCTGGAGGTTCAAAATTACCTCGAAGTAATCATTTCCTAGAGGGCTGGTAGTAAACATTCTGTCACACAGCTATAGATTGTCGCCTGTCGCCATCAATCAGCCCCCAGGGAGATATTAGGGGAAATGATATGGGAATGAATTGAGAACTGGTGCACGTGGCTGCCAGGTCTCTGCAGAGGGAAACAGACTTGGTGGCCCATGGCAGGCTGCCTGTGTGGGGGGTAAGCTCCGTCTGCACCACAGCCTGAGGCTGTGGCTGAGCCCTGGGTGGCCTGTTGGCAGAACTCGGCTCCAAGGTCATGGGATCCTTCAGCCTAATCCCGATCTCCGCCTTTTGACATCTTCTCTGCCCACTTCAGAATGGAGCCGCCACCTGTGTTTACAAAACAGTAACAACTGCTATTAGGAACACGCACTCTGCACCAGGGCGTCCACTAGCCCTTCTCATGTGTCATTTTATTCATCTTCAGAGCGACCTCAGGACGGAGTTATATTAGCCCCATTTCACAGTCGAGGAAACTGAGGCTTGGAAACATGGGGAACCCTGCAAAGTCCTACAGCTGGTCAGTGGCAGAGGCAGGATTCGAACTTAGGTGTTCTGCCTCCAGAGGCCAAGTGCTAAGTCACTACCTACAGCCTCTGTTAAACGTCCAGCTCTACACAGAGCCATTGGCTCATATTCTCCCTACACTTACATGCATGCTGTCCATTGTACAGATGAAGAAATCAAGGCTTTCAGAAATGCGGCCACATCCAAGATGAGCACGTAGGTAGTTTCGCTGAGGCTCCACTCCAGGGTCCTCTGGCCACACACCTAGACCGTCTTCCTTGGGAAGGCGGGTAGAACATCAGTGCCTGCAGTGTTTGCAGGACACGTGCAAGTTCATCCAGAGGAACTGATGTCTTCGTAAGTCCCTAGCAGGATCCGATCAGCACTTGGGGGCTGAAGCTTTTACAATTTGATTGATTTTCAAAAAAGAATTATTAATAAAACTGAGGTCGGAACATACGTATTTATTTAGCAGGTCCATTCAGGTGAGGGGTCCTGAAACTTACATCTCATGAACGTCAGGGCCAATCCGCTCTGGTCCCCGGTCTCCATGGGATTCCACCTTGTTTGCTAAACCTCTAACAATCAGAAATCTAACGATTTCTTGCCTCGGTTGGTCCTGGGTCACCTCAGACCACCTGGGTCAGAAGCTCTAGGGTGGAGTCTAGGCATCAACATTGTGCTTCTGGGGCAGGTTTGAGCTATTGGTCAGCCACTGCTGAAATAATGCTGTGAAGCAAATAGCTCTCACATCTCAATGACTTACAATAAAAACACATGTATTTTTCTCAACTCTGTCTGCGGAGGGGCTAGTGTTTGGTCAATTTCAGCTGGCTGTAACTCTAGGCTGTGCCTCGGCTCCGAGCGTCTCATTTGGGGACCAGCAGCTCTCAGGGCGGGGTGGGGGGGTAGGGTGCCCTTATTATAACGGTGCTGTCAAGAGGGCAGGAGATTGTGATGCCTCTTGGAGCCCAGCTTAGAACTGGAAAACCATCACTACCTCCTGCATTTCATTGGCCAATGCAAGTCACATGGCCAAACAACAGCGGGGCAAGGAAGGAGACTCTAGGGACAGGAAGGAGACTCCACGGACAAGTCACATGGGCAAAGGGCATGGATGCATAATTCTGTCCAGGAGGGATGTGGAGATGGAAACAGGAAGCCAGTTTACCAGGGCTGAGAACCTCGGATCCTAGGAAAGCACCTAGCCATGTGCCTGGTTAGAGTAGGTGCTCCATAAACATTGTGTATTCTTCTAGAAAGCGCACTCCCATGGATCTTCAGAGGCTGTTGCATGGGAACCATTCTCCTTCCATGATGGTTTCCAGGGATGAGTTAACTTCCCACCCTGGCGTACGTTCCGTCTCTGGGGAGAGAGGGCTGCGCCATAATGTACCAAATGCTTTGAGTTCCGAGGAAGAAAGATCCCAATTGGAGTCTGCAAAAACGATTATCGACTGCTTAAATATCCATTTGCCCATCCACCACTCACAAAGTGCTCTATTTATTTGCACACTCTCTGTAATATAGCAGCAGAGGGAGAATTCATTAAGGCAAATTGTGAGGGTAGCTTTCAGAAAAAAATTCATCTCTCTGTTTTATGCACTGCATAGTTCCCTGTTTAATGAGAACTCTGCAAGTCCATTTTCCTTAAGGGTTTAATAAAAGTATAATTTAAAAAATTAAGACAGATGGGGAAAGTGCCGAGGGAAGCTATTTCTCCCATTAACACGCAGAGTAGACCTTCTCAATACTGTGAGATGGGTGGGGAGAGGAAAGACTCCAGAAGCTATCAAGAGTTCTTTAAGGTTACATAAAACTCTGGCCTGGGTTTATGTGGCTTAAGGATTCCTGCCGAACAGATAGGAATTAGATTTATTGGTTGAAAAATGGGACTCTTACTAGCTGGCAGTTTAATTAATGCTGATATAGGAGCCTGGCTTTCTCTTAGAAACTGAACTACCGAGCACAGGAAGGAGACATTTACATTGTTACAACTTTCTGCATAGTCTTGGTTGTTTTTGGAGGGGAGAGGAGGATGGGGCATTTGAGGGAGGGAGAGTCTTGCGGTGTTGGCGGCCAGTGTGTGATTCTCAGCTCCCTACAAGTGGCGTATCAGGGACAAATTGTTCACTGCAATTTGGTTTCCTTCCACCCTGCTGCTGCTCCTGGCTTCCTGAAGTGAGGTGAAATCTGAGATCTAATCATTTAATGATAGATAACAACAATATATAATTGTATTAATATAATTAAAGAAGCTAAGAATTAGTATCGCTTTCGTGTTTGATTGCTTTTTGGGGTTCATCTTTGCTGGGAAGCTGGTGCTGTTATCATCACCCCCATTTTACAAATCAGGAAACCAAGGCTCAGTCAGACAGAAAAATGCAGAGCTGGGACTTGAACCCCTGGGTTTGTGTCTTAAACCCTGTGCTACCGTTTTCTACATAACCGATGGGCCCCTGGGGCTCAGAGAAGTGGGCTAAAACCCTCAAGGCTGAACAGCAAGTGAATATAGAGTGAGGACCAGGTCTCTTAGCCGGCAGCTTTCCTTACTACATCTCTCAAATTTAACAGGGATTCTGACTCACTTTACTATTAATCTGTATGACACTCATTAAGAAATATAAACGTGCTCTCCTTCCCCATCTCAAAAGCAGTAAGTGTACTCACAGTGACGGGGAGGGGGGTTACCGTGTCGCCGGCACTCCGCTGAGGGCCACGTCTTCTTCATTGCATTGAATTGTCACCATTAGGTACCAGGGGGAAGGTATGTAACTAGCTCCACTCTCAAGAGATGGGATCTGAGGCTCTGAGAGGTGAAATGACTTGCCCAAGGTCACGCTGGAAGCGATCCAAACAAGATTCGGGCCCAAGCCTGTTGGAAATTCCCAAGCCTTTGCACTGAACCCCAAGGCTAAATACACAGGATTGCCGGGTCCTCCTCTCCTTTGCTTTGCCAATGTTCCGGGACGCCTCCGTCCTTGGTAATTGAGAGGTGGTTGGTGCAATGCAGCCTGTCACACCTGGGAGCTATTTTTAGCAAGTTCCTGTATAAATCCTTCTTCTCGGAAGGTAGAAAGGAGTCCGCTTTCTTCAGTGCATTCCCCAGTTGGTATATTTTTTATGGTCTCCTTGGTGCGGTGTGTTGTAATTCAGGAAACCCTTGCTGAGATGGACGGGTCCCTGCGTCAGCAGGCTGGGGGATTGCTCTCGTCTCTGCCTTTCTCGGCCTACCATTCAGTAAGTAATCCTCGAGAGAACCAGATTTCCTTTTCGACCCACAAAATGCCTTTGGTTCCCTTCTATGTTCAATCCAAAAGCCCTGGGAAAAGTTTTTTGTTTCTTTACATGTTGTCAAAAATGTTCGAATCAATGGAGAAAGGTCAAGACCCAGATAATGCCCAGAGAGCGGAGAGGTTGAATCATGTTCACATTATTAGAAATTCATGTCCACGCTGTCAAAGTCAGTAACTGGCTTCAAGTAAGTCGAGTTGCTTTCTACCTCGAATGAAGAAAATAAGTGGACAGGTTTTAATTTTTCAAGGACACTCGGAATTTGCAGAAGCGTCTTTTGCCTCATACAGACCTCTTCTGCCCACGCCTTCATCCATGCTAGACATCACTAATAGATCACGGCACTCTGGCCTGCTCAGATCGGTTGTGATCTTACAATCCTTCCCAGGAGAGGGTGCCGGGCAGCCTCCGCCGCTGGTCAAAATTGGATTAGAGGTGAAATCAATGTGCCACGCCTGGCTGGATTCTCTTTTATGTCCTTTGTGAGTTTAGGCATCCCTGTTTTCTTATCAGACTGCCTCAGATCCAGGCCAAAGTAGACTGAGTTCCGATGCTAACCAAGGCATTTGACAGAAAAAGAAGTGAAGCTCTAATTCTTTTTTTTTTTTAAGATTTTTTATTTATTTATTCGACAGAGACAGAGACAGCCAGCGAGAGAGGGAACACAAGCAGGGGGAGTGGGAGAGGAAGAAGCAGGCTCCTAGCGGAAGAGCCTGATGTGGGGCTCGATCCCATAACGCCAGGATCATGCCCTGAGCCGAAGGCAGACGCTCAACCGCTGTGCCACCCAGGCGCCCCTATGATGCTCTAATTCTTAAATTATGAGAAATGAAGGTTTAGAGGGGAGATTTGTCAAAGATCACGTGGCCAGTGAGTGGCAGAGGGGGTTAGTAGATTCAGGAGTCAGCTAGACCCAGGTTCGTGTTCTGCCCGTACCGCTTCCTCATTGGTGGTGTCAGACTCCTGAGCCTGCAAGTTTGCTCATCTGTAAAATGGGAACAGAATGCTCCCTACATCATTTAGCTATGGTGGGGGTTAAAATGAGCTACTGCATATAAAATGCCTACCTAGGAGGGGCCCTGGGAGGTAGAAGAAGTGTCTAGTAAATGTTAGCCATTATTTTTTCGGTTTCCTTAAAAATATCTTTTTTTTTAAGATTTTATTTATTTATTCGACAGAGATAGAGACAGCCAGCGAGAGAGGGAGCACAAGCAGGGGGAGTATGAGAGGAAGAAGCAGGCTCACAGCGGAGGAGCCTGATGTGGGGCTCGATCCCATAATGCCGGGATCACGCCCTGAGCTGAAGGCAGACGCTTAACCGCTGTGCCACCCAGGCGCCCCTCCTTAAAAATATCTTATGCCCAGTGGCACCTGGGTGGTTTAGTTGGTAAAGCGCCTGACTCTTGGTTTTGGCTCAGGTCATGATCTCAGGATGGTGAGACCGAGCCCTGCCTTGGGCTTCACACACAGTGCGGAGTTTGCTTGTCCCTCTTCCTCCCCCTCTGCCCCTCTCCTCACTTGTGCTCTCTCCTTTTTCTCTCTCTCTAAAATAGAATAAATAAATCTTTAAAAAATGTATTTTATGCCCAGAATAACTTAATACACGTCGTTATGAAATTGGACAACGCCGTGAAGCGGATGCCACGATTCCCATCTTACAGATCACGAAACAGAGACTTGGAGAAAGAAGACGGCTCTCCCAACACCATAAGAAAAGGAAATAGAAATGCCAGATACCGTAGAGAACAGGTGCTCGTTTCCATAAAGTCGCACGAGGCATCCCTCTCTCCACACCATGTATCACAACCCTTCTTTTAAAATCCCAACCTCAGGGCGCCCGGCTGGCTCAGTCCCTTAAGCATCTGCCTTGGGCTCAGGTCATGATCCCAGGGTCCTGGGATCGAGCCCCGCATCGGGCTCCCTGTTCGGCAGGGAGTCTGCTTCTCCCTCTGCCTCTGCCTGCAGCTCCCCCTGCTTGTGCTCTCTCTCTGTCATATAAATAAATAAAATCTTCAGAAAATAATAAAAAACAGTAAGATCCCCATCTCTGCCTGCATATCTGGTCTCGCTTACCCTGCTTCCTTCTTCTCTCCAAAGCACTTCTCACTTTCATCACACTATCTTGCTGCATAATTTCCTTATTTGTCATGCATATATTTTATTGTGTGCTTCCCTCCTACTTGACTCTAAGCCCCCAGGGCAGGAAATTGTATTTATATCTGTAAGCTGCTGTGTTCACCGGCTGAGCACAGCGCCTGACCCACAGTAAGTGCTCAGTAAATATTTGCGGAGTAAATACCTGGCTCAAAAGCCTCCTTTACGTAGCACACCGCTAATCCTGCACGATCCGTAACCAGAGCTATCATTTGTTGAAAGCCCCCCATGTTCTAGGCATCTTGAAGGCATCATAAATAGATTATTGCTGATTTTTACTATAACCTTTCCTGGAAAGGGGGATTATCCAGGCTTTGCAATGGAGAAGACTGACAGCAAGTTTGCTGGGACTTGGTGCCCAGCAGGGGCAAGCGGGGAGTTGGGTCTAGGTGGCTGCACACCAGCACGGGTTCTCCTTCCCCAGCCAATGCACTGCAGGAGCGCGCTTCATTCACAGAGAGAAAGAACGTGCCTCGATCCCCGTCAATGTATCTAAGTGTGTATAAAGGGAATGGATGTACAGCTCTGTTCGTGCAAGAGACTGTAGCTGTTTTCCAGGGATGCCGTCCCAGAGTGTCACACATGGGTGGCCGGAACGACGGAAATCTCTTGTTGTACATTGCTAGAGGCTAGAAGTCTGGGACCAAGGTATCAGAAAGGTGGTTCCTGCTGAGCGGAATCTGTTCCAGGCCTTTGTCCTTTGGCTCATAGATGGCAGTCTTACCCTATGTCTCTTCACACCGTCTTCTCTCCATGTGTGCTTGTCTTTAAACGTCCCCCTTTTTGTAAGGATACCAGTTAAATTGCACGAGGGGCCCACTCTACTCCAGTATGACCTCCTCTTAACTAATTACATCAGTAATGAGCCTATTTCCAAATAAGGTCACATTCTGAGGTGGTAAGGATTGGGACTTGAGCATAGGAATTGGGGGGGGGCACAATTTTACCCACAATGTGCGTATTTTGAAACATACATAAAAATGAAATTCTAAAAGGAATAAGATACATAGAAATATTCTAATTAGAAAATTCTGATTCTTCCTACACCTTCAATGAATTGTTTTTTAAAAAAAGCTTTAGGGGCACCTGGGTGGCTCCCTTGGTTGAGTGGCCAACTCTTAATTTCAGCTTCGGTCGTGATCTCAGGGTTGTAGGATTAAGCCCTAAATCAGGCTCCACGTTCAGAGAGGACTCTGCTTGAGATTCTCTGTCCCCCCTCTCCTTCTCTCCCCCACTTGTGCATGCACACTCGAAATAAAGAAATAAATAAAATCTTTAAAAAAATTAAAACAGCTTTATTGAGACATAATTCTTACGCCATACACTTCACCCATTTAAAATGTACAATTCAATGGTTTTTCGTACATTCACAAGGTGGTGCAATTATCTCCACAATCAACTTCAGAACATTTCCACTGTCCCCAGAGGAAACCCCATACCATTAGCATTGACTCCTCATGTTCCCTCAACCCCCTAGGGAAGAGCTAATCTCGTTCCTGTCCCTATAGATTTTCCTATCCTGGATATTTTATATAAATGGGATCGTGGAGTATGTGGTCCTTTGTTACCATCACGTGTTCAAGGTTCACCCCCACAGCATCTACGCATCCTTCGTTTCCTCGTATCGCTGGATAACATACCATTGTTTGAATCGGCCACCTTTATTTATCCGCTAATCAGTTGGTGGGCATTTGAGTCATTTCCACTTAAGGTTATTACAGACAGGGCTGCTACGACCATCTGTGCACAAGTTTTTGCGTGAGCGTATTTTCTAAATGCCTCTTGGCTAAGTCACCAGACGTGGTGAGGGCTGAGCCCTAGGAGAAGTCTGTGTTTGACCTTTTGAGGAACAGCCAATTATTTTCCAAAATGGCTGCCCCATTTTATGTTTCCATTGAAAATGTACGAGGTTCCGACATATTCCCATCCTCCCCACTACTTGTTAGTATCTTGTGTTTTTCAGTTCTAGCCGTTCCAGTGTGTGCGTTTGAACTGGCATCTCACCGTGGTTTTGATTTGCATTTCCCTGATCATTAATGGCGTTGACCATCTTTCCGTGTGCCTGTTGGCCACTTGCCCATCTTCGTTGGAAGAATGTCTATTCAGATCCTTTGCCCACTTATAATTGGCTTATCTTTCTATTCATTATTGAATCGTAAGATTCTTCACATAGTCTGGATACAAGTCCCTTACCAGATATATCATTTCAAATACTTTTCTCCCAGTCTGTGCGCCGTCTTCTCAGCTTCTTGATGGCATCCTTGGAAGAAAAAAAAAAGGCTCTAATTTTGATAAAGTCTGATTTACCTACCTTTTTCTTTTGTCATTTCTGCTTTTGGTATAAGATCTACGAGGGCTGGGCGCCTGGGTGGCTCAGTCGTTAAGCGTCTGCCTTCGGCTCAGGGCGTGATCCCGGCGTTATGGGATCGAGCCCCACATCAGGCTCCTCCGCTATGAGTCTGCTTCTTCCTCTCCCACTCCCCCTGCTTGTGTTCCCTCTCTTGCTGGCTGTCTCTATCTCTGTCAAATGAATAAAAAATAAAATAAAATAAATAAAAAAACTTTTAAAAAGGGGGGAATCTCCCTTTAAAAAAATATCTAAGAGGGCTTTGCCTAATCTAAGGTCATGAAGATTTATTTATTCCTGTGGTTTCTTCTGCTGGAGGATGAGCTCGGCCCTCTTCTAAGCGAGCTGTATTATTTACGGGCCACTAGTGAGGAGGAGGAGAGGAAGTGCTGAGCTAAGGGTTGTCTATTCACTACCTTATTTTGTCCTCAAAACATCCCTCTAAGGTAAGAATTATCACCCTTGTTTTGTTGATGGAAATGTTGAGGCTCAGACAGATATACTTGTAACAAGAGACAAAACACATATTTAAACCCAAATATCTCTGACACCGAACACTGGCCACTTCCCAGCTTACTGCCCCCCCCTCCAGCGTCGTCTCCCAGGTGGGTGCAGAATTGTGACAATAAGCTGTTCTTACGTTGCCATTCGAGTTGGCTGCCGACCTCACGGTCCATGAGGACAGCACTTATAAGAGGACCCGGATCTGCCACATCACGAGAGCTGGTTACGACTTCTACCTGAGTCTCTCCTATGGGCCTGGCTCTCCTCTGGTTATCAGGAATAACCCACTAACCCGGCGCTAACCATCTGGCTGGAATGAACACGGTTTTTACCATTGGACAAAACTGGATTCAGCTCAAGCCCTTGCCATTCACACTCCGTCGTGGACATGAACGCACTACTGACCCTCGCTGGGTCCATGTGCTCAACTGTGAAGTGGGGATAATAAAATTATCACGAAAGAACCCCACAAAAGTTACAGTTTTTTGTTGTTGTTCGTAATCAAATAGAGGGGATGGAGCATTGGAGACACAAAGCAACTTGCCTAAGGTCACGGAGCGAGTTAAGTGGGAGAGCTGGGATTTGAACCCATGTCTGTTAGAGTCTGGTTAATGTCTACCTGCCTTGTTACGCGGTTCTCCACACAGAGTAGCTCTAAAACGTACAGGGAATTTGTAAAAAGGATTCCGAACCCAGCGAAGTCTTCACCCAACTGGTGAACACCTTACACTGAGGCTGTGGGGAAACTCCCCTGTGACAAAAAAGGATCCAGACTTCCCTAATTCCCACCGGCTTCCTGCAGAGCCAGCCAGCCTTCCCAAGTTCTCCTGCAACACTGGGAATCTGGAGAGCCCTTGGAGAGATTCGATTTCTCTGATCTCGCCGGGCACAAGGAGAATCTGGGAGACATGAAAGGTGGCGGTTATTTATTTCATGAATAGATAACAGCAAGCCATTTAAAGGGAGCGGTGGCAGGAAGATGAAAAAGCTATTAATACAGTTTGAAGCTCATCTCTTTTGGAGTGGTCAGCACCAGCCGGGGAGGACAAAAACGAGAAAATATTGCAGTGGGCGCTCCTGACAACACAAATTATTCAGGAGATAGGAAAGTGCATTGTTCACCATCATAAACATTTTTTTTTATGTTTATGAGATCTGTTCAAAGGCATCTTGATGGATGGAACCCAATAGCATTTTATGTGCGCGTGCGCACGCTGACATTTTTTTGTTCTAGTATCCTTTGTAAATCGTTTCTTTGAGCGGATACACTCAACACTGGCTAGGCTGGGCCTAGGAATGCAAAGGGAACCCCACGCCCTTGTTCCCTGGGGAACTGTACTCCCCTTGCTGTTTGCTGTGCTGCAGGTGGGGCTCTGGGAATCAGGGAGCTGACGTGAGGCAGTCTGATGGGGGCAAAGGAAGTGCTTCGGTTCTGGGAGGAGAGAAACCAAGAGGAGCATGGGGAGGAGAAGGATGCAGCAGGATTTCCCAGTGCATGATGGGAACTGTATGCCCCCCCCCCCCAAGAGGGGCCCCAGGGAGTAAGATTTGGAGAATCCTTACATGTCTGATTGCCATGCAGGTTCACAGCGTAAGGGATCCTGTTCAAGGCTGTGTGGTCCTTGAGGTAAAGCCGCAGACCCCCTCAACATGGCTTGCTTCCACTCGCTTCCCAGTCCCTGGCCAGGGCGGGACACCTGCAAAACTCGGGTGCCTTAGAGAATGCTTTCAGATATACAACGTGGAAGTGACAAAACTGAGCAAAGCTGTTAATCACCGTAACTAAGCCGTGATGTCACCTATACATGATTGATAGTTTAATTACCTTCAGTGGAACGACTTGCAATTTAGTCAATAATTGGCCAAATTAGACAACTTACTGGTTTGATCAAAGTTTTCCCCCCCCACTTGAACTGGCTTATGATTTGATTTAAGACTCATGCACACAACTACTTGACTCTAAGGGACGAATTGAGTTTTGAATCCAGGACCCCGTTTTGTAGACTGACGAAGAATGCCAGCTGGGGAGTCACACGCCAGCATTACACACTGGCACCCTCACCAGGGTGCTCCGGATGTCCGAGCCCTTTATGATGCTGTTAGCCTCACATGTTGCGCTGATCCTTATTCCGTATCCCTTCCTAAGGCAAAGCAAACGCATGCCTGGTGAGCCTACCATGTGTCTTGTGAATTTCAGTGAATTTCAGTGACAATTTCAGATGCAGTGACTCTGAAAGCCATTCCAGTGGTTAAAAAATATCTGGACTTGGTTTGGCGTTGCCATTTATTCACTGGGTAACTTAAACTAGTAACTGAACCTCACTAAGCCTCAGGTTCCTCTCCTGCAAAATTGGGACAAAAATCACACACTTCATAGAGTTGTGACTCGTTAAATGAGATAATATGTGCCAAGTGCCTAGAACAGTGCCTGGCCCCAAACTGAATGATGATTGTGTAAAATGCCCAGTATAATGCCCTATGTTAGGTCTAGGCAAGGAGATTTTCCACAGACTTCTCTCCTGCCCATCAGGGAATATCCCCCACGGGAGCATACTCTGGGTCAGGAACTAAATCTCCAGGTAGTTATAAGGACGGCCCTTGCCCTGTATCTAGCTCTCTCTAGACTCTCACGCAGGTGTCTTAATCTGCAAACAGAGCATGTCACGAGGCCAGAGAATGTCTAATTCAGGTCTAATTTCCTTCCCTATTATTCAGCAAAATGTCATAAATACCTTCATGATTTATGGTTAAATGCAGGACACGTGTTGGAGAGTTGCAAAGACAAAACCTAAATGGGCATGACGATGTCATGTGCTGACAGCTAGGCTGAGTCTGGATTCTCTCCTTTGTGCAGTGGGGAGCCAGGGGAGTGTGGTCACGGGGAATCTGAGCTCTTTCTTTGTAAAACAAAACAAAACAAAACAAAAACAAACAAACAACAACAACAACAAAAAAAAAACAAGAACAAGAACAAAAAAAACCCTGCTAAATCTTCACCATGACCCTCTGAGTTTAGAATCCTTGTGCCAGACACATTGAAGGAGGGAACGATTGCAGTATATTGAGACTTGATACAGGTCGATTCAGGGAGCACAACGAAAATGGAATTGACAAGCCTCCAGCACGGAGCACATATTTGACAATTTTACAGGCCAGCCAAACACTTCCTTAGTTCAGTAAAGTGCTCAGCCCCATCAAACCAATCCCATGTCGCAACACCCCAAGTAGTCACGGCTGGTACAGGAAGAGCCATATCAGGTTTAAGGGGATGGTGTGACTCCTTTGTAGCAGGGTGCTGATGTCCCCGGAGAGGACATGCTGAGATGGCGTCTGGGGCTGGGGCTTCGGCCCGTGTAATGCGTGAAATAGCTGACCTGGGGCACTTTTCTCCCAGCTAGAGGCTACGCTCTCCTGACGTCCGATCTCCCTTTCTCTTCCATGAAAACCTCCTCTGGGACTCTTCTGAGACTTCTGGTTGGCCACTGACTGTGTTATTTCTCGACCAGGATTCCAGCTATACGTGCCACCACCGTTCTCCCACTTGAGTCAAAAACCAGTGTCACCCGAGCAGCCTTCCCGGTCTCTTCCGGTCGGTCACCAAGCTTGCTGGAACGAATTCCCCCCAGAGTTCTCACATCCCTGCTGTCCCCGCGGGCCACCGCCACTCAGAGCGCCACTGCATTCACGCGAGGCCTGCAATGGCACCTTGCCTGGTGTCCCTGCCCCCAGTCTTGCCCCTCCATCCCATTCCGCACACCGCAGCCAGAATGCTCGTTTGAAGATTCAGCTCTGACAACGCCATTCTCCAGCTTCCAGAGCTAAACCCTACGTCCTGGCATTCGGTGCTTGTCACAACCTGGCCTCTCCCCCAGCGACCCACTCTTAGGCTGCTAGTCCTTGCTCACCCCAGCCACGCCACACCTCCATGCAAACGCCAGGCTCTCTCAGGCTCTTCTGGGGAACAGAGTCCTCAGCCTGACATGGCAAAGCCCTTATAGGTGACCCCATTTCTCCTGCCTCCCATCCCCTTGTATAGGCCCCGTCAGCACGTGGGGCTGGGACGCCAGGGCCGTACTTCCCTGGGAGGTACCTAGAGGGCCGTATCTGCAGTTCCCCCTGAGACTGATGAACTTTGCAATGATGAGGTTTCTGGGGGCATTTACGGACGCATAAATCAAAATTCGATTTATGTGAAGGAAAATCCCAGCTGGTTTACACGGCAGGATTATGAAACAGGTTTTGACTGCGTGCAGCCTCTCTCATGTGATGTAAAATGATTTTACCCTCCACAAGGGAAACTCGGCTCTTACACTTCTGGCATTTTCCTGGGGTGACCCTGGCCCTGGGCTCACTTTGAACACTTCCAGTAAGTATGGCATTCTGAGGGTACCAACTTATAACCCTGGTCTAACCGAGGAGAGGTAGGGAAGTGCAATTTATTGGACACCTGCTGTGTACCAAGCACATCTCTACAATATCCTATTTTAAGCCTCACGACGGTCGTCAGGGCACTTTGACGTCGTATTGACGGCCTTACTCTCCACCACGAGACCGTCTTTTCATCCCTTCCTGAGACAGTGTGTCCGTTATATATTCTGCGGAATATATTACCACGCCCTTAGCAGCTCCCAGCAACTCACATTTCTCACCTCACCATTTCCCTGGGTCAAGAGTCTGGACACAGCTTAACTGAGTCCTTTGCTCTGGGTCTTACGAGGTTGCAGTTACAGTGTCGGCCAGAGCTGTGGTCTCATCTGGGGCACGACCAGGGAAGGATCTGCTCCTGAGCTCATGTGCTTGTTGGCAGTGGCCCTTCACTAGGGGGCTGGAGGATCGAGGACCTCAGCTCCTGGTTGCCTTTTGGCTGGAGACCACCTTCACTTCCCTGACACGTAGGACTTCCAAACACAGCCACTTACTTCTCCCAAGCCAGCAAGAGACAGTCTTAAGCAAGACAGATGTTACAGTCTTATGGCACTTACATAAGTGACACCGTTCCTCTATCTTCTTCTTTTTTTTTTTTTTTTAAGATTTTATTTATTTATTTGTCAGAGAAAGAGAGAGCGGGGCTCAAACCCAGGACCCTGGGATCATGACCTGAGCCAAAGGCAGATGTTGAACCAACTGAGCCACCCTGGCATCCCCATTCCACTGTCTTCGTGGCAGTAACTGGTTAGAAGGCAGACACAAGTCCTACCCACGCTCAAGGGGAAGGGGCCACACGAAGCGTGAGTTTCGGGAGATGGGGTTCGTGGGGGCCACCTCAAAGCCTGTCTGCCCCTGAAGGGTTAAGACACTCCAGGTCACTCAACTAGTTGTTCGTGGAGTAGGGATCTTACTTCAGATGCTACCCTCTGACTGTGACGCTGTCCCATCAGCCGATTCTACAGTCTGCGAAATCCGAAGCAAAGCTCTTTCCCGGGAGATTTATCCTGACGGCTGAACCTGAGTCATCTGTTCATCTCTGGAGTCATTAGTCTGCGGGTCATTAGTACCCAAATCGTTAAAACTGGAAGAGAAGGAGGCAGTTCTTCAAAGGACAACTGAGGTACGGGTACCAGAAATGGGGAGGGGGTCCTAGTGCGTCCACTCCTGCTGGACACAGGCCTCCACAGGCTGTCCTCTGACAGAGAACACGTTTTCTCAGATGGAGCCCAAGTGATCCACTGTGGCCTTTGGGAGAAACTCACGTGGCTGCTCCAGGGTAAATGTCCCCTCAGGTCTCTCTCTGTGTGGTCACCTTTCACAAAAGAAGGCTTTGCCATCTGCCTTATTGAATAGGATATTGCCACTGTGTTTTTATTTTTCCACCCACACTCACAGCCTCCAATTTGATGTTTGGAGTGCTTCCAATTCTTTAGTTCTGCACCAGACTTGTATTAACTCCCACACGGCTGTCATGTGCAGTTGTACAGGTTGTGCACTGCATAAGGGATCCCTGGCTAAGAGGGTGAGTGGATCATATACAAAGTCAACATACCGAGATCTCTTTTCCAAGGGCAGTGAACACAGTCAATATCCCTTCCCGTTTCAGTAACAACAGTCCAGTTTTATTTTAAGAACCTCCTCCCTTTACTATTCAGCCTTCATACCACTCATTAAAGCCAGGCCGTTTCTGCCTGAGGAGAGAGGCACCTTTTCCCAATTCCCATACAGAGGCCCCTCGAGGCTTGCAGTAGCCTTGATGACTATTTTCAGGATAGAGAACCTTCTGCTGGGCTGGGGTCATGACATAATCTGCCCTAGTTGACTTTGACAGCAAGCAACTCACAGTGTTTTGTTTTGTTTTTTAATTTTATTTATTTATTTGAGAGAGAGAGAGACAGTGTGTGTGTGTGTGTGTGTGTGTGTGTGCAAGCGGACAGAGGGGCAGAGGGAAAGAGAGAATCCCAAGCAGGCTTCACGCCGAGCGTGGAGTGGAACCTGGGGCTCAGTCCCACCACCCTGAGATCATGACCTGAGCTGACATCAAGAGTCGGATAATCCACCAACTGAGCCCCCCAGGCGCTGTTCCTCACAGTTTTTAAAACCAGCTAGGATGGCTGCCCCATCGCGGTGGAAATTCCACTTTCAACATGCTGCCCCTAAACTCCCAAGTCCGTATGTGGCATCATTTGCTAAAGAATGAACCACTTCGGCTGTCATGTGCCTTTAAATAAACCTTAAAATCGACAGCCCGCGTTGGGCTCAATGCTGATTTTCAGTCGTAAAGGCTGTGCTAGGGGAGTGAGCCTTGAAAAGCCGCATTAAAAAACATGCAATCAACACCAGCTGTGGTGAAATTAAACTCAACCGATCACAGGTGTTCATACGGATTCCACGCACACACGCTTCCTTTAAAATGCGCAGTTTGGAAAACACAACAAGATGAGGTCTGTGGACCATTCACCCCAGAATCCCCCGAAATCCTTCCTAAAAATGTAGACTCTCTATCCTCCCCCTAGACCCATGAAGCCAAGCGTCTGGGGAGCGGGAGCCCAGGAATCGGACCTCTAGCAAGCACCCAAGGCTGTTTCTACGCGTGGTGCCGCTGAAGACCACTGCCGAGCAGGGTGGCCGGCATCCTAAGGCTCCCGGGATACTCAGAGTTGTTCCCCTCGTAAAGCGTCCATTTTTTTTTTTTTTTTAAACAAACTCCGGGTGATTCTCATGTGCAACCGCGTGTGATCCGTGATGAACGTGGAGGTGAACTTCAGTCTCTCACGGTCACGAACCAATCTACCGAATGAGCTTCTCCAGGGCGGATTCCATGTCTGAGACTTGTCATTCCTCCAATGTTCACTAAACGTTGACTCCAAGGATGAATCAGTGATTTAAGTAACAAAGTGGCAGCCAGTGTTTTTTTGTTCAAGGGGACCAGGTGCTAGATTAAAGATGTCTACAAACTCTCCATCGTGTCTCCCTGGACAGGTGGGCTCCCATCCTCCTCCCCTTGAGTCTGGACCGATCCCGTGACGTGCTTGACTGATGGGATATGGGGGAAGGGACACTGCGTGGTTGCTGAGGCCGGGTCATGAGAAGCCTGTGGTTTCTATCTGGCTGTCTTGGAATGCTTACTCTTAGACCAACACAGTGGTGCTCCCAGCTGACTTCCAGCACCTTCTCCAGCTACCTTGCACGGGCCAGCTGACATGAGCCTGCACAGGAATGCAGCCCCCCGGTGACCAGCTGACACCAGGTGAAGCAGATGAACTGCCCAGGTAACCTACAGGACAGTGAGAGATAATACAGTGTTTTAAGCCACTAATTCGGGGGTGGTTATTACGCGTCACTAGACCACAAGCAGACCACCAGGATGTTGGTACTCTGAAATCTGTAGATGATGAGGGAGTTTCTTGCAGTCATTGGTTGCGAGCTGCCTTTCGAGGGCGGTGAGGAGGTGTTTATTCCCTGGTATTTCCTGTCCTGCGATGAGACAGAGCAGGCTCCATGGGCAGAGGGACATTTGACACAAAGAACCCGATCAGCGGGTGGTTGGAAGTCAGCTGTCCAGCTGGGTGCACAGAAGTGGTAGGTGGTGACAGAGTCTAGGGCGCAGGGGGCACCCCAGCATCTAATCTCCTCTCTCAGAAAGCAGCTACTCAGTTCCGCATAATTGTAGTCACGAAAGGATGTGGCGATGGACTTACCAGTTCTTGCGGCCTCCCGGGAAAAATCAGAAGGCTGGATCTTCATGTAGAGCTCATGATTTTTTAAAAGTTGGCGAGTAACTCAGATTAAAAAACAACTTCTGGGGATGCCTGGGTGGCCCAGTTGGTTAAGCGTCTGCCTTCGGCTGAGGTCATGATCCCAGGGTCCTGGGATGGAGCCCCGCATCGGGCTCCTTGCTTATCGGGGAGCCTGCATCTCCCTCTGCCGCTCCCCCTGCTTGTGCTCTCTCTCTCTGACAAATAAATCTTTTTTTTAAAAAAAATTCTGTGAAGCCAAATCATACAGGCCAAACAAAACGTGTGTAAGCAGATGTTGTCTTGATCAGCACAAGACGGAGCGGAGAGGGCACTGAGCCCATGTAATGTTTCTTAGAATGGGAAGATGCAGCAAGACAGCAGGAGGTGGGTCATGACCTTGACCTTAAGTGACAGATTTACATGGGAGTAGCTTTCAGGAAAGGGAAGCCACATCGTGAAGACCCAGGAACTGACAGTTTGTAGGATGCAGGGGAAGTGACTAGTTTTAGAGTAAAGCTGTGAATGTGAGGGAAAACAACATTAATCTTGCACTAGAAACAAACAGAGAATGATGCTAATTGGCCACATTAAGTGCATATATTATTTTCACTTCTTCACTCTTGGTAAGAAATGTGCACTGAAGATTCTAATCTCAGAAAGGAGGGGAAAAGAGCTGTGTTTATTGACCAGGATCCTGTTTACTCTTGTCTTGACTAGGCTAATTATTTAAACGTGATGCTTTGTCTTGGTCTGTATCCCCAAAATATGTTACAAGGGTACCATTGTTTTGAATTTCCCATATCCTACTGTTCACAGCAGGGGATCAAGTAAAACTATGTAGCCTACACTCAAGCAAGATGCTTTCCCTTAACCTAGTCCGCTGGCTGAGTGACCTTAGGCAAGTTAATTAACCTCTCTGTGCTTCCTCATTTTCATCTGAAAAGGGGAGATGGTGATAGAACCTACTTGATCCCAGGGCTGAGAGGAGTTAAGAAAAGACTTATAAAGTCCTTAGCACGGTGCCTGGTACAAGCCCTTCATACACACCAACACTTACTTGGCAAACGCCACCCTTGATGATGGAAGTCTAATGAGAACCAACGATTCATAGATTTGCTCTGTGATGTTAGTCACTGCTCCTCTTTACTTGCGATCCACCACCCAGAAGATCGTGTCACTTGCAAGTGGTCAACCCATTCAATCAACCACTTACTGTGAATCAGGCCTGTACTAGGCACGGAGATAAAAGAACTATCCCCTGCCTCCCAGAGCTCACAGTCTAGTGGTGGGGACGAGGGGAGAGAAAAACGGGCATCGACACCTCAGTGAGATCCCGGAAGCTCCCAGGAAGCCCACAGAGGAGATGCTTCCATCCTGCCCAGACTGGGGATCAGGAAAGGAAACTGACATCTAGGGTAAGAAGGGAAACGGCCAGGAAACGGGACAGGGAATGGGAAGGCTGTCTCAGCTCAAAAATATCCCAGGAGAACTACAAATAGTTCAGCATTGCAGAAAAGCCATGTGTTCTGGCGACAAAACAGGGAGGAAAGTCAGCAGGGGCACACACAGACTAAGAACGCTGTTGGGGTGATGGGGAGCCATCGAAGGCTAGAAGGGGAAGGTGATCAGAATGGTGTTTTGGAAAGATCACCCTTGCTGCTTTGCAGAGAATGAGTTGGAGGTTATGGGACTACTTAAGAGAGTAGTTTAAGAGGCTGATATGGTCATTCAAGTCTAAATGAGGGTGGTGGTGAGAAGGAAATAGATCGAGATATATTTAAGAGACATTAGCCACAGGACATGGAGGCCCAGTGGAGAGGAGGAGGTGAGATGTGGGGACTGACTCCAGGTTTAGGAGACAGGCCGATGGTGGCGCCATCTTGTGGGGCTGGGAGTGTGTGGGGTAGAGATGTTTATTAGTTGGCTCTTCTTAACCCGGCCACACACCTCTTTAGATTACATTCAAGACGCTCAATTAGTCTAGCCAGCTGTTCTTACTGAAGCTTGAATCAGGGCGGTAATTATTCCAGAGACGCGAGCGGCACCCAGTCTCATACGAGAGCACCCTCGTAAAGGTGCCCAATGTCCTGCACGGTCTTCAAACTCAACCCAACAAGACTTATTCGTCACTGGCCCTGGGTCACGTGCGGCGCCTGTTTGGTTCCTCCCCTTACAGGACTTATATTCTATCTCAGTTCTAGCATCTTCTAAAGTGCTAAATCCTCCTGTCCTCTCTCAGTGCTTGAACAAGATTAGGAACGTATCAGTTAGCTATTGCTGCCTAACAGAAATGCCCTCAAAACCCAGCAGCTTAAAATTGCAACCATTTATTGAGCTTGAAATTCTGCCATTGGCAACTTAGGCTGGGCTCAGCTGGGCGGTCCCTCTCATCTCAGCTGAACACGTTCTTACATCCGTGTTCAGACACAGGCTGTGTAGACCGCTTTACTGACCCTGGCTGGACTCTTGCATGTTTGAGGCCTCTGCAGGGATTACTACTCTGGATTGAGTCTGACTCCCGTGGCTCTCACCCTCCCATGCTGTGTATGGAACAGCCAGGAAGGTTCTCCAGAGAGAATGGAAGTGGCCACAGTTTCTCAAGGCTCAGGCTTGGAATTGGCATCACAGCACTTCCACCGGTGTTCTGTTGGCCAAAGTGAGTCATAAGGTCCAGGCAGGTTCCGGAGTGGGGAAATTGGCCCCGAGCCTTGGTGGGAACTGTTGTGGAGTCCCATTTGCAAAGGGCATGGGCAGCGGGAGACAAAGATTTGAGGCAACTTGGCAAGCTACTCTATGGACTCAAGCTAATCAATTCTAATCCTTCTGAGGTGTAAAGGTAACCACAAAAGAGAGCTCTAACCAGCAGATGATGGTGACAGTCCCATTTCTTCTCTCTCCCAGCCACACAGGAGTCTTATGGAGACCTGCCCTTTTCCAAGAAGGGATTCACTCTGTCCCTTCTGGCTGCTGGGTCAGTCCATTTTTTCCCCCATTTTAATTTTCTGATTGTGGCCATTCTGTTCTTTCCATCCCCCAGGACAACAGCCTGGGGTCCTCTGCACAGATGTCACAGGGATGAAATGTCAGCAGAGTTCACTGTGACCCTGGAGGCGACTGCTCCCCTCATCACTGTCCATGTCCTCCTCACGGTCGCCTTTGGCAGGGCTGGTCCGCACTATTAATAAACCTTCTTCTCGGCATTTTCTCGGGAGGAAATAGCATCAGATAGTCTTCATCTGTCTCCCCAGCCCTCCTCCCGCCTGGCCGGAGAGAAGGTCTCCTGACACGAAGATAAGAAATCCCAGACACCGCTGCCATGTAGGGGAAGCTCAAGGTTCCATCTTCCTTATGAAAGGTCAAATTGCTTCTCTTTGCAGTGTTGGGAAAGAAAAGAGCCAACATAATGTGCTTTCTAAATGCCAACGATCTTGACGTCCCTGATAAGGGGAAGTCAATGGAGGAGGAGAATGGCTCAGGAGGAGCGCTGACTTCTAAGCGCCAGCAGGAGACGTGAAGCATTTTTAATCGCTCATGTTAGAGGCTGTGTTTAATTCAATCCTGGGTTAGGGTAATGCAATTATTGCGGCTTAAGGAAAATTCCTGCCTTGTTACATTGAACAGAAGCAATAGTACGAGTTTCCCTCAAGAGGCTCAGAGCCGAGACAGGCCAGTCGCGAACTAACCCTACCACCCTTTCCTTAAGCATTCTTTTATTCTTTCCTTGGGGGTCCTGAGTAGCCACTGTGGGCCAGAAACCGTGCTGGGCATGTGGGATGTGGGGGAGGGAAACAGCATTCTGCTCCCGAGGACCTCACAGCTCGGTTGGAGAGCATGACAGCTCACCAGATGACAGCTATGAAGAGTGACGGGTGCTACGTCGGGGTGTGCAGGGCACTACGGAAGCATCTCCACGGGGCGATCTAAGGAGCATTGTTCCCTGAAGTTCTTCCCTCGAGCAGTAGAGGCTCTAGGAGGTTGTGAGTCAGGCCTGGCATAGTCACTGGTGCCTGGTCATATCCTCGGTGCCTGGCCCTTAGCGGGCTCCATTCCTCGTTGTTGATCGACTTAGTGGTGTGAAGCCAACACTCTTGCCCCATGGGGCCATCAGTCCTTCCCAGACAGTCCATGGAGTCTTACACCTGTGTACCTCGGCAAATACCATCTGGAATCTTGTTCTCGTCCTCAAGCACCCGGAAAACTCTGACGTACCTTTCAAGACTCAGACCAAATGCCTTCTCTCCTGCTAAGTTTTTTTTTCTGATCTACTGAGCAGGACCTATCCTCTCTACATTATGCCTCTAAGCGCCTTGTTTATATTTCCAGTTGGGTCCTTATCTCAAAGGACTGTTTTATTGTACTCGTTTATCTTTTATATGTTTCTGTTTCCTTCACCGGGTCAGGGGCTTCTCTGGAGCAGGGTCTGGATGTTAAAACCCTTTTCTATCATCTGTGCGCAGCCCACAAAAGCAGCTTAACAAATGTCCACTGTCTGGATAGGAGACTATGTGTTATGATTGGGGCCACAGAGCAGTGGACACCATCAAGACAGTTGTATTTCCTAATTCGTGGGGATGATGGGATAGAAGGAGACCCAGTGGAGACTGAGAGGAAAGGCATCATTCTGTTCTCCTCTCTGCTGCGGGGAAGCATCACCTGCCTTGTCTGACGTTAGGGAGACAGGGCAGGCCAGGGCTCATGTCTTGGTGCCATGGCTCACATCCAGGAGCAGATGAAGTATTGTTCTCTGAAGATGGTGTGGGGACCCTTGACGCAAACACATCAGATCTCCATGCCTTAGCTGAGCACTGTGGTCAATGTGTGCTTTATGGATTTAGTTCTCACAATGCACGTTAGAAAAACCTATGAACCCTACCTTCAAAATATTTCTAGAATCCTACCACTTCTTACCACCTCTGCTGATGCTAGCCTGCTCCACCACTTCCTGCCCAGAGGATTGTAATAGCCCCGTAAATGATTCTCTGCCTGTGTCCGTGCTCCAACAGCCACCTCGCTCCCTTCTAATTTAGACCCAGAAGTCAAGACGATCTTACGAAAATGTAATTCAGATCACATCCCTCCTCTGTCAAAACCTTCCTATGCTTTCCATCTCGCTCAAAGGAAATAGCAAAGTCTTTATAACGGCTCTCAAGGCACTATAGGATTGACCTTCTTCTCCCCTCCTGACTCATCTCTGACCTTCCCTTTCCCTCTTTTACTGTGATCTAACCACATGGCCTCTGTGCTCTTCTAGCATTATGCCAAACATGTTCCTGCCTCAGGGCCTTTGCACTTACTACTCCCTTTGCGAGGATAAACCTTCCCTAGATGTCCACATGGCTCATTTCCTTATCTCCTCGGGTCTTTGCTCAAATGTCATCTTATCAGAAAAGTCTTCCCCCGTCACCCTATGTAAAATAGCATACACCACAACCCCAGGAATTTCCTGTCCTCTCATCCTGCCTGATTTTTCTCCATAACACCTATCACCACAGACATATATTTTTAAATGTGTTCTTGTCCATCTCCTCCTGCTAGGTGTCAGGTTTGTAAGAAAGCAACTTGGGCCGTGTCTGTCTGCTGTTGCATCTCAAGCAGCTGACTTAGTACCTGGAGTGCGGCAGGCACTCAGTATTTGATAAACGAATAAATGCTTGGGCCCTCGAACAGCTCTGTGAAGGAGATAGTTGTGGATATTATCCCATTTCTTAGATCAGACAGTGGAAGACCTGAGCAGGCAGAGGCTTGTTGAGGCCACTGGGCTGCTGGGGTTCTAGAAAACAGTCCTTTCAGATGGCTGAAGCAAACAGAGGAATTTTCAGGGAGGCACTGCACCCTTCAAAGAGGCCAGGGCCTCCAGAAGGACTGGAAGAAGGAAATGGAAACTATCAGGACCCGCAGGGTAGGGCTGTCACTAGGGTGTGCAGGTCCCAGGGTGAATGTTTTCTGCAGATCTCCTATCTATATAAACACTGTGAGTTAATCCAAATCAGTGTGTTGGCAAATAAATAAATAAAAATAAATAAATCAGCATGTTGGCATATTTTTGTGGACCAATTGCACGCAGTGCCATTAAAGAAATATCACACTGGCTAATGGTGATATCACCATTAGCTCATAAGGCTCCAGGGCCATGGACAACCACAATCTTTGGGGCATCTGGTCAACCCCAGACATGTGGTGAAGGATCCCTGCGGGGGAGGAGCAGAGACTGGAGCTTCTATGGGTGCTGGCCTGAGTTTAAGGGGCCCTGCCTGGATGGTACAGCCGGGCGCAGCAGTTCCAGGCTCTAGAGAGGGGATTTAGAAGGTTTCCAGGAAAGCATGAAGGCATTCCAAAGTGCAAGTTCTCCTGAGTTGTGGGGCCCTGTTAGTCCGAGTCTAAGGGAAGTCTCTCCATTTCCCTGTCTATTTCGGCCACATGCTTCCTGGGCCCAGCTCTGGCCTCTATTTCATTGTTCTCTCTCTTTCAGTCTGTCTGCAGACTGGCTTCCCAGAAAAAGACACCCCTTCTTTCCACTGCAGCCACGGCTGCCCAGGTCACACCATTGCCAACGTACGGCACAGACTGACCAGCAGCTCTCAGTCCTAATTCCAACCTTCTGGAAGAACCGCCTGTTCAGCTAATCTATCAGGTGTACGTGCCTGGTCCAATCAGCAGGGGCAGGAGGAGGGGTGAGGGGAGCAGGATAAGGACACAGACCTGGCTACAGTTCTCAGAGCAGAGGGAAGACAGGTGGGGCAGGTGGCTTCCAAGTATTTACTCCAACTTGTGAGGAAAGGCTCCCTTATATTTCAACCTGGATCTTCCGACCTCTATAGCCTAACATCTAGAACAGCAATGGTGCAATGGAACACCACCCTTCTTAGACCCACCTGAGGGGCTGACAGGGCCACAGGATCCTGGCAACAGCAGCGAGACTTTATGAAGTAAGACCCACACGCCGGATTTCAAATCTTTTCAGCTCATTCCTCATGAATTGGGAGGCAGGCTTAGAGAAAGTGGAAGCATTCTGCCTGCAGACAAGCTGACACGAACAGCAGGCCACCCTCCGAATGCCCAGGTGCTATGTGCATGCATACGCACATTCATAGAAACTGGCAAATTACATCAGAATGGAAGCAGGTTCATTGGGTTATTTGATCCCTGGGGCCTATTCAGGGCACCTTCTGGAAGCCTGTAATCGGCCAGGCCTTGGGATGGCTTGGAACTGAGCATCCAAATGCTGTCATTAGCCCAGACTCCCACCTCAGCAGTTTTGCCTCAGTCTCTATGGGCCACTTGATGCTTGGCTGGGATGTGCTGAGACATCATAGCAGGAGACCCAGGGTCAACTGGGAAGCGGCTGAGCGAGCTGGTGGAGAAGGGATGACCTGGGGGGAGGCAAGAGCAGATTGTAATCGTCTGAAGGGCTGTCTTGTGGAAGAGGGTGATGGTCACAAGCGAGCAGACTGAGTCTGGCATGAGAAATGTTTTCAAAAATAGAGCTTCCAATACCGATGTGATTAGGCTGTATTACAAAGCAGCGAGCTCCCTGACACTTCTAAGTACAACATCAGAATGGAACAGGATCGGTAATCCTAGTTGTGCTACAACTGTGAAAAATACCAAATTTGTTCATCGGTATAGAAGATTAAAGAGCCATGACAACAAAACAAACGGGAGTGCATTGGAATAGACTTGCCAAGAGTCCTGCTTAGCTCCTGTCACGGCTAGCAGACTGTAGCCCTGCATGTCTGCCTGTCATAGCCTTTTTCTTTCACCCTTCCTTTTTTAGCTTCTCTACCCTCTTTCAAAATCAGATTAAGATGCCCTGGACCAGTTTGGATGAAGCCACCAGGATCCCAATGCTTCAGGAAAAAATATTTGTGAGCAATGGTTGGCTAGGACCACGGACAGCAACATACATTGGCGCCTCCCTTGGCTACTGGGATTAGACTACATCATCAGGCTACATTCATTAATGGCCCTAGGTTATCAGGGAGCCATATTTAAACAGAAGTTGTGGGGCCATCTGGCATAATTGATGCACTTGGGTTCCTATATACCCATTCACTCCATTCATTCATTTATTCTGTCATATGGCTCCAGAGAGAAAGAGAGGAAAGGATAGAAAACATAGTTATCTGATGACTCCTGAGTCTTACAAGGCCCAGTGGTTTTCCCCACCATAGAGATCCAAAAGATTCCCCTTTAACCATTCAATCAACCTCCTTTTACCTGATTCAGTCTAATGAGGTTTCCATTCCTTGCAATCAAATGATTCCTGATAAAGACAGCTTCGTTGGATTAGGCACCCTCATGCAATAAATGACGAGTCTTGTCTTTCTGCCCCCAGTAGAGCTCTGGGCATGGAAGACACCAATATCCAAATGCTGATAGCATGGATGAAGAACGGAGCTTGGAGCAGGCCCTCATGAGACATGCGTCCTGGTCACAGCCAGAAATGGGCTTACTCCATGTGGACAGAGGCAGCCCCCATCATTTTGGGAAGCAGTCAAGCAACACCAGTCAATTAGACCCCAGTGATGCTTGCTTTACTGAAGCACTCAGTTTAATGAGTCTTTCTTTGACACACAAAATTCTACTTGCACCATCAGCAAATGTGATCTATTTGGTGTGAATAATTCAGTGTTTTGCAGGGGTTCTGACTTCCAGTGAGAATGCCGCACTGTCAAAGATTGTTAACTAATCCTATGGAGCAGAACTGAGCTCTGCTTCACCTCTGAGTTTGAAAACACTTGGGAAAACAGTAAAAAGAGAATAAAAAAGAAAAATACTTCCCTCCCAACTAACAACAGAAACCACTCTCCCCAAACTCTTCCAACACACACATATCAGTGCACAGCTCTTCTCTCCTCCAAATTTTAACCTTAGTCGCAGGGGATTTTGGTACAAAGAAATTTCTGAAGATGCATTTCTAAATGAGGAATTTTAAATGGAAAAGTCCAGCTCTGGATAAATGTGCTGGCTGTCTCTGCCCAGAGAAAGCAGGGGATCTGAAATGATGAGGAAGTCCTGACCACTCACAGCTTAAAAGAGGGTTTTTGTCCTCCCCTTCTTTCTGTCCAGTTATGTGATGTGGGGCAAGTCACTTCCCCTCTCTGGGCACATTTGCAAAACTAAAACCTCAGATCAGAGATCAGAAGTCCTTAACCAAGAATTTGGGGTGGCCCATGTGTCGTCAGTGTAATCTCTGAAACGCTGTGCTAGATTCTGTTTGTATGTACATTTGGGGAAGGGGTGAGGGTCTATAGCTTTCATCAGATTCTCAAAAGTGTCCAGGAAAACTCCTGGACTGGACAATTGCTAAATCTCAGTTCAGTCCTAAATCAGGCCATGATTCCAGTGTCTTCTGTGAGTCTGGAGAGTTGGGTTTCTCTACCTGGACTGCTCACACTGGGGGGTTGGGGGGACTATGAGTGCTTTCACCTTCCAAGCTTCACAGCCAAATCAGGGGCCCAACCACTGGGTGCAGCAAGTTTATGCTTGTGTGTGTAGGCTTCTCTCGGGGGAGAGGATATTCCTTCACTTATTCATTCCACAAATATTTATTGGGTCCTCCTGTGTGCTAAGCCCTTTGCTACCCATGGCCCTTCTGCAGCTCACAGTCTAGGAGATAGACAATGGAAAAACAATCACAAATACCTCTGACTCCAAAGTGTAACAAAGCCTCTTAAGGGCCACTAAGAATTTTGGTAAGAGATTAGAAGAAAAGACCTGTTTTTTCTTCACTGTCATATTCCATACATCCAATGAGTGGTGGACTCCAAAAATAGTTTACCTCTCCTGATCCCCACTGTCATCTCCTTCATCCAAATCCCCATCATCTTGCACCTGAAACCCCACAACCCTTTTCTCTTCACTTACGTTCTTGCTCATCGACTGAAATGGGGAGACCCATGAAGGAGAGTGTAGGGTTGAGTAGGACCCCGTTTTGTGCTACCTGTAAGAATATAAAACCAAACTGCACACTTTCTGCCCTGGAAGTAGCCTCAGGCTCCCAGGGAAGGGAGTGGGAGCAGGGATGCTGCAGGGGTGCTCCAGGTGCTCTCAAGGTGAGAACTTTGAAGAACGAGGCTCACTTGAATGTGTAACTTTATAACATTGGAAAAAAACATCATTCGGCATCACACCTGGTGTTGCACAAAACAAAACATAACGGAGCCAGCTCACTTGTGGCTGAGCCTGTTGATTCTCAGCCCACAACGGGATTCGAAGCCGTCTAAATAAAGCAAGCAAGCAAATCCAAACCCACAAACCAGGCAGATTAGGGGGTGATTACATCCATTTGTGTTTCAGAAGCACTCTGATTTATAAAAGGCTGTCTTAAAATAGCATCCTTGAACTATTTACAGATCTGTAACTGGCTTGCTGGAAGGGCTGCAGATGGGGAGGGAAACCTAAAACAATAATTGCAGAATTCCTGGTCCACTGAAGGACATTCTAAGGAATGTGTGACCTGACTTAAAGCTATACACGTAGAGGGACCTACCCACGAGGCAAAGAGAAGCACGCCTACAACCCTCAGTGCTGGGATCAGGGTGCGATCTGGGTTCTTGTCTGAGAAAAATGCACAGGAAAGCATTTGTATACATGCGGCACTTAATAAATGGGCAATAAATGTCAGCCATCATCATCATTCCCTAGGTTCCAACAATTCTCTAGCACCAGCTGGATGCCCCAGAGTTCAATTCGATTCAATTCTGACACTACCCTGAGTTCGTGCATACCCCACAGGTTCAAGGGCTCAGTCCCACAAGACTGTCTCTACTTCAGACACCAACCCCAAGCCCCAAGTGTCCCCTGGCTGCCATGCTTCTGCTACAAATTTGGGGGCTCCAACAACTCCCTTTCGGGTTCAGTAATTTACAAAAATAACTTACGGAGCTCACTGAATGCATTATATTTGCAATTACAGTTTTATTATAAAGGATACAATTCAAGAACAGCCAAAGGGAAGAGATGTGTTAGGGGAAGTGTGTGGGGCGGGGGATCACAGAGCTTCCATGGAACCAAGCCCCATGGAATCGGGGCTGGTCACCCTCCAAATACATTGATGTGTTCTCCAACCTGGAAGCTTCCCCGCGTTTTGGCACCCAAGAGCTTTTGTCAAGGTTTCGTTACGGAGCCATGATTAATTAAATCACCGATCTAATTTAGACCATGTGCTCGAACTCAATCTCTAGCCCCTGCCCGCTCTCCAGAGGTGGGGTGTGGGGCTGAAAGAGCCGACCCTCTAATCACGTGGATGGTTCCTCTGGCAATCAACCCACCCCCCCAAACTATCTAGCTCTCCCCTCCTTGCATTCCCCACCCCGCAAAAAGGACTCATTATGAATAACGATACTCCTATCACTCAGGCAATTCCAAGAGTTTTTGAAGCACTGAGCCAGGAACCTGGACCAAAGCAGATATATTTTTTATGATATCACTCTCCCTCTACCATGCTCTCTCCTGTAATAAAAGGCTGAAGGAAGGTCTTAAGAGGTCAAATTAGCCATCCCACTGCCTCCAGGTGAGCCTGTATTTTAATCATGGAAGACAGCTAATTAGCATTTTCAGAAAAAAAAAAAAAGACAAGGGGGCACCTGAGTGAGTCGGTCAGTTAAGCATCCAACTCTTGATTTCGCCTCAAGTCATGATCTCAGGGTTGTGAGATTGAGCCCCATGTTGGGCTCCATGTGGGGCTCTGCACTGGGCATGCAGCCTGCTTGGGATTCTCTCTCTCCCTCTCCCTGTGTCCCTCCCCACCTCCCTCCCTCTTCTTAAAACAAAACAAAACAAGGAAATATCATAGGCCAGAAGAGCCCCCAGTCAGTACATTATGGCCAGGGTGACATGGCCATGCGGACATGCTCTCCACGGGAACTGGCCATCTTTCTCCTCCAGCTCTTCCCATTTGCTTTGATTAAACCTCTCCAGTCTCCTTGGTAGCCTGAAAGAGGACTGGCCACCAGGAGTTAACTCTTTGGAAAAATCCAGGATGGGAGAGAGGTGGCTCCTAAGCTCCACCGTATTAGGATGCACTGCTCCATTGTCCCTGATTTGACTGTTTCTAAGATACTTCGTACCCATAAAGGTCTGTGTTTGGAAGGGTTTGCAGGTTTATTACTTCTGATGAATGTGTCTTCCTATACTTGAACGTACTTCATTTTCTTTCCCCGCAATTACTCTGAAGTTGCACAGTCAGTAGTGCGTATAATCGTAGATACTACCCACAGACTCCTCTTGACATTCTCGAAGGCCTTTCCAAAGCGGACACTGCCCTCTCTTTCTTTTTGAAAAATCTTCTCGTGTTGTCTTTTTCATTCATTCATTCATTTGTTCATTCATTTCTGCCTTTCCCTGGACTGCTTTTTCCATATTGGCTAACTGGTGAACTCCTCAGCCTTTGAAGTCAAGCTCAAATGTCACCTCTTCTGAGAAGCCTTCCCTGATTGCCTTCAAGTCTCTCCTCCACACTCTCTTCCGTATATATCTTAGACATTAATCTGTGTATTTATCACAATTTGTTAAGATTATTTAAATTACATGTCTGACCAATTCTCCTGGACTGAAAATCTATTGAAGGCAGGGGCTGTGTCTAGTTCCTCTCTGATTCCAGAATGCTCATCATGACACTTGAAACTGAGTAGAAACATTTGTGGAGGGAATATATAGATGAAACCTGACCTACAACAAGCATTGCCTACGCTATCTGTAGAAGACTGTTGACTTCCCACTCAACAGCCCCTTCTCCCTTCTTTCTTGCTAATAGAACCCCGATTTGATCTAGATACGTGGCCTCTTTCCCAGCTCCAGGGGGATGGATGTTGGTTATTTCAGTTCAACCATGGTAATTCCACAGCTCTGGCCGGTGATTTGTTAAGTGTGTGTTTGTGTGTGTGGCCTTGGCCAATGCAAGGCAAGTATGCCGGGGGTGAAGATTGTGGGAAAATGTGTCCTTCCATGATAAAAGTCATTGCACTAGAGAAATGCCTCATTCTGCCTTTGGATGAAATTCTGGGAGGCCAATGTCTCAAGCAGAAGCAGCCATCCTGAGACCACATGGAGGGTGGCCGTGGGGTCAAGGCGACACTATTGTGTTTCTGGGCAAACCAGCCTGTACCCATCGTATAACACAGGGATCGGTGCCCTGAATTTGCTTTCTTCCAGAACGGAGAGGTTTAAGTATCTGTGGGAGGGAGCTGGCAAATTGCTGAGAGCTTCCCAAGACCTGGAAAATCAGCCAACTATTTTACAAAAGCCAGGGAACTTTGTGAATGGTTCCCTGTAGAGACAGCACACAGTTTCCTTCATAGATTAATTCTAATGTGACAATATCCTTTACCCTGGTGAGTGTGTTAAAAATACTATTCATTAGGGGCACCTGGGTGGCACAGTCCTTAAGTGTCTGCCTTCGGCTCAGGGCGTGATCCTGGCGTTACGGGATCGAGCCCCACATCAGGCTCCTCCGCTGTGACCCTGCTTCTTCCTCTCCCACTCCCCCTGCTTGTGTTCCCTCTCTCGCTGGCTGTCTCTATCTCTCTCAAATAAATAAATAAAATCTTTAAAAAAAAATACTATTCATTAGAGAGGATGATCAGAATTACCAGGGTCTTCTGTATGTGGGTTTGCAGACTTCCTGGTACAAGAAGAACACCAGGGGCTCCTGGGTGGCTCCGTCGGTGAAGTGTCTGCCTTTGGCTCAGCTCATGATCCCAGGGTCCTGGGATCGAGCCCCACATCAGGCCCCCTGCTCAGCAGGGTGTGGCTCCTCTATGCCCTCTCTTCCCCTGCTGCCTCAGCCTTCAGCGCCATGTATCCTAAATGGCATAGTTACAAGATGGCATTGGGGTTTTAGTTTAGGGGGGAAAAAAGTTATTGTGCCAAGCTACAGATTTAGGGGTTCTTTAGTTACCCTAGAGCTTGTCATGACTAGTTCACAGAGTAATATATTTGGAAAATATAAACAAAGAAGGACAGAAAAAAATCTATAATCCTATCGGCACCATTGGACCTCAGGCAGCCATGGTACTCTGCGGAATGTTCTTGAAGATTCCATCCCTTAACCCAGCCCTTCAGTGAACTAGCAGGAATGTGCTGGGCTCTTTTGAATTGGTATCACCTGATTTCAGGCAGACAGGTGGCCAGGGTCTCCAGAATGGGCAGATGAGAGGAGACGTTTGGAGCAATGCACAGGGAAAGATTTCACACATAGTATTGACAGCTGTCATCCTCATGGAACATTCAGGAAAACTGAAAATCTCTGTCGGGGGGAGGGGGGTGGGCTCTGGTACTTTCTGCTTCATGTAACATCTCCAAAGTTTCTGTGTCTTTTCCCATTAAAAGCAATTTTCATTTCTCAGCTAGGCCAGTGGTGTCTTTCCGTCAACGACATAATGTATTACCCCTCAAAGATAATCCTGTTTGTGACTTTTGTTTCCAGGATTATACCTATTTTTCATAATTTGAGTTTCCACAATTAAATATTAAACCACAGTATTTATCTTGTATTTATAAAAATGGAATTTGCATTGCCCATGCAATCGCAACCAAAGCCTGCCTTTTTACTTACAATGTTACGAACATCCTTCCGTGCCATTAAACATTCTTCCACAGTATCCATTTTAATGCCTGCCTAGAATCCCAACATCTGGATATATCCTCATTTGTTTGACAAATCTTTTGCTGCTGGACATATAGAATGTTTCCAATTTTTCAGCACTGAAGAAAAAGATCCTTATAGCTAGTCTTGGCTTATATCCATCATTATTTGTTTAGAACAAATCCCTACAAGTGAATCTCTCCACAGCGAATGCAAAGAGACGTAAGGCTTCTGATTCATACTGGTAACGTGCCTTTTCTGGAAAGACTGTATCAGCCTACACGGGTAGGAGTGTCCTTTTCTCACTCCCCTGCCCCACCTCCTTGAAGCCAGCAAACAGAGATGGAACAGGGGCCCATCTAATGCTTACCGCATAGATCTCCTTCATGCCGGCTTTGTGTCTTAGGATGAATCATCTGTAGCCACTGCTGACTCTGTTTCTCCCTTTATCCTCACTTACCTTCGAAGAGGCTTTTAAACAGTCTCATGCATGTAGTTTGTATGGTTTGAGTTTCTTAATTAGTTGTATCTTTTGACTCTCATGGGGGCTTGGTTACCTACAGGCTTTACAATTTCCTTTTTTTTTTTTTTAATTTTTATGTATTTATTTGACAGAGAGAGCACAAGCAGGGGGGAGCAGCAGGCAGAGGGAGAGGGAGAAGCAGGCCCCCCCACTGAGCAGGGAGTCCGATGCGGGGCTCGATCCCCAGGACCCTGGGATCATGACTCGAGCTGAAGGCAGCCGCTTAACCAGCTAAGCCACCCAGGTGCCCCCATGCTTTACAATTTCTAACTGCGAACTCATCTTTGGTGGGAAATTTTTCTCTGGGATTCCCAGAGGCCAAGATTGGGGAAGCTCATGGCACAGGCTTGATATTGAAATTTGTCCCCACGAATCCTTTACCATCTGTGGTCTGGGGTGGCCAACTTGCCTACGAGCCATGTGCTCAAGCCAGGGGTTAGAGCTTTTTAGTGCCCCTTTCACGGATGGAAAGCCCTTTATGATTTCCTGCTTTGGGCTTTGCTAGCTCCTATCCTGTGGTCCGGGCATTGGTATTATGACTTTCTAGGTATTTGTAGTCCTGATACCACATGGATCGTATGGCTCATTTAGTTTGCTCATCCTTTCTGGCACCCGGGACTCTCTTCTCCTCTATGTTTATTTTTTGATCCACGCTATGTATTTGAAGCTTTTGATGTTCTATTTTATCCTGCATTCCTATGTGCTCAGAGTGTAGAGAGGGTTTTGATGTCAACTCAGCTACTATGTTGGCTAGCAGTCTCTGAGCTGTTCCTATACCCTTCGGGCTGATTTGACACTCTCTGATGATGGTCAGAAGCCGGAGAGCAGGGGCGCCTGGGTGGCACAGCGGTTAAGCGTCTGCCTTCGGCTCAGGGCGTGATCCTGGTGTTATGGGATCGAGCCCCATATCAGGCTCCTCCGCTATGAGCCTGCTTCTTCCTCTCTCACTCCCCCTGCTTGTGTTCCCTCTCTCGCTGGCTGTCTCTATCTCTGTCGAATAAATAAATAAAATCTTAAAAAAAAAAAAAAAGAAGCCGAAGAGCAGTTGAAGCAGCAATCATTGCACCTGTTAAGAAGTCAACACACGTAGAACACTTGAGACCGCATGGGTTCACGTACACATGGCTTGTTTGCAAGACTCACAGCCCCCATGTTATTGGGGGAAGACAAGAAGCATGTCCCAAGCCACAAATCCTCGAGCTCCTAGTTCAGTATATCCTTTTTTTAATCCACAACCCTCTAAACAAAAATAATAATTTATACAGCAACCTCTGTTCAGTACCAGGCTCTGCCACAAACACATTGCAAGGATTAACCCACTTAATCATCCCCAAAACTCCGTGAGATACATTTGAAGCCCAGATCTCAGGGTCTTGACCTTGACAGCACCAGTTTGACCTTTCCTTGTCTTCTGCATCACATTCTCCCAAATTCCCCTCGCAACCCTTTCTCTCAGGATGTCCTTGGTGTGTTCAGTCTATTCTTTATCATTAAGACTTTTCATCTAATTCTACCAATCGAATACATTCTATTTCTAGCAACAAGAGATAACTTACACAACCACATGATTATACCTCTCCTCTCCTCCCACCCCCTCTCTTTCTCGCTCTCCCTCTTACACACAGAACTACTTATGAGGGTACATTTACCACACTTAATTAACTCAACGCATTCTCCCCTATGAAATATATTCATTCCCCCTCCCGAGCCAGGATCGCCATCCATCTCTCTGCAGCAGTTTGGGGAACCCCAGCAAGCTAATAATCACGCAGAATTTCCAGGAGTACTGCGTCCCGGCTACCCTTGCCACCCGCTCTGCAAAAAAAGTACGGATGCTGTGCTTCTCAATCACGTCTGAACACTGGAATTGCAGGGGGAGGTTTAAAACGATACAGAAGCTTCGGTCCCATCCCTAGTGATTCTAGTTTAATTGCTCTTCACGGGGCCGGGGCATTAGGAGTTTGAAAATCCTTCCAGGTGATTGTAACGTGCAGCCAGGGCTGAGAAAATTAAGAGGAAGCAAGTTATCCCCCAGGATTGTGTCATGATTGCTCTGTAGCTGGATTTGGGCAGACCTCTCACCCTTCTCGCCTTCCCCTGATGACCTTAGGACTTGAGGATGCATAGAATCATCCAGAAGACCTACTAAAATACAGATTTGTGGGTCCCACTGCCCAGAGTTTCTGGTTGAGTAGGTCTGGGGTGGAGCCCGAGAATTCGCATTTCTAGCAAGTTCCAGGCAAGGCCAATGCTGCTGATCCGGGGACCATCCTTCAAAACCACAGTCTTAGAACTCTTCTTGCTTGTTTCATGGCCCCTCTAGGTGCCATTCACGGCCATGGTTTGGAACGCCATGTCTGCCTGTTCCTGTTTTCCCAACTTGTCCTTCAAGGTCTGATTCCAGTCCTCCCTTGATCAGGTCTTCCTGATGGCCCAGCCAGGTGGCACCTGCTTCCTCTCCCACATGCTGGGGCTCCTTCTCTGTGACACTCATAGTGGCTGATAGTCACAGGTCATAGATTTTAGAGCTAGAAAGACGCTCGGCATCCAACAGTTGAAAAATTCACCCTTGAGCTGAAGAATTCTTTTTCATTCCAATGAAATCCTATTCCAAGTGGCCATATTTAAAATACATAGATGAGGTGTGGCTAGGAGACTAGGAACATCACCATATGTACCTTTTTTCCCCCATGGGGTCTTGAGGCACTTTGGGGAGGCGTATGAGACCTGGGGAGCATAATTTGGAAACTACCCATAGTTTAAGCCTTCATTTTATGTATGACAAGACTGAGACTCAGAGGGGGTAAGCAACATGCCCACTCGTTTATTCAATATCGTTGGTCACTGACTCTGGGCCAGGCATGGTGACAGGCCCTGCAGATGGCAAAGGGTGGGCAAGCCCCAGCCCCCATGAGCTTTCTTCTAGCTGGGGAGACAATGAATAAGTAACCACAAAGACAAAATGATCACAGACTATGGTAGGAACTAAGAGGGACCCTGGCGTATGCTAGAATCACATGAGTTTAAAGAGGGTCCTTTGTGACAGACCTTCATTCTGAGTCTGGAAGGATGAGAAGAAACCAACTATGAGCCTTGTTTGTGGGTCACAGTGAAAAGTCTGGATTCTCATCTCAACAGGATGGAAAACCAGTGGAGGGTTTTAAGCAGGGAAATGACCAGACCTGATCTTGTTCCTCCTGTTATTTGCCCCCTTGGACAAATGGGTCTTGATCTTTGTATCTTTCGTGGCATCCATGCAGTCTCAGTACTGAAAATATGTGTGCTGATGGCTGGTTGCCTGAAGTCAACAAGGATTTAAAGTCCTAATCGGGGGGCAACTGGCTGGCTCTGCCGGGGGAGTGTGCAACTCTTGATCTTGGAGCTGGGAGTTCAAGCCCCATGTTGGGTATGGAGATTAATTACTTAAAAATAAAAATAAATAAAAATAAAGCTGTATGCTGTATAGCTTCCCATCTTCTAGACCAGTTAGCTCTTAACCTATTTTGGGTTTGAACGCTGTCAAATGTCTGATCAGAGCTATGGAGCTTTCCTTAAGAAATATTCCCATGCACACATGCACAAAGTAAGATTTGTAGAGCCCTGCAGGCCATCTCAGGACCCAGCCCTCTGCTGTAGAAATTACAGCATGATACCTTTCCTTCAAAGACCGCTCATTTAGGGGCGCCTGGGTGGCACAGCGGTTAAGCGCCTGCCTTCGGCTCAGGGTGTGATCCCGGCGTTATGGGATCGAGCCCCACATCGGGCTCCTCTGCTAGGAGCCTGCTTCTTCCTCTCCCACTCCCCCTGCCTGTGTTCCCTCTCTCGTGGGCTGTCTCTATCTCTGTCAAATAAATAAATAAAATCTTTAAAAAAAAAAAAAAAAAGACCGCTCATTTGACCGGATATCATTGCTATCCTGGATTTAGAATCAGATTATCTCCAGATTTTAAGCCCCAGTTTTCCTGCCTGTAATATGGATTAATATCTATGTCACGGGGGACTTTAAGAATTAAAAGAGATAATGCAGAAAGGTGCCTAGCACAGAGGGGCCCAGTAGATGTTAATTACTTGCCCTTCCTCCTTGGCAAGAAAGGAAGCAGCTTGGGGCGCCTGGGTGGCTTGGTCACTTAAGCGTCTGCCTTCGGCTCTGGTCATGATCCCAGAGTCCTGGGATCAAGCCCCACGTGGGGCTCCCTGCTCAGCAGGGAGTCTGCTGCTCCTCTCCCTTTGCCCCTCCCCCCATTCACGCTCACTCTCTCTCGAATAAATAAATAAATAATCTTAAAAAAAAAAAAAAGGAAGCAGCCCTTTGTGAGGCTGGGTCTTACGATTGTTAAGAACCTGGCTCAGGGGGCGCCTGGGTGGCACAGCGGTTAAGCGTCTGCCTTCGGCTCAGGGCGTGATCCCGGCGTTCTGGGATCGAGCCCCACATCAGGCTCCTCTGCTATGAGCCTGCTTCTTCCTCTCCCACTCCCCCTGCTTGTGTTCCCTCTCTCGCTGGCTGTCTCTGTCTCTATCAAATAAATAAAATAAAATCTTTAAAAAAAAAAAGAAAAAAAAGAACCTGGCTCAGGTGGGAGGTAGATGAGAACTGAATCCTAGTTCTGTCTCTTGTTCAGTTTTCTCATCTATAGAATGAGCATAGATATGTAAAAACCCTTAGTGAAGTGCCTGGTACCTGGTCAGGACTTGGATAATCAGTTTCTGATAATTCTGATAATGGCGATGATACTGAAATTGTCTGTTCTATGCGTCTCCACACCTGCTTGGGCGAGGAATAGCGGGGCGTATGGGATGAACTGAAAACACAGACTTGATTCTAAGGAGGCTGGAATCTGGGGAGCTCTGTTAGTCCACGGAAAAACGTTCTAGAATGCTGCCCTATGGGAACCACGTTGGCTAAAGGCAATCAGATGCTTGTGACATCCATGTCCTTTGGGCATCTCTGCCGCCTTTCTGAACCCAGGCTAGTCAGAGTGGAGAACAGCAGTCCTGTCATTGGAGATGGAGCTGACTCCCTCTGGGAACGCTGGGTAGCATGAAAACACTGCAACCCCAAGAGAGCATAAAGACCAATGAAATGAGGCCGATGCATAATGCAGGAGCCTGCTTTCTCCCCAACTTAATTCTATTTTGTTAAGTAATGATGGAGTAAAAATTCAGGATGGTGGAAGATGAGATTTGCAGCTGTATTTGATCAAATGCCTATTGCTGTCGCTTCAAGCCAAACAGGTCGCTTCATAAACAGATAAATAAATCAGACATCAGTGGGAAATGAAAAGTCATGGCCGAGGATGAAACGAGACAGAAAATCATTCCTATTCCCCAATGCTCATTTGGGGCATCGCACCCAGGCTGCAGCGGGGGCCCTGAAGTGGCTGATGGAAGATTCTTACAGAGTGGGGATTCCACCCAGGATTTGCAGGATGCAAGCCCTTCTTAGGGTATGCCATCTGCCTGAGCAAGGTCATGCCAGGGAACTCTGAAAAGCCAGCAACTACCCTCCACCATCAATGCCCCATCTGTGGGATTAACTGGGCTGCATGGGTCATAATTTATGGGGAATCATTAACTTAATGATATTGGTTCTCTATAAACTGCTTAGTCTGTCTCAGGGAAAATGGATTTCATAAATCTAGGTGGAAAATTCTAGATGACTCATGAAGGCCCATCAGCAGGGTGGGGCTGGGTCACCAGATAGTAAAACTCTACACTCCTGTTTGGTGGAAGGGCCTCGAAGATCACTACTTCATTTTCGTTTATCTGCCAGCCCAGACAGTCATTCCAATTGAAGGAGGAAGTGCCAGGGTTGAAAAGTACAGGCTGGACAAAAGGGGTTTTGATCGTCCTTGCCTTGAGTTTTAGATCCCACATGCGACCCGCCCTGAAGATTCTGGAAAAGGGGAAAAGGTAGCATTCCCAGTGCAGGAAATTCCTGGGCTGCAAAAATCCTATCTTTCCTCATCCCAACAAGAGTCAATGTACTTAAAACAAGTCAGCTTCTGCATCTCCTATGTGCCAGGCTGGGAGATCCACTGCCCTGTACGGGAGTGCCAGGGAAGCCTCTGAGAAGGTGAGTTAAAAGACTGAATGATGAAATGGAGCCAGCATGCAATTGCTGCAGGGAAGAGCATTTAGGGGTAGAAAGGCTACCGAGCCAAGTGCAAAGGTCCTGAGGTCAGAGTAAGTTTGGCCTGTTTGGGGAGCAGAGACTTTATTACCATGATTGCTGGGCAGGTCTGTTTATTCCCATTTGAGAGAGGAGACAACTGAGGCCCAAGGAGATTAGGCAGATAATTCCCATCCACTCCAGAAGACGGGATTTGCAGGAAGTGTTGATGGATGCCAATCTGTGCATGTACCCACTAGGTCAAAGGTCAGCAAACTATGGTCCATGGGTTAAATCAGGCCTTCCCCGGTTTTATCAGAACACAGCCATTCATGGACATTTTGTCTATGGCTATTTCATGCTACAATGACAGAGTCGAGTAGTCCTTGTGGCCTAGAAAGCCTCAGATATTTTCAATCTGATTTTTACAGATAAAGTTTGCACCGCCCAGTGCTGGACAATGATGCCTGCCTTCTCTGTCTCTCCCTCTGCCTTTTGTGGAAGCAGGTAACAAGTCAAATGCCCTGGGAGTATGTGTCATCCGGTCCACTGTATGGATCGAAAAAGAAGGAGGAGGGGGGAGAGGTGAAGGAGAAGAGCTGAAAATGTCTTTCATAAGACAGGGTTGTCTGAGGGAAGGAATGCATATCAAATGCTCCCTTGCAAGGGAGCAGAAGGTGCTGATATCCATGGAGCAGCATTCGATTTGGGGGGCCCCTGGGGTTATCTCTGTCACAGACAATGCGGGCACAGCCACTTCAGCTCATGAAAAATTGACATGATTGGAGCCATTTTTGAAATGGGGTCAGAGAGGCCACTGTAGAGAGACTGCCTTGCCTGCCCCTTCTGAACCGTGCCAGAAACTCTGGACTGGGCAAGATGACAATTGTTCATAAAAGTCAACAGGACAGGGGCGCCTCGGTGGCTCCGCCGGTTAAGCATCCGACTCTTGATTTCGGCTCAGGTCATGGTCTCCGGGTCCTGGGATCGAGCCCCCTGTCAGGCTTCGCACTCAGGGGGAGTCTGCTTCTCCCTCTGCCCTTCCCCCTGCTTATGCTCTCTCTCTCTCTCTCTCTCGCTCTCTCTCTCGCTCTCTCAAAAATAAATAAATAAAATCTTAAAAAAAAAAAAGTCAGCAGGACAGTGGCCATCCTCATCATAACCTTGTTGGTTGCAGACTTTCTGAGACGGTTAGCCAACGCATCCCAGGGACATTGTTCTTGTTAACACCAGTAAGGGAGTAGATCTCTGTGTAATCCTCTTAACTCATAGAATCCCCACCCTCTTCCTTTTCCTTATAAAAGCCTCTTCCCTCCACCCTCCAAGGGGGGAGCATTCTTTGGGGATCTACCCGAATTTGTGCTCCCTGAATTAAAATAAACGCTCGTGAGCCTCTCCCAGCGGCTCCTATTTTCAGGTTGAGGAGATCATATCGGTGAGCAATAGCGCCGGGTGTGGGGGCGCTGGAGAAAGCCAGAGGGTGTCTCCACCCACAGCAGCCAAGCCCGTGTGTCCCGGAGGGCTGGGGGGGGGGGGACACATGTGGCATCTTGGCGATCCCCCGGTTATTGCCAGGGGTTGGTTCCCATCGCAGAACAGCCCGCCTCCTTGACCTGCTGAGCCCTGGTGTTGGGAAGCCAGGCCGGTTCCCCGCCCCCCCCCCCCCGGAGGCGGGGATGGGAGAAGGCGTCTTTGGGGGGGGGGGCGGGGGGGAGTCTTGTTGAACAGGGGGACCCCCCTGCTGCCTTCTGCTGGTGTTACAGTGTCATGTCCGGAAGGCGAAGTCACAGAATTCAGAGGAAGCCCATCCGAGTTTAAAGCCTAACTCTGCCACGGGGGAGCCGTCTGCTTGGAGCAAGCTACTAACTCCTCTGAGTCAGTTTCTTCATGGCCAGAGCGGGGACGGTAACACCTGCCTCCTCGAGTGTTACTAAGATTAAGATGAGGGGCGCCTGGGTAGCGCAGTCGTTAAAGCGTCTGCCTTCGGCTCAGGGCGTGATCCTGGCGTACGGGGATCGAGTCCCACATCGGGCTCCTCTGCTGTGAGCCTGCTTCTTCCTCTCCCACTCCCCCTGCTGTGTTCCCTCTCTCTCTGGCTGTCTCTCTGTCACATAAATAAATAAAATCTTTAAAAAAAAAAAAAAAGATTAAGATGAGAGATACAAAATACGAGCCAGTTGGTAGTTGGAATTCCTACTCTGGATTTTGAAATGGAGAATAAGGACCCTATTTCCCAATCTCCCTTGTAGCTGGACAGGGCCATGTGAGTATGGTAGGGTCAACGAGAGTTAAGAGCCACTGGCGCCTTAAACTTCTAGGAAACACCTTTTTTTTTTTTTTTAAAGATTTTATTTATTTATTTGACAGAGAGAGAGACAGCCAGCGAGAGAGGGAACACAGGCAGGGGGAGTGGGAGAGGAAGAAGCAGGCTCATAGTGGAGGAGCCTGATGTGGGGCTTGATCCCAGAACGCCGGGATCACTCCCTGAGCCGAAGGCAGACGCTTAACCACTGTGCCACCCAGGCACCCCGGAAACACCTTTTTTTTAAAAATCATGTTCACATTTAATTTTTTTTAATCAGGCTATAAAACAGTAGACACCCTATGATCTCATTTGTGCAATCAAAAAATGTTTTAATGTATAATATATATCATTATAAATAATGAAAAGGTTAAAGATCAAAACAGGGTGGTTATTCTGGTATCTGGATGATAGGTGAAGTTTTCTTTTATTCTTAGTGCCCGATGATATTTTACAGTTTTTCTATAATGAACACACATTTCTTTTCAAAAGGACATAAAAATCTAAAATGCCATTTTGCATATTAAATGACTAAATCCCAAAATAAATACTTGTTTTTAAAAATGACTATTTACAGAAGGCTTACAGAATAAAACAAGCCATGCCCTGCTTTTCCATCTATTCCCCAACCTCATCCTGCACCCTTTCCTCCCACCCACACGTCATAAGCAACTGAAGCTCCTCAGTGTCTAGAGTAGAAACTTTTTTTCGTTTTTCTTGGAAGCTAGAAGGTGGGTGTGATGACCGGAGCTGGAGCAACTATTATGAACCATGAGGAGGAAGACTTGTGCTGAGGTGGCAGAGCAACAAGCTAGATGGAACCCAGGCCCCTGAACTCCTTCACTGCAGTTTTTGATTCTGTGAGCGAGAAAGACGCTCCCATTGTGTTTAAGCCATCTTTTTTTTTTTTTTTTTTTTTTTTATTCGACAGAGATAGAGACAGCCAGCGAGAGAGGGAACACAAGCAGGGGGAGTGGGAGAGGAAGAAGCAGGCTCACAGCGGAGGAGCCTGATGCGGGGCTCGATCCCATAATGCCGGGATCACGCCCTGAGCCGAAGGCAGATGCCCAACCGCTGCGCCACCCAGGCGCCCCTAAGCCATCTTTAAATTTGGAGTTTTCTCCTTCTCGGGGGTAGAACAAATCCTTATATGCTAGTTGTGTGGCCTTGAGCAAATTTCCTTAGCCTCTCCGAGTCTCAGTACCTCATCAACAAAATAGGTTTAAAAATCCCAGACTTTTAGAAACATTGTGAGAATTGAAGGACGCAATGTGGTGGCTTTCTGCTGCTTCAGAAATGTTTTGTGGTGATGTCCTGGAAATATAAATCTTCAGGCCCTGTGCTGAAGCATTTGAATCACCAGGTCTGATGATGGGGCCAAACAATGTCCATTTTTGTCGAGTCCAGGTGATGTGATACCCAGCCAGCTTTGGGAAGCATGGAGCTGAGAGATTGACCTTTTTTTTTTTTTTTTTTTTTTTGCCTGTTTTCCAAGTTGGAGTGAACATTACAAGATGTAGTCTGCACATATCACACACAGCTTGGAGGGGGCCTCACTCAGCCTCCAGCCCAGTCCCGACCACCCTGCTGCAAATCCACGCCAGCCCTCACTTTCCCCAGAGGAAGGAATGATTTGCTGGTTAACGACACGGTGTGTGCCGTCAGCAGCCACCAGCTGCTCAGTCCCGTCTGAACCGCTTGCTCTGAATTTCTGTTTAAAATGCAACAGCGTCCGTGGATTATGGCTCGCTGGTTTACATGCTCATGATGGATCTTTTAATCTAATTAAGGGAAGGCAAAGATTTTCCCCTGATGCTTTCAGCTGCAGAGAGCTTTGATTTTTTAGCATAGCATACTAACTGAGAGCACTTGTTCTAGGAGCAGGAAAACCTGGGTCCTAATGCTGGCTGTGTGTCCCCGAATAAATCACTTAACCTCTCTGAAAAGCCAGCTTCCACCTCCATGAGCCAGGCTTTGGGCCAAGCCCTTTGCGTGCATGAAAAAATCCCCTAACAGTCCATGAGGCAGGTGTCTTCGTGATTCCCATTTTACGGATGGGGAAACTGAGGCTCAGGGGGGCGAACTAAATTGCCCAGATCACACAGTGAGTAAATGGTGTGAATTTGATAGAACAATAATACCTGGCTGATGGACTGTTCAGAAGATGAACTAGTTGAGTGTCTCTAGAGAGTTAGCATGGCTGTTACCCACTCGGGGTACCACTCACTCTTGCAATAATTAGCTACCATGCTATTGTCATGATTATGGGGTTGTCAACAATGGAGGTGGTGTGGGAGTCAGGGAGCATGGAATCATGCATGAAAAGCAGCATTCCTATCCAAGTGGAGGAGCTTGGGAGTCAGAGCAAGATCAAGAGAGGGACCTGCAGACCCACAGAGCTGTCTGTCCTGGTCCAGACATGGGCTGATGGCTCAAGGGATGGATGACTCATTGGACATTGTCTCTTGACTGTAGAAGGTCTTGGCAGTGGAAAGCCTGGTTTTCTGGTGACCACTGTAGTTTCCCTGTTTGTTTGCATTCCAGCCACACTTGGAACCCCCAATGTGCCCAGAGCCAGAGGTGTCTTTTTCGTTATTTCTCTCTGAGTCAGGAGTCTCAGGAGAGGAGAAGAGAAATCAATGAACCACCAGGCGTAAACCCACCACCTAGAATCTACCATAAGCACCTTACTGTGCTCGCATTATCACGTCTCCCATTTATGCTGTATTTCAAAGTAAGTTGCTGAGATCAGTGCTAAACACGTCTGCGTTTTTGTAAAGCTTTAGAATTATTTGTGCCACGGAAATCTGTCCTGGCAGTCCCATGTCTGTGCTTCAGATGGACACAGAGCCCCTGAGGTGGAGGTAGAAGTGGGGATCTGGACTCCTGGACCCCAGAACCAGCCTCTCATCCAAGCAGATACCCAGGAGCTCGGAGCTCTGAAAAGTAGAGCTTCAAAGTCATTACTGCTAATTTACGGAAGAGGAAACTGAGGCTTGGTTGGGGGTAAGGCCACTTATCCCAGGTCACTCATTAATTCGTCAAAGACTGTTAAACCTGACTCCAGGATTCTTCCACAATTTCCTTTGGTAAATTGAGAAATGATAACGAGCCTTCCCCTGGAAAAATGTATTTATTATATAGGAGGATGGGATTCACAGATTCCCAAATCTATTTGTGATTGTCTAAGGGACACAATGGACTGAGACTGGACCCTTTAGCCAGGTGGCCTCCCCAAGATGCTGGCGGAGGGGGTCCCCTGACCTGGCGGTTTCTCAGATTGTTGGGCTACATTGTACCACCTTGTGGAAGAGAACGTGAGATGGGAAAGACATGGGAAGAGGAGAGGGGACAGTAGAGAGAGAGAGAGAGATCAGAGATAATCAGAGATGAGAGAGGAGAATGAGAGAGGCTGACCAGAGTGGAGAGATACCTGGGGAGAATGTGGGGGAAGAAGCATAATTGTCCCTCTACCCTTCTAGGTTCTTGGCTGAGATATCCCCTGTAATGAAAGAGAGATTACCAGGAGAAAAACAAACACCGATGTTTATAGCAGCAGTGTCCAGAATAGCCAAAATACGGAAAGAGCCCAGATGTCCCCCAACAGATAAATGGATAAAGAAGATGTGAGAGAGAGAGATATAATGGAATATTACTCAGCTATCAGAAAGAATGAAATCTTGCCATCTGCAATGACGTGGATGAAACTAGGGGTATTATGCTAAGCAAAGTAAGTCAAATACCATATGATTTCACTCATGTGTGGAACTTAAGAAATGAAACAGGTGAACATTGGGGAAGGGTAGGAAAAATAAGATAAAAACAGCAAGGGAGACAAACCATAAGAGACTCTTAACTATAGGAAACAAGCTGAGTGTTGCTGGAGGGGAGGTAGGTGGGGGGATGGGATAACTGGGTGGTGGGGATTAAAGAGGGCACATGATATAATGAGCACTGGGTATTATATACAACCGATGAATCACTGAACGCTAGCCCTGAAACTAATAATCACTACATGTCAACTAAATTGAATTTAAATTTAAAAAAATGTTAAAACACAGAAGTTTAATAACATGCATACCTCTTATATACAAGGGAGAGAGCCAGGAAAGCTGAGTAACTCCCCCGATGGCCCAAGCCACCACCTTAAATAACATCTCCAGCTAAACATAAAACATGGCGAAGGGAGGGAGGCCAGTTATGGGAGGTGAGCAGAGAAGGCAGGGTAAACAAGGATGAGGTTGTTGTGCCGACTTAAATCTCTGCTTTCTCCGTTGATTGGAGTTTCTAGAGACTTTGAGTCACATTTCTCCTTCTGGTACTGAGAGGGAGACACCCTTACAAACAGAGATTTCCCTTGTAAACGTCAAGGCCTCCTATGGAAGAGTAACTTCTACTCTGCTCGGTTTTCAGAACTTTTCCTACATCCGCTGTTTCTTAAAAACAATCAACTGTTAAATAACAAAAATTCACCTGAGTAAATTTGAAGATCTAATGGGCTTTATTAACTGATTCCTGAATCAGGCAGCATCCCATCCAGCAAATAGAAAGGAGCTCCACTGAGCTGTAGAAAAGGGCAGGTTTGTAAAGGCTGAGGGAGGGCGGGGAGGGATAGGAAAATATTAGCAAAGAATGCATTGTTTTAGGTAAGGTCGCCCTCCTAGGGGGAACAGAAGGGATCTATAGTAAATGTCCCAGTGCCGGCCAGGAAATTCCAGGTGGACTGGTTAAAGGTCACATTCCTGTAAAATTGAAACTGCAGTTAGGTATTAAGTCTTGGTTTGCTGATATGGGGCCTTAACATAAGTGACGCCATTTTGGACCTGTGGTTTTCTTTTTAACACAGCCTAAAACAGACTGCATGGGGGGGGGGGGCGCAGTATAGTCTGCTCCCCTTCAAGAGCAACAGAAGCCCCTCCCTCAGGTGACTGTGGGCTGGGAGGGAGGAGCTGGACTCACTTGAAAAGTAGCTGCCTGTTGGTCCAATCCTCCAGCAGCCTTCTGAGCCCCTTGCTTGTTGCCAGCTCCCTGAAGATGCCAAAACCAATATTCCCAGAAGAGTGCTTGGAGCCTGGAAGGAGGAAAGAGAATGCCATCTCCAGTAGCAGCCCAACCATTGTTGAGGTCTCAAAAGCATCTTCAATTTCACTACCCTTCCCCTCTCCCTCCCACCCATCTCTGAATCTAGAGTCCCCATGGTGAAGGGCGAGTGGGCTTCTCAGTGGGAGAGGCACTGACCTGACACTGAGGATCTCTGTTCCACAGGGCGGGGGCTGGACCAGCAGAGGCTGCTGGGCAGCCCCGAGTGGACACATGGAGTGAGAAGTTCAGGGTGGATTGGTCCTTGATTTCAGAAAGTGGGACCAGACTCCAAACCGAGAATAGCAGTGAAGGTAGGGACAGCATACGGGTCTCTGGTCTGAACTCTTCTGCCCAATTAACCTGCAGAGCATGGAAAGGGTGGGAGAAGATAGGATGTGAGAGACAATGAGAGAGCAAGAGAAAAGGAAATATGAAGGTCAGGGAGGTAGTTAAGAACTTGATCTGTGGAGTTCTTCCCTCTCTCCATCCATCCATCCATCCATCCATCCATCCATCCGTCCATCTCCATCCCTCCATCCATTTCTCCATCCCTCCCCCCACCCATTTCTCCGCCCCTCCCTCCATCCATCCCTCCATCCCTCCATATCCATCCCTCCATCTCTCCATCCATTCCTCCATTCACCGCTCTCTCAATCCCTCTCTCTCTCTGCACATACATCACCAAACATTAATGGAACATGTGCCAGGTGTGTGCTAGGCCCTGGGGATACAGCAGAGACTATGACTAAACAGGTGCCTGCTCTCAGAGACCTGATAAAATCCTAGAGTGAAGATAAAAAATCAGCTAAATAATAATTTTTAAAAAAACCATATAATGACAAGGGCTTTAATGAGAATACGACAGGAGAATTTAGTGGGGACTGAGAAGTTGCCTGATTTTTCAGATTCATTTTTTAATAGAGAATACAAATACAGATGCAGACTTCTAAATACACATTTAATTTCTACTTTCATCAAGACAATTCATGAACATAGTTTGAGCATCCAAATAATGCAGGGAAGTGGGGAGAAGAGGTGCTTGTGCCTGTGCAACTTGCTTCAGATTACCAAAGCAATTTTACGTGTTATCGTATTTGCTCCTCACAGCAACCCTGTGACAGAGGAATGGACAGCCCCATTTCCCAGATAAGGAAACTGAGGCTCAGGTTAAATAGGTTTCATTAAATCACATTCTTAGGATATACTGGGGCTGAATCCCTCAGGCCTTGGCTTTTTATATGGCTTACTTAGGCCAACTGTGGACCCAATGAATAATCCCAAGGAAATCATCTTGGATGCATACAGAGATTTAGTTACAAGGACGTTCATTACGGTGTTATTTATAACACTGATAAATGGAAAAGAACCCACATTTCCACCAATAGGGAATTGATTAGATAAACAGAAGCAGGGGAATACCATGTATTTCTGAGATCAATCCACCGATCCGTCGATCGATCGATCTTTCTATCCATCTTTCTATTTATCCTGAAAGCAATACAAATCTTTATTGGAGCTTCTCCAAGAACATCAAAGAGGACTCGATTTCGTAAGCCTTAGCAACCCTCAAAAAGTCCTCTTTCCACGTTTTTATTTTCTTGCACCCTTATGGTTTTCCTGATCCGTACCTCTGAACCACTCCCTTTCCATGACACTCAACCGCCTCTGGATCTTGCCTCTCCTCCTCCTCCCACCTTTATTCTTTTTCTTTCCCAAGATGAGAATCCCTGTCCTTATTCACCCAGTTCTTTTTATACTCAATTTTGCACCGTAAAAGCTCAGGAACCCAGATGGTTAGCACAGAATTCTTTCTACTGGTGGGGGGGGGGGGGGCGGGAGAGGGAATGCTAAATAGGCAAGCACAGAATTATCTCTAGCAGGTGGAGGAGGGTTAAAAGATGTAAACAATCAAATATTAACCTATTTTTCCTCCATCACGCTTAAATTTTTAAAGCTTTGTTATTTTTGGACAGAGTACATTTCAGAAAATTCGTGTCCACTGGCTGGCCCACAGCTGTGTAGGAGAGCGTCAGGAGTCCTCACTGATGGTGAAGGTCCTCAGGATGGATGTTTGTGAACGAGGGAAGGAATTCTGGAAAAATCCAAAGGCAGGTTCCCAACCATGGCCACTGGCTTCCAGAGAGGCAGAAAGAAACATTCCCCTCCTCTGTTCCCTCCTCTGAAGAATTGAGACTGAAGCAATGGCCCTGGTTTGGGCCTCCAGATGAATGAAAAAAAATCATTTTCCTTTGGCACCTGCTCTGAGAGGGAGGGGAGTCACAATCTTGTCTCCGTTCAGAGTCAGTTTAACACAGTATTGACACGCTTAGATAGAAGGAATTGACCAAAGACAGGTGCACCCAGCAAGCCCCAGGAAAGGTGGGGTCTGTATTTCAAGTAGCCAGTGGAAAGGGGTGTTCGGTGGGGTCACCCATGTCTGCTGGAAAGGTCTAAAAAGTGAAATTCTGAGATGTGTTCCTGCTGGAAGCTTCCAAATTTTCTTCTCCTGGGGTCTAAACTCCTCTTTCGGGGGGTGGGGGGTGGGGGGTGGATGTCATGTGGCTCAGCTGGGCTGACCCCCACCCACTCTGACCAGCCACAACTATGGATACGTAGCCATATGTACTTAACCAGACTATCTCCTTCTTCTGACCGCAGTGATTGTTTGATGGGGAGCTCATGAGCCAGGCTGGCCAACCAGAGCCCTTCCTATGATTTTTTCTAATGGAGCTCTTGGGAAAGACGGGTTTTCCCACTGAGACAGCTTAATGGGATAGTGTGAATTCAGCATTGCCTATGGTTGTCTCTTATCACATCGTGAGAGCCAAACATAGAAGAGAGTCAAAGACTCAGAGTTCCCTGGATCCAACTACATCTGAGTCCCAAAGGTCAGTCTGGAATTTCCAATTTCATGAGCCAGCATATTCCAATTTTTGTCGAAGTTATTTTGGGTTGGCTCTCTATCCCTTGCAACTCAAAAGAATCCTGGCTGATTGTAAATCCAATATGTAAGAGGTTATAGAATGTTCTGAGGCCTCTCTGCTCCATAATCTCGGTCTCCACCTACTTGGCAAGAGTCCGATTCGATTCAATTCAATTCAATTTCATTCCATTCAATCCCATTTGATTCCATTGAGTCTATTCAGTTGGATTCAATCCAACTCAATTCATCCTACTTGTTTGGCTGTTTTTTTCAGATTTTATTTTTTTAAGTAATCTCTACAGCCAATGTGGGGTTCGAACCCACAACCCCAAGATCAAGAGTCACGTGGTTCCCCAACTGAGCCTGTCAGACACCCCTCATCCAACTTGTTTTAAGCACTACTATGTCCTGGACATTTTAGTGGATTCTAGGGCTTCATAGATGAATAAGCTCCCATCTTTACACTTAAGGGGCTGGACGTGATTTCTAAACAGTCGGTGTGAGGGGCACCTGGCTGGCTCAGTCAGTAGAACATGCAACTCTAGATCTTGGGGTGATGAGTTCAATCCCTATGTTGGGCGTACAGATTATTTTTTTAAAAAACAGTCAATCTGATAAATATTCTTACGTCCTAAGTGCAGTGAAACCAGAGAGAAACAGTGATTCTTACTATTCTGATTTGATTGATTGATTGATTGATGATTGATTGATTTCACTATGATAGGAGCCAGCACCTTTAAGTACCCAAGAACAAGGACCTTACAGGACAGACTCCTTTCTGTTTGGTAGCGACGTGACGTCCAGTTAAGAGGCGTCACCTCTCTGAGCCTTACTTTTCTCATCTGCAAAATGGGGATGGTAATCGCATCTATGTCAATCTATTGTGGAAAGTCGACGGAAGAATGAATGGGTCAAGCACCCAGCACGCGCAAAGTACTCGATACGGGATCATTACCTCCATCCTCTCCTCTGCCTGTCCGGAGCGCTGGGTGGGTGGGGGTGGCAGAGAGCAGGAGTGTGGGGGTGGTCAGCAACAGAATTCTCTCTACACTCTCCTTAGACACCAAAGTCCCAGGGCTTGGCGCATAAAAGGCACTTAGATGTAATACAAGTATGTCGAATGAAAAGTGAAGAATTGTTGGTAGACGGGCAGGGTGGAGGGCAGACAGAGGTCCAAGCTCTCAGCAGGGGGTCAGTGTTAATGCCAGAATTTCTCTCTGGGAGGGGCTTGGGGTGCCATTCTCCTGGAACTATGGGCCAGGGACTTGACTTGAAGCCACATGATAGGCAAAGCCCTTTACCTAAGATTCAGAAATGGAGGCAGGTGATGGAGATTATGGGAGGGAGAAGTGTTTACATCCACTGGGGAGGGTCTCTCTGTCCCTCCCCAGGGCTCAGAGACCCTCTGGCCACTCAGCTTCCTCCTTGGGACTAGTGATAAGGAGCTAGGGGGAAAGTTCAGGGGTCAGTAACGCAATGCAACGACTTCATTTTCTAGAAGTGGAAACCAAAACCCAGAGAAACTTGTCTCTGGTGAGTGAGCCATCAGGTTCGTGACAGATCCTGGCAGGGACCCATTTATCCCGTCACTCATCCAGGTGCACATTCTACCCTACCCCGACTCGTGGAGATTCTCCCGAGGTCTGAGTTGGAAGGAGAGAGAGGCTGGGGTGGCACAGGGTAGGGGGACAGCTTGCGTGTGTCCCATCCCTCTGCCAGGCTTTTTCTTCACACCCCACGAGGCTTTCCTAGCCCCACCTCCATCCCCCTCCTCTTCTCAAGAGGCAACCCCTTCGGTCTCAATTCTGAACGGTCTAGGGGCCGTTGATCATTTCCTGCCTCTCCCTCCAACACCTCTTGTAACCAGTCCTGCCTCCTTCAATCCAGCCCCTATAAGAAGCTCAAGTTTTCACAGGGGCCAGACACATAGCAGATGGGACGGTCAGGCACGGGACAGTAGGGACTGGTAGGGACTATGACACACCGGAGAGTCCTTGCCCACCTAAAGGCCCAGGTGCTGCCGCAGGAACAGAGATGGGCTGGGTGTGCTCAGATGCTGCATTTTCCAGGAGAAGCCAGAAGTGGAGATTTTTGTGTACCATTATTTTTCTGTCTAGACACACACCTCTGCTGGGGGAGTCAGCCCTCCGTCTACAACTTGACGTGGTATGTACAGCCTGTAGTCCACCCAGGCCTCGGAGGGTGCCGATCAGCCCCATGGACAGAATGGGGTAAGAGTCAACCAGGGGCCTTGGCATGAAATCAGCAGCTGAGGGAAGAGGCCTCGGCAAAGTTGCTGAGTTTCTGAAATCCCCAGCACTCCGTGGCGGGATTTTGTTCTGCTGCACGGAACAACCTTCTGCCAGGCTCCTGGAAGCTGACAGCCCAAGATGTGGAATTTACTTTGAAATGCAAATCACGGGGAAAAAGTGATATTGATGTTGCCGACTAATTAAAAGCTGGCCTGGTTTAAACTTTGGAGGGCTCCTGCCTGTCTCCGGCCTTGGAGGGAGCCCGGGAGGACGCGATTTTTATTAAATCGAAGAGATCAATCAAACGGTCTAAGTGGATGGGGAGGCAGAGGGGGGACTCACAGTGGCATAGAGACTCGTGAGTTCTTCACAACTCACTTACGGAGACAGCAGGGACACGGGTCTCAGAACATTAGCCCCAGAGCCACCTCCCTTCCACGGTCACTGATCATGGAGGGGATGGAGTTGTGGGTCGGGCGACAGGGCTTGGCTTTATTGGAACTGAAAGCAACACAAGGCGGCTGCTTGGAGTGGTCAGCTGTAATTTACAGGAGGCCTCATTTGCAGATTCTCTCTGCGGGGTCTGAGTGACGCTTGGAGACTTTCCAGAATTAGTCGCTGCCGAGACAGGGGCATTCACAGCCTCTCAAGGCCAGAGCCCTGGGGGCAGGAAAACAGGGGCTCAGGGCTGCCTCCCCACTGCCGTGGTTTTCTAATGACGGCTGATGCTTACTGCAGGCTGGGAAGATGGTGCTTTCATTATTTTCATTTTACAAAGGAAGAAACAGAGCTGGAGAGGGTCACACAGCAAGCGAGAGCCAGAGCTGGGATTCAGACCTATGTGGTCTGACTCTAGGGTTCAAGGTCTTAGCTCCTCGACTCTGTAACCCCTTGCTCTCTGCCCAGTGCCTGGCCCATGAGCGATGCTGGATACGTTCATTCTCTCACTCGCTCACTCCTTCACTAATGCATTCATGCATTTGCCAGCTTGTAGTAAGTGCTCCCATTTGCTCTCATATTGGAGCCCACAAGAACCCAACCAGGAAACACCATTCCCCTTTTAGAGATGGGGATGTGGAGCTTGCAACCTGTTAACTGACGCATAGGTACCAGGGGCGGGACTCACCACTCCATCTCCTGACCCTGATTCTCGTATGTCTACTACTCTAGAGCTTTGCACTAAAATTGAGCTTCCTTGAAGGCAGGCAAGGGATGTTATACTGAGTTTTCACTCCTTGGGATGCCCAGTGCAAAGCTGAGCACGGTCCCTCACCCATTCCTTCAATAGGTGTGTGCCTGGAATGCCTTTCTCGGCTACTCTGGGGGCTGGGGGTCCAGTGGATGTGGTCCCCTCCCTGGGAGCCCATGTCCTGGCGGGACCACGGGCTGGTAAACAGACAATAACCACAGCAAGGGATGGAGGTGGGAGGGGGCTCTGAGACCCCAGAGAAGGAGCTTTTAAATTAGTGTTTCTGCCTCTCACACCCAGTGAGGACTGAATCAGGCCAACCGGAACCCGGGGTGGAGGGGTGGGGTCTGAAAGTCCAAGAAATTTCCCTGGTCTATTCAGTCTTTGGATCCAGACAAGCTTAAGTAGGGATCCTATCCATTTGATTTAATCACCCTGTGTCCTCAGGAGAGCCATGCCACCCCAGTGAGCAGGTTTCCTCCTCTGAAGAGCACCTGTCTCCCAGGACTAAATGAGAAAAGTCAGATCATACACGAAGGATGGAGGCTAGCGGGTCAGAAGAACTCTAGACCCTAGCTATTCTTTCTGTCACTGTCACCACCGGTACCACGGTGGCTCTCCATAGACTCGGAGGGCTGCCAGCCCACATTGCGGGCCTCAGCACCTCTTCCTTCCTTCCCCCGACTTTCTTCCCTCCACCGCTGAGCGCTGACTGAGCCCAGAAACACAGCATGTGGTGCCAGGTTGGGGCTGGTGGGGGCCAGGCAGACAGCAAGCCGAGGGTCTCGGTCTTGGCAACCTTCCATTAGATGGGGCCTGAATGATTTCTGGGCCCAGCACAAAGTCGGCCTGAGCTGATGTGTGTTGCTGAAAAGGAAAATCTGAAACAAATGAAACATCGTTTTCTAAAATGGCAAAGGGGGTCTCTGACCTTAGGGTGAAGTGAGTGGTTCAGACTCCAGAACACAGCCGACGTGTGCCTATTAGCAGCCCCCGGGGAACCGCGTTCCCAGTATTTGCGCCCTTGTATTGTCCTCTCCCGTTGAATCTGGCTGGCCCTGGGGCTCCTTTAACCAATAGCCCATGGCAGAGGTGAGGCTGTGCCATTCCCAGGTGTAAGTCTTAACAGAAAGAGAGTTGCCGAACCGTGCCTGGAGACCATTGCCAGCCTGAAGGTCTTCCCCAGGGCTTGGTGGCTCTGGGTGGAAGTCAGCACAGATTAGCAAGTGTTAGGTTAGAGACCAATTGTCACCAAAGAGAGACTTCCTACTTCACTGAATCAGGGGGATGAAACGACTTCATTGAAAAGGGAATGATGAGTTCACCACGGTTTGAGACCCAAAAGGGAATGGCTTTTTCTCAGCGTTAGTTACGGCCCTGCTCCCGAGCCACCTGGCTGTGAGCACTGCATTCCGAGAAATGCCGGCTTGGGTGACCCACGGTTTCCCGTAAATTCTATCCAGTCATGGGATGTGGCATGGCTCCCTCATATGTCCCTGACTCCCGGGGCCCTGAGAAGGACACAGTCTGTCCATCATCCAAGCTTTCCATCTGGAATTCCATGCCCTCCGTGGAGACATCTGGTCAGGTGGTAGAGAACAGTATTTCTGGCTCAGCGGCCAGATGGAGCTGGAGTGTCCTATAGCAGAACGTAGTGATGAGTGAAGAGTCAGTGGTTCTCAGGCTGGAGTCAGTCAAGTACAGTGCAATTGCAGGTTTTGCTCTTATCTCAGAAGAGATATTTTCTCAGTTTTGTGCTAATCACCTCGTTCTCCTGTGAATGCATCCCCTGGCTTCTGCAGGCAGGAAGACGGCGGCCCAAGAGAGGGGGTGCACTCGGGACGCTATCAATCCAGGGACATCACCAACCACAGGCCCGGGCAAAGGACACGGACATTTTGGTTTGCATGGCCCCCTCCTTCCTCACCAGCAATTTCAGACCATTTTCTCTTGAAATTACATACAGGCGTTAATAATGGTGCTCATGGTTTCCTGTCTTCCTGCTGCTTGGGCCAGAGGCCTTTTTAGATCTCAGCAGTCGGAGAGATGTTAACTCCAAATGGAAATCTAATCACGGATCATGGAAAGACTGACTTTTCAGGGCCATTGGGGACGTGCTAGGGGTCTGGCTCAGGCCGGAGCGTGTCTGTTTCCAGCTCAAATTCCCTGACGTCCCCTCCCCTTGGTCATGCCTGGGGTTGATTTGTAACTTATTTTCCTGTAAACAAAATGATTTCCTGTAAACATGGATTTGAATTTGATTGACAAGGAGGGGTTGGGCCTGAGCCTAGAATATGACCCCTGTCATCACTCTGGGAGAGAACTCGCCCTAAGGTAAGAGACAACCTGGCACAATGACATGATTCCAACAGCAGAGCCTGAGCTGTCCTAGGGACGAGGGGATTCCGAGTGGGAAGATGATGATATTATGAGCATTGCTTAAACGCATCCCCGGCCCAGGCCAGCTGCCTGGATGCGTGTGTCACAGGGCAAAGCAAGGGAGAAGCTTCTTGAAGCTTGAGAGCCAAGCAGCAACGCTGAGATGCTCTGATATGGTGCACTACAAGGGGGAGAAAGCTCCTCACGCCCTGCTCTTCAACCTGGATTAACAGGTAACATCAGCAGGGGAATTTCAGCCCATTCAGAGAAATTTCAGCCCATTCAGAGAATGGGCTCCTGGTGGGGCAGTGGAGGAGAGGACGGTGCCTGGGAGAGATGGAGGAATAGTGCCTGGTCCCTGCTATGCCCCATGAAGCCATCTAGGGGAAGTGCCATGCCCGGAGGGAAACGCTGGGGCACAGGAATATCCCACACAGTGACTCTGGATTGCTGAGAGAGGCTGCATGAAAGCCCAGTGACCTGGATATTTGAACTGAGCTCAAAGGAGAAGAAAAAAGAAAAATGAAGAAGCCCTTTGAAGAACGCATATGTGTTTGCAGATCAGGAAACAGGGTGGGTCGCTCATTGTCATGCAACCCACAGGGGTAGCCAGAGAGAAGCACATCAAAGGACCCCAGAGCAGCCAGGAAGAGGTGCTTACCTGCAGGGAGTAGCCAATTAAGAGGGATTTTTTTTTTTAAGCCAGCAAGTTGAGGCCCAGTGAGCCAACCACATTCCCCTGGAGTTGTCCCAGACCACAAGGCAGAGAGAAAGAGACTGGCTTAGAGGGGTCATTGGTGGGCAGGCTCCAGGTGTGAAGGGCCCTTCAGTCAAAGTCAGGGTTGGGCACAGTAACCTGACCCACAGGTAGTCACACCTGGTGAGCAGCCTAGAGGGCATTGCTTCCCCAAGAATGAGGACTCCTTAGTAAGAAAGGGGCTTCCCTTAGGGCACCTGGGTGGCTCAGCTGTTAAGTATCTGCCTTCGGCTCAGGTCATGATCCCAGGGTCCTGGGATCAAGCCCCACACGGGGCTCCCTGCTCAGCGGGAAGCCTGCTTCTCCCTCTCATACTCCCCTTGCTTGTGTTCCCTCTCTCACAGTCTCTGTCAAATGAATTTTTTAAAAAAAGAAAAAGAAAGGGGCTTCCCATTTAGAGATCTAGAATTCATAGGAGGAACTCAGCTTATAGCTGGAGACAACAGACCAGAGTTTCCAACTGAAATGGGAAAGCTTGCACCAATAATTCGGTGCCCTTTCCTAGTCCGGGCGGAGGAAACGGTTTCTGCCCTCTAAACGGCCAGACGATCATAAGGTACCCAGAATGAGGAAATCCCACGATGAAGGTGTAGCTTGTTAGATCATCGTTCAGCAAACACTCTCCCTCGCCCACCTGCAAGGAGTGCTGTGCGTCCCACCCCTTGCCTCGGGTCCGGCCACGTGGTTTACTGTGGCCAATAGGACGTTAGAGGACGTGACGTAAGCAGACTTGAACCGCGCTCGCGCAGTTTGCCGGCTCGTGCTCCCGCCTGCAGCGTGAGAGGAACGCGCCTCTCGAGTCAGACTGCTAGGCCGGCGAGGACGAGGTACCGGTGGGACAGATGTAGATGCAACCTGACCTGAGCCAAACCCTGCAGAGCGCAGCCTCGGTCGGCCAGACCCCACGTGACTCCCGGACGTGTGCGTGAAACACCGACGCCGAGCTGGCGGGCGGAGAACCTTGTCATCTTCGGGCGCCAGGTACTCGGGACCCTGTCAAACCCCTGCCCTGCTGCTAAGCGGGTAGACACCGCTCTTCTCCCAACCCTCTCCCCGGGCATCATGGGTAAGAGTCATCGCTGCCTGGCTTCGCATCCTCCTTCCAGCTCTTTCTAGCTTTGTGTCTCTGAGCTTAGATTCCTTATCTATAAAATGGAATTTAGGATTAGCTACTTAAAGGGTATGAGTTGGGTTTTTTTTTTAAGATTTAGTTATTTTTGAGAGCGAGCACGTGAGAGCGTGGGGGGGGGAGGGGCCAAGGGGAGAGGGAGAAGATCTCAAGCAGAGTCCCCGCTGTGCATGGAGCCCAGACATGGGGCTCAATCCCAGGACCCTGAGATCGTGACCTGAGCCAAAAACCAAGAGTCGGCTGCTCAACTGACTGAGCCACCCAGGCACCCCAACGGGTATGACTTTTAAATGAGGTGATGCTTATAAAATATGTTCGGCATTATCTGTCACATAATTAATAAATATTCCACAAGTAGGCGTTGATAATTATCCTTTGACACGGTTGGAATTCGGTGCTCCAGACCCATTACTTTTGGATTTTACCTTCTGGCCCGGTCAGACTCGGGAGCTAGAATGCCTCCATTCAGGTCTCCTTGCTGGTGAGCCTGGCCTACACCCTCAGCCTCTGTTTCTGGCAGAAGGGCACTGTTCTGAAATGCACACACTCTTTGATTTCCCGCTGGAGAGGCCTCCGCAGAATCCGGGAGGTCGATGTCAAGCGTGGAGAAAGAGGGCATGAATCATGTCTTTCCAGGGAGGTTAAAAATCTAGACCCTGGGCAGTTGCCAAAGATCAGAGAGTGGGGTCAGGTTCCGAGTGTCTTGTAAAGCTGGATTCTTAGTGCGACAAGTCTGAATACCACAAGCTCAGTGAGCCAGCCAGGTTTTTAAACACAAGCTGGGCGGCTAGGAGATGATGTCCTCAGTCCAGGTCAGAGGAGAAGGTGCACCCACTCCACCGCTCCTGCTTCAGCCTCTGTGAGGGAGCCCAGGGGGCCTTGGCTCTCTCTGAGGTGAGAAGGTCCTGGAGGTTCTGTTGGGATGGGCTCTGCCTGGGTGACTCAGTCGATTAGGTATCCGACTCTTGACTGCCGCTCAGGTCATGATCTCAGGCTTGTAAGATCGAGCCCCTTGTTGGGCTCCACACTCATCAGGGAGTCTGCTTGAGGTTCTCTCTCTCCCTCTGCCCCTCCCCCTCCCTGTGCTCACACACTCTCTCTCTCAAATAAAAAATAAATAAATCTTAAAAAAAAGTAAAGACCGCCAGAGTCACAAAATTGTCCCAGAGAGTATAACTGAGAAGGAGATGAATTTTATCTTCGCATTCTAGTTCCTTGGTTCTAACATGCACATTTTCTCCCACATTTTAACATCTCTGAAATCAGGATGTTTCTTAGCATCGACTGACGTGAAAATGTCGTGTCATAGGGTAGTTGGCACCGTGGTCTCCTTGCTAGTGGTTCAGGAAGTAACACGCGTCTTGCACCAGTGGCACTGCAGATCGGGTGAAACGTGGTCCTTTCTTTAGCAGCTCGTGTTTATCTGGATTCACTCTGTGCTAAATCCTCTGATGAGGGCTTTGCATGGATGAGCTCACGAGTAAGACTCCGAAGTGATCCTCATTTTGCAGCTGAGTGCACGAAGGGCAGGAAGGTCAAGTCCCTTGCCTCAGGCCACACAGCAATGGGAAGGGCGGGGACCTTGCTCTTTATCCTCCTGCCTGAATTCATCTCTCTTTGATCCACCCTCTCTGAACGTTTAGTTTGTAACAAATAACATCAGGGTTGCTTTTGAAGATCTGCCTGCCTGTCTGTCTGCCAATCTATCAATTAAATCTGTCTTCCTCGCTCCCTCTTTCTCACCCTCTGTCCCTCCCTTCCTCTCTCCTTCCACAAATGTATGCACATCTCAGGCACCCTTGAGTACCTGCCCCCCGCATCTTTCTCCTAATCTGTAACACTCCTCAGAAATCGACTTCGTTCACTCAATCAAAATCTATTTATTGGGTATCCACTATTACCAAGGCTCGGGGGAAATTATTCTGTGCAAATGAGAGATGAACAAATCCGTCTCCTGATCTCATAGTGTTTACAATATCATAGTATGTAAAACTTTAGCTTTTTGGAGGCCAATTAAAACCCCATTTTAAATGTACTGGGAAAATCTATTGATGAGAGAGGGGTCGATTACACCCTCTACCTTCATGGATATAACAGAGTGCCCTGCTTGATACACATGAACGTTTAAAAATAAACAAAAAAACCCTACAGGGACTAGCGGAGGCTGGAAAAACTCTCATTTCATAGCTGGAAAAAGCCTTCTGCTTGGCAAATGGTGGGGATTTAAATGCCCTTTAGGGCAAGCTGTTCCTCTGTTCTGAAGAAACCACCTGAACAGGCCCTTCAGCTACACAAGAGCAAAGCAAGTGGATGCCAATTGTTTTAGCGAAAGTGGTGAGTTAGCTGTTGTCCTGAACACAGATGGTTAGGCCAAGCTCCTCCTAACTCTCTGGAGACTTGGTTTCATTTAGGGTGGTTAGGGGGATTCTTTTTTTTTTTTTTTTCTTCTGTGTGCTGTGTAGCCAGCAAGTGCAGGAGGCCTGGATCCCACTACAGGTCTTCAGGGCTTGCTGGTGCTGGAGATGGACGTAGCTGATGCGGAGCCGGGGCAGAAGTCCTGGTGGCCTCAGGAAGGACGAGAAGGTCCAGCTCGGGGGAGTCCAACCTAGACTCTGTGGGGGAGGGCATACAGATGGTGTAGCCAAGAATAAACAAACGCGGGGCGCCTGGGTGGCTCAGTCGGTTAAGCATCTGACTCTTGACCTCAGCTCAGGTCTCGATCTCAGGGTCGTGCGTTCAAGCCCTGTGTTGGGCTCCAGCGTGGAGCCTCCTTAAAAAAAAAAAAAATAATAATAATAATAATTAAAAAATAAAGAAAAGGGGCGCCTGGGTGGCTCTGTGGGTTGAGCGTCTGCCTTCGGCTCGGGTCATGATCCCCGGGTTCTGGGATCAAGCCCCACATCGGTCTCTCTGCTCGGTGGGCGCCTGCTTCTCCCTCTCCCTGCCGCTCCCCCTGCTTGTATTCTCTCTCTCTGTCAGGTAAATAAATAAAATCTTAAAAAATAAATAAATAAATGAATAAAAATGCAAATGCAAGAATTTACAAAAAATTATAAAACTGAGTCTATTAACCTGTCGTGCAAAAGAATGCCAGTGAGGAATTTCACTGAGCAGATTATGCACAGAGTGGATGAAGTCAGGAGTGTTTGGTGCTCGAAAGGGATTTTCATGGCGCTATGCTATGTACGGTTGGAAGCTAGCCTTGTGGACAGGGTGAATGGGTCCCTCGGTGTGTACACAGATCTGGTGGGCGGGAAAGAGTCTCCAGTTACTTCTGGTGAAGCCTGGCGCTCAGGGTCACTAAGAGCTTGTGGTCCTTCATCAGCTTCAGCTGGTTGCAGCCATTTACGATGAGACAGGACAGTTCGGCTGTGTAATATCAGGTTAGGTAAGTGCTGATGTAAGTGGCAAGTTTTCTTTCTTAGAGTGCTATTGAAGACAGTTACTCAGATTTTGGGAGAGGTACTGATGCTGGGTGATTTTATTTTATTTTATTTTTTTAATTTAATAATATTTTTTTATTTTATTATGTTGGTCACCATACATCCCTAGTTTTTGATAGGGATGATCCTATCATCCTATCATGATCCATTACTTGCGTACAACACCCAGTGCTCCATGCAATACGTGCCCTCCTTAATACCCATCACCGGCCTATCCCATTCCCCCACCCCCCTCCCCTCTGAAGCCCTCAGTTTGTTTCCCAGAGTCCATAGTCTCTCATGGTTCATTCCCCCTTCTGTTTCCCCCCCTCCCTTCTTCTTCCCTTTCTTCTCCTACCGATCCTCCTACTTCTTATGTTCCATAGATGAGTGAAACCATATGATAATTGTCTTTCTCTGCTTCACTTATTTCGTGTAGCATTTGTTTTGATGCCATTGCCTTGCATTGGGGCCAAAGGGTCAGGCCTCCCCTTTTTGGTCGCCAGTGGGGCTTCTCCTAGAGGGATAATTCTGAGACCAAATTTACAAATGGACAATGGCGAGAGCCTATACAAAAACAAAACTCTGACTCACGAGCTCACCAGCGAGCTCAACAGCCCGCGGACACGACCTTGGCCGCAATTAGCCCCACGTGATAACGACTGGATCAAGAACTGCCAGCTTTATTTAAACAAAACAAAAAAAAGAATGGCCAGCTTCCCCAATTTTGCCCCAGTTGCAAATGAGGACCAACCAGAGAAAGGAAAATAACTCCCTAACCAATCATGTAGACCGCCCTCTTCCAGTTAGCCCGCCTCCAGCTGTCTGGGCCAACCACCTCTCCTCAGGGCATACCTGAGGCCATCCCTCATTTCCATTATAAAGCCTTCTCACTCCTGCGGCTTTGGAGTTTCTGCCAAATGCAAGTGATTGTGGCCTACTCCTTTGCTTTATGGCCAACTCTGAATCAATAGCTTTTGCTTGTTCTTATTTGGGTGGTCCTCGTTTCTTGCCACAATTCCCCCAATCGGATTGCAGACAGGAAAGGGGGCCAGTGGAAGTGACAGGGGAGCTCCGACCCAAGAGTGTGGGCGAGCTCTCAGGCACCCCTGGTGGGCGGGATCAGCTGCCTCTGGTGCTTGGAGGCAGGACAGCAGCCAGGCAAGGGACAGCTGGTCCCCCCCCATAGGATGAGCTTGGAGCCTGAGGGATCTGAGAAAAGACACCTCTAAGCAGCAGAAATACATTGCATCCTTGGTTGTTAATCCCTCTTGGATGTTCAGCAACTTCTTGGCAAACTTGATGGTCTCGTCTTGGCTGTGCCGTGGGACTTAAAGTAAGGGTTTGCTCTCAGATAGGAACAGATCCATAAAGGGCAAGGTAGAGGTCACGGTGGGAATTGCAAAAGCCCAGAACGCCAGGAAGCATCAGGGCAGGGGCAAAGCCCCAGATCACATCCCCTGGCAGCACGAGCTCTACCGGCAGAAGGATTAAAGGAGGAACACCCCATAGCCTTTTGTGATGACGGATGATGCTTTCCCTCTTCCTCGACAGGCACCGACTATGGTGTGGTCACCCTTGAGAAACCTCAGAGATGTTCGAGGGGAAAGAAAGCTGTTAAAAAGACTATAATTCTTGCCAGCAGAACATTTGATAATAAAAGGGGGGCAATGTATGGGCGCCTGGGTGACTATAGTCAGTTGAGCTTCTGATTCTCGATTTCAGTTCAGGTCATGATCGTGGGGTCCTAGGATTGAGCCTTGCATCAGGCTCTGTGCTGATGGGGGGCAGTCTACTTGGGGTTTCTCTCTTTCCCTCTTCCTCTGCCCCCCCCACTTGCTCTCACTCTCTTTCTCTCTCTCAAATAAATACTTTTTAAAAGGGGGAGGCAATGTCAGTAACCAACAGGAGGAGGTGGTTAAATCAGCCATCCAATGGACTATTACACAGTGGTTAAAAATAACGGCAGTCTATTTGAAACTATACCTTGAGCAGAAAAAAGTGGGCCACAAAGTTGGACACAATATGATGCCATTTTTATGATGAAAACCAGCTACGTGGATAGAAAAAGGACCATGAAATTATTGACTGAAATGTTAACAACTGTAACCTCTGTATGGGGGCCTGAGTGACTTTTACTTTCTTCTGGTTGTTTATTGGCATTTTTCGAAGTTGCCATCATAAATATAAGTTCTAGATTTGCACTGGAAAAAGCGAATGTTATTTGCATGCTGTTTTACCAATGGCTGCTTTGGCTCTGAGTGTGGGACTCCACTCTCCTCCTGATGCTCCCACGTAACTCCTCCCTGGGGTCTGCCTGGCTGGCAAAAATTCCAGGAAATAAACCCAAATGCAGCTTAAGGAGATCTGCTCAGGAACAAGCAGGGAGGGGAGCCAAATTCTTCATCCAATCCCTCAGCCAGCCGTGTCCTTGGAAGAATAAAGAAGCAACACTTTCAGAAAGGAAGGATTTGGCACTCTGGTGAAAGAAAGTTGATCTGAGAAGCAGTGTGGGGTGTTGGGGGCCCGCTGACACGGGCCGAGAGTGGGGGTGGGCTTTACTTTCCCATCATCTCGAGGCCATACCCTGAATTATAACATTCTTCTTGGCTACGAACAATCGACGTTTTCTCCATCCTATGTAGGGTGTGGATAAAAGCATCTTTACACAATTTGGCTATTTTAATGGATCTATCATTTCTTTTTTTTTATTTATTTGAGAGAGAGAGTGGCGGGAGGGGCAGAGGGAGAGAGAAACTCAAGCAGACTCTGTGCTTTGCACAGAGTCTGACACAGGGCTCTGTCTTAAGACCCTGAGATCATGACCTGAGCCAAAACCCAGAGTCAGACATTCCACTAACTGCACCACTCAGGCGCCCCTGGATCTAGAATGTAAAACTGAAGGAAGAACTGTATACTTGAAGCCCCCCTACTGAAATTCTGAGGCTGTCACTGCAGATTTCAGAGTGAGGGGCCGCTCCGTTTTCATGAGCAAGCAGCAGAGCAGCTGACAGTGGCCAGCCCAGTAAGTCTCAGGAGCCTGAGCTGCCTTGGCTTATGCTAACATGACCACTGAGAGCGCCCTGCCTCCAGCCAAGCATGGCTGAATTTCTTCCTGCCACTCTCAGAGAGCACAAAAGGTGCTATGAGCATATATAATAAAGGAAATCCAGTATAACTAATTTCAAGTTCTTATTTACTTACAGTGGATCTTGGTTTCTATAAGAACGAAACTTTGGGGGTAAGCCATCCATCCATCTATTCATCTACCCATCCATCCTTCCTTCTGTCCACTCATCCACCCACCCACCCCTCCATCCATGCACCCATCCACCCACCCCTCCACTCATCCAGATGTGTATAGGAGGACTTATTGTGTGCCAGGCATGCTCCAGAATGCTTGCTGCCCCAAGTAGCCTGAAGTATAGAGGGGAAGAAAGACAAGTAAGTTGCTAATCATCACAGAACAGGATACTCTCATTCACTGCTGTGGAGTTTAAATAGATACAAGCCCTACGTAGGGCTGGTTGGCAGCCTTATAACTGCGAATTCCCTGTGAGCCTGCAATTCCACTCTTAGGAGGTAAAGCTGCAGGTGTAACCACCCATGTAGAAAATGCCTGGTGTACTGAGTTACTCGCTTCGCCATCACTGGTAGTAGCACAAGTTTGGAAATCACCCAAATGACCAAGGTGAGGGGACTGATTAGACAAATGACAACGTATCCACGCAAGAATATCACGTAACTCTTTACATACTGACATAGGAAGACGACTAAGATTTATTCTTAGGTTAAAGAAGGCTAACGAACAGTGTGTGCGGTATTTTACCACCTGTACTGAGACGATAACACGTATGTATCTAACATTTGTCTGCAGACTGTTCCGATGCACACAGAGGCTTTTCCTGGAGATTTAACACCGTGAAGTGACCCTCAGTGAATAAAGGATGGGCACTGGTGGATAAATACCTCAGCTCCCTCGCCCGTCAGTGGAGACACCTGAGAGATGTGGATTGAGCCTCAGTTACCCACTTCTTAGATTAGATTTCATCCCTTCTCTATCTCATTTTCCCACTTTTTCACTATGCTGCCTGGGATAATCTCCCAAATAAACTACTTGCACCCAATATTTACCTTGAGGTCCTTTTGGGGGGAAACTCAAACTGAGACATTGTCATTGCTTGTAATAGATTGAAAGTAGAATCATTGGCAGCCTCTGGGGAGGAGAGCTGGGTAGTTGAGGGCAGGGGTGACAAGGGGGCTTTTCATCACAGAATCTTTGGTATCTTTTGAAATGTGCACTGTAGGAAATATTACCAACTTGAAAAATAATTTCCCAGGGACACCAATTGATAAATGATGCCAGTGGAGTGACATAAAGCGTTCTGGGAGCACAAATGGGGCATGTTGGAAAACCCAGACTCAGCCAGTGAACACAGTAAACCATGGGCTCTGGAAGCCAGCTCCATAGGTTCAAATCCTGGCTCCACCTACCACTTACAAGTTGCATGACAGGCCAAGTTACTTGAACTCTCTGTGCCTCAGTTTCCTCATCTGTATAAATGGAGATTATAACCATGGCACCTATTTCGTAGGCTTGTTGTGAGGGGTATTACACATTAAGATAAGTCTCTCAGTCCATTCAGGCTTCTATAACAAAATACCACAGACTGAGGGGCTTATAAACAGCAGAAATGTATTGCCCACAGTCCTGGAGAGTGGAAGTTCAAGATCAAGGGGCCAGCATGGTCAAGTGAGGGCCCTCTTCTGGATCGCAGGCTTCTGACCATGTCCTCCAATGGTGGAAGGAGCAAGGGAGGTCTCTGGAGTCTCTTTTATAAGAGCGCTAATCCCATTCATGAGGTTTCCACCCTCATGACCTCATCATGGCTCTAAAGGTCCCACCTCCTAGCACCATCCCCTTGGGGGTTAGGATTTCAGCATATGAATTTGGGAGGACCACAGACAGACCATAGCAGTACATAGAGCACTAAGAGAGCTCGCTGGCAACGCTCCGTCTCTGTTAGCTGGTGTTCCGTTCAGCTGTGCGGTTTGATCTTGACCGAATCCACACTTCTCCAAGGGAAATTTTCATATTAGGTATTCCTCTCCCAGCAGCCCCCCAAATGTCTCCAGTCTGTACATTTACTGCTTCTGGGAGGAGAGCACAAACATCCCTTAGGAAACTGCTGAATGGGTTCGCACCATCATCAGAGCCACACGATGGTCGGGCAGAGCCTCACAGAGCCATCAAGGGCAGTAAAAGCCCCAGGAACCAATCAGCAGCCCAGGAAAGTGGAGGAGAAGAATCCATGTTTTGGGGCCAAAATTGTACCAGGCGGCAGTTTTGACAAGAAGCTAGAGATGTGCTGGAGAGAGGAATGCAGTTGGCTTTGGTTTATGTCGTCTTACAGTTTTTATGTCTGCATTGGACTGAGCTTCCTGTTCTCTCTCTCACTTGAAGAGAACTGCACTCTGATAATTAGGTTCAAAGTGAGCCAACAGCGTCCGCCACGTCACATAAGTATATTTCCAGTTGTCAGTTCTGTTATTTAAAGTGGCACCATTATTTATTGTACAAGGTAATATGTATCTTTGTTCTCTGGTGTCTCCTAGACCCTAAAGCAGAAAAAAATGCTTTAATAAAAACTAGTATATTGCCCCCTAGAAGCTGGGAGGCTGTATTATTAAAGATTGCAGAATGGTCTGGGTTTGGGATGTTTTAATGAATTACTGCCTAATATTTCTTTTCTTGTGACACATATATGATTAGTAAATGTTGTCTGCTCACTGATTAACTTTGTTTATTTCCTAATTAGGTTTAGGATCAGCTGTCTAGTGGTTATAGAAATAATTGTTTGATTAATGTGTGGGAATTTACATTTTCATTACACTCCTGAATAAGTTCCGTCCCAATTAGCTCAACGCCCTATGCCGATCTGGGGCACTGGAATTACAATTTTCACCCATTAAGTAATAACTGTTACATTGATTGGTGATAATTGGGTGTAGATAGTAAATACACATTAGCAGAATTTAAATTATATACCAACGGGTTCTTTCCATTTGCTTCCAGAGTAGCAAAGTTCTAGAGATGGTTACCTGGTGTTTGGATAGAGTAGGACCTGACATACTTGGGAACGCTTTTTGATCGGTGAATTCCATGAAGTTTCCAGAAGAGCTGTGGAAATCAGCCATCTACTGGAGTTTGATATCTGAGCTTGTCAAGTGAGTATCCCCTTCAGTTTCTCCCTAGGTGCCCCACCTGCCTCACCCTAGTACCTCCCCGTTTCTCTCTCAAGAACCCTCGATGGCTCCCCATTCCCTGCCATTATAGATTTAAATAAATGTGCTGGCTGGTGCCCAAGAATCTTCAAAATACAATTCCTTCCTATTCATCCGTTTATGTTAGGCTTTCTGAAGGGAACGCAGACCCCCTCAAGGCATCTCAGGAAACAAGCAGGACTCACTGGAAGGACATATGTGGAGTGGAAGTAGACCCACAGAGTACTCGGAGGAAGGTAAGGGGGCATTTCTGCCTGTCTAGCGTTCTCTCTGTGCAGCTTTTTGTCTCTCCCTCTCTACCTTTGTCTCCATTGTTTCTCTGTCTCTTGGTCTCTGTCTCTCAACTCTTTTATGCTCAGTTATTCAAGTCTCCTAGTTTCCCACCCGGCCAGTTTTCCTCTCCCTCACAGCTGTAGCCGGCACATGGCTTTGCTTTGCTGTGGTCCTCACTCAACCCCCAGGAAACTCAGCACCAACTACCACCCTGCCTCTCATTTCCCATTCCTGAGGGAGGCATGTGGGCTTGGGACTTCACCACATGTCAATCATTTGACTTCTGCTCTTGAATTATTTGCCATAGACTTCTACCAGCTGGGCTAAAATTTATTTCATACAGAAAGAGAGAGAGAGAAAATCATTTTCCTTGTGAATTTAATATTAAGTATCATAAAGGGAATTTTTAATCAGGAGCCAGCATTTTCCTGATATAGGCTAAAATAAAAGCATAACGATTTACAATTCTACAAATCTTATGTATACCAACTAAGATTGTTCTCCGTGCCCCCAGCACGTACACCCTACCCCTTGGAAAGCGTTGGACTAGCTCACCCTTTGAAGCCACCACGGACAGTGTTTGCCAGCAGCCTTGGGATTGGCTGCCCCCAGGTCACATGCCCATCACTGTCCAATCTGCTGTGGCTAAGGTGAGGGCGTGGTCACAAGCTAATAAGACCAGAGGCACGTGGGTACCAGACTCCCCTCAGAAAGCCAGCGGACTGTGTTAAATGATAACCTGGCCCAGGATATTTCTAGAAGCCAGGTTTCAAGCCAAATGCTCTACACACAGGATCACACTTGGTCCTCATGGCAAGGCCACGGGGAGGTCATTAGTAGTCCTGTTTCTCTGTCCTTTGAAGCCTAACAGAACAGGATAACCCCCAAGAGTCCAGGGGAAGCTTGGCTGGAGGCCGTGGGAAGGAAGACGCGGCTCCATTTGGCACCGTTCACAGACAGTTCCATCAAGAGCTGCATCTCTGCCCCAGAATTCAAGGTCAGCTCCAGTGGCCTCCGGAAAAGGAACTCCTCCCCTCCAAGTTCCTGAAAGGTGGAACTGCAGTCAGCCAGGCCATATCTATCTGCCTGCGTGGCTTTTCTGGGGAGCCCAGAGGAGGAAAAACGTTTGGGCTGTGCTGGGAGCGCTGGGAGAACGGGCTGGTGCAGAGACAAGCCTCATTCCTGATTGCGGATGCCCACGCTCTCAGGACCCCAGCAGACCTGGGTGCTGCCCAGGCGGCGGAGACAGGCAGGAGGGCGCTCCGGCTGTGGAATTTTCTGTGTTGACCCCACTGCAGCTCTCCTTGCACTGTGCTTAACCTACCCCCGCTCTGTGGGTTACCCTGAGGGTGTGCCAGCCCACCCCTTGCTCCCCTTCCTTCAAAACAGCCTCCAAATTACAAAACAAAAAAACATGATGCTTTGTAAAGGGAGCTGAAGACAGATCGTCCACTCTGGAGAGGAGACCTGCTCCTATGATGTTGGCTGCGGTGTCGCCAGCACCTGACACATGGGAAGGTCCTCCGTTACCATTTGCAAATGGATGGTGAGGGAGAATGGTCACTGTGGCTGAACGAAGCACAGCTTCTAGAGTGAACAGCCAAGGAGGGAGAGCAGAGCCTTCATTTTTAGTAAGGATATGACCAAAATAGAGGGAGTCCAAAATGGAACAGAGAACCACACGGAGTATCTTTTCTGATGAGATCAAAAACATCGGCTTCCCCCGGAAGGAAACAAGGATCATTTTTAGTTCCTGCGGAATTCTTTCTAGGAGGCTCAGCCAAGAAACATACGGTGTAAAGCAGTTTCCCAAGAGGAAGAAACTCCTGCCTTCCTGAGTGTAGCTCACAGCAGCCCCCGGGCCACACTCCCCAAAAGGACAGATGCTGGGCCCTGCTGGCCGTGGAGTACAGGTTGACCGGGCAGGTTTTGAAGTCAGACCGCTTGGGATCGACTCCTGGCTCTGATATTAGCTGGCTGTGTGACCCTGGACCATGTGACTTAACCTTTATGATCCTCCATTTTCCCCAGCTGTGAAGTGGGGATTATAATCACAACTACCTTGTAGAAAGATTGTGAGGGATCAATGAGATAAGCCACGGGAGACATCTAGCCCACTGTCTAGCCCCTGTAAGGTAGTGATAAATTCCCACTTCTTCTGGGCCTGCTGGCATTTCTGGATTTGATATACTCACTCCTGCAAAGGTGGAGAGGTGATACATCGTAACTTTGTACTGCAAGGTCACTGGCTTACACAGGGGAGAGGGCTGAACAGGGAGCAGTGGAGGGGTAGGAAAGGATGTTCTATCCTGGCTTGATTCTAGCCCTAGTCCAATGCAGGCCGTGCTGGTGGATATGGGCCATAAGTGAAGCTCAGTGTTGGGTAAACAGAGCTGAATATATCATCCCTGACCTCCGGGAGTACACAGGCTTCTCGAGGCTGAGATACATGTATGTAACCAAACTGGCAGCCTTGCATGGTTCCAGCACGCTGGGTTACCTTGTAATTCAACGCTAGAGTGTTTTGGTAATGTATCCATCCCCTCTAAAGGCAGTACAGTCAGCGTTTTGGCTAATCCTTGGGTGGAGGGTGATTTTCTAGGAGGAATAAAAATACCATTTCTCCTTTTTAGGGAAGGGAAACTGATTTTTGTGTTCTAATCACGGGGCCATTCCTGGGGTGTCACGGTGTTACTAAAGGCATGGGTTCCTTTTCAACACTTTCTTTCTGATGCGCCACTAAATACTGCCACCTAAAAGAATTTTGAGGATGAGCTTAAAGGTGAATGAGGCAGGAGCCAGGGCCAGGGCAAGGGGACGAGCTGGAGACTGGAGACGTGAAGGATTGGGCTCCATTCCCAAGACTGTCACTCTAGTAGTCTGAGGACAGGTCATTGTTGGGAGGGATAGCATCTGAGCCCTAAGGGGCCAGGCTTTTGGCCTGGGGATGGCTCACCTAGCCTAGATTTCCATCATGGCCAGGAAACCAGCCCCTCCCTGCCTGGGCCTCCAGAACTTTCCTGCTGACAGTCCTGCCACCAGGTAAAGTGGCATCAAGGCCCTTCCTCTGTTTTGTCCCCTATTCATCCACCTTGTGAGACTGCTAAGCTCAAGATACCCGCTAAGCATCAGGAGACCCCTAGAAACTCCAGAAATGTGTGGGTGCACTGGGGGGTGACCCTAAACCGGCCATTTGGGACTCACCTGAGCACTCAAGCCACCTCAAAGTGGGAACAACGAGCAGGTGACACCCCTGTGGCAGATGGAAATTTACTGCAGAAAATCAAAGAAATGCATGGATGACTATAACCAGAAGGTCAGGAGGTAGCGTGTGAACCAGGTAAAGCTCAATCCAGTAGCTGGGCTTTGTCCCCGACGATCTGATCCCCTAGTTCCTCCTTCTCTGACTTCCATGTGTTGGCTTAATCTGAACACTGCCTTCCCTTGAGTTCCAGAAAGAGATCTGTCATGGTCGCCTGGGGTGCTCAGTCGGTTGGTTAAGCATCTGCCTTCGGCTCAGATCATGGTCCCAGGGTCCTGGGATGGAGCCCCGCGTCGGGCTCCTTGCTCAGCAGGGAGCCTGCTTCTCCCTCTCCCGTTCCCCCTGCTGTGCTCCTCTCGCTTTCTCTGTCAAATAAGTAAGATCTTTAAGAAAGAGAGATCTGTTAGAGCCTTTCCTGGGGACGTGGGTTTCCTTATTCACGGAAGGCAGTTGGAGCTTCATCGCAGGAAAACACCCACCACAGTGTGATTCCACAGAGAAACAAGAGAGCTGGGGTATCTTCTGTAGATCGGCTTCTCTCCGTGGGTCTAGGGCCACTCTTCCAAGGCGCTAATTCCCCAGCACGTCCTGCAGCGTGCAGAGCAGCCTGCTGGAGTCAGGAAAGCCCTGAGGCAGAGAGCCATGGGCAGCGGCACCCTCAGCTGTCTGCAGCATGCTGGCTTGGAAGGCGGTGCGGGACGCGGGGGCGGGGCTGACCTGCAGGCATCAGTAGAATCCCTCTTCCTGGCCTGGTTCAGCTGAAGAACATACATCATCCCGGTGGCCGTAAGGAGCCATCGAGGATGTTTTAAGAGGGTAGATGGCAGAGTCCAGTTTGTGTTTGAAGACAGTTACTTTAGAGGCCAGATCACATCTCAGAGTGTCCAACCACCTCCGTTCCTGTGGGAAGCATGCCTGCCCCTGGCTGTGGAGTGCTGTGATAGAGAGAGGGTGAGTCACGAGCCAGAAGGTAAGGATTTGGCAGGTGGTCAGGACAAGGATTTGCTGGGGCTGGAGGCTCCCAGCGCCCCGCCGGAGCCACAGCTACCTGCAGTCTTTGGGATGTAGTCAAGTTCCCCTTCTGCCCCGGACACCCCGAGCCTGAGAGGAGGCTGCTGCGTCTGGGAACACAGCGACTGGGGGCAAACAAAACATCCTTCTGCATGGAGCAGGGGTGCAGGCAGCCGCCGGGTTCTCGGGGAGCCTCCAGGAGAAGGCAGCCCGAGGCTTTGGGGCCCAGCTTTCTTGCATTCCATCAGACATTGGATTGGGGGGAAAATGGCTGTTTTCCTATTTGGTCTAAATTCATTTCTCCCCTCCCCCACCCCTCCCTATGAAAGTCTGTCTGAAAGGAAAACAAAAGGTTTCCAGCCAGCTGCCCTTCCTCTAAAGAACAAAGGGCATAGGACCTGGGGATAAGCAAGCTAAGATGTGGTCTTTCTCTCCTTCCCAAAGTGACGTGACTTAGGCCAATGTCTTCGCCTCTCTGGCCTCTTCTGATCTCAAAAGCAGTGCCGTCCAGTAGAAATATTTCATGACCAACACATGCAAGCCACACGTGTAATTTTCAGTTTTCTCATAGCCACATTTAAAAAAAGAGCCTGACTCATTCGTCGAGCCTGTGATTCTTGATCTTGGGGTTGTGAGTTCAAGCCCCACGTTGAGTGTAGAGATTACTTAAAAATAAAATCTTCAGCGGTTGCCTGGGTGGCTCAGTCGTTTAAGCGTGTGCCTTCAGCTCAGGTCATGATCCCAGGATCCTGGGATCAACTTCCATGGAGGTCGGGCTCCTGGTTCAGTGGGGAGTCTGCTGCTCTTTCTGTCCCTCCCCCCCACTCGTGCATGTGCACACTCTCTTTCTCTCTCTCTCTCACAAAAATAAATAAAATCTTCAGAGAGAGAGAAAGAAATAAGGGAGATAAATTATAATATATTTTACATAACCCAATATATCAAAAATATTATAATTTTAATGTATAGTCAACATAAAATATTATTAGTGTGATATTTTACATTCTTCTCTTTCTACTGAGTATTCAAAACCAGGTGTGCAGTTTACATTACAGCACATCCCACTGTGGACTGGCCACACCTCAAGTGTCATTAGCCACTTAATGGCCAGTGGCCTGCGTATTGGGCAGCAAACACCAGGGTTGCTCAGATCTTGAATTTAGATTGTGGGATTCCAAGATGGACTGTGCTTTTATTGCAGCAAGAGGGTTGGAGGTTAAAAATAGGAGAGAACTTCGTGTGTGGGTGTATATGTGTGTATGTGCATGTGTATATATTGTGTGTGCTTGTATATGTGTGTATGCATGTCCGTATGTGTGTGCATGTATGTGCGTGAGTGGGGGTGGGGCTAAAATGCAGAAATCGGGTGCCAAGAAAAGCTGTAGAGTCTTTATTCCACACAGCTGGGTTCAAACCCTGGTTCTGCCACTTCCTGGCTGAGAGTCTTTGGACAAGTCACCTAACTTTCTAAGCTTGAATTTCTTTATGATGGAAACTTAGGGTAGTAATGCCAAGAAAATAAGAATATATGTGAAGCACAGAGCCTTGTGTCTGGCACATTTTAAGTAATTATGGCAGAAATTATTATTCCATTGAGGCCAAATTAAAACCAAAATTTCATGCACTGGAGAAGAAAATGTTCCCCCCTTTTTCTTTCTGTGGGACAAGATACTTTAGAACAAGGATGGAATACTTGTGGTACTAGACTCTTATTCCTCTGTCATATGTCTTGACAGATATCACTCATCAATCACAGTTTCTCTCCATCTGAGCCCGGATGGAACCTCAGAAGCCTTCTCAACACAGGCAGCCACTACCCATCCATCTGAACTGGGAAGACATGAAACATATTTGTTATTCCTGCCCTAGATCATTACCATCATCTGACAGAAGGCAAATGTCAGATCTGAGTGTTTCTTTAGTCCCAGAGTCAGGGTGACCCAACCTGCCTCTGGTTTCCCGAATCCTTCATTGGCTGGACCTTGGGAACCAGCTGTCTCTCTGGAATGCCTTCTCAGGCCACGCATCTGGGTCGGGGTGGAACCCTGGCTACTTGATCCAAGGAGGCAGGTTCATTTAGAACTCCAAGGGCCCGATTTCTCTTGTGCCAGTTTGCCAGCGGTTAACGAATGACCAGCCATTTCACCAACAGCCCTGCTTCCCCATCATCATTCTCGCTCAGTCCCCTGGTCACGGTCACAGAGAGTCTCACCCAGGAGTGCTGTGGAGCCAGCCCATCCATCCCGGCTGACAGAGGGAAAATCTCCCTGCACCAGCCCTGGGGCTTCTCTCACAAAGATGAGAGAACGAGAGCCAAGTCGACACTCCCTCCCCTAGGAGACAAGGCAGCAGAACCATGAGGTTTAAGACAAATGCAAAGAAAACAGGCCCATCCGTCTTTGTTTCTTTTTCTCATTCAACAAATATTTGCAGGGACCCAGGGCGGTTTCTTAGGACCTGCAAAGATGGATGGAGCTTGATTCCTGCCCTCAGAGTCTACAGGACACAGGGGAGCCTACAGCAAGTCGAGCAATAACCGAAATACCTGATAAATGGGATGAAACCCAAGGGAGGTCACGTCACATCACCCCTGCTGGAAATCCTACACAGGTTTCGGAGACCTCTGCATAAAATCCGATGCCCTGACCTTGGCTCGTGAAGCCTGATATACGAGGCCCCAGCTACCTCTTGGACCTCCTGACCCACTGGCCCTGTCTCCCATGGTCCTCCAGTTAACAATGGCCATCGGGTCCCCAGCCGCTCTCCCTACCTGTGACAGCGTACCCCGGCCTCCTCTTTGTTGGCTCCCTCTTTTTATTCGACCCATTCCTCCAGCCCCTTTCCTGAGCAGCCCCTTCTGACCCCAGTGACAGTCGCCACTCTTTAGCTTCTATGACATTGTCCTCTATCACCTGTCCTCAGGGCACTTCTGTGCAGGTGCTAGTTCGTGGTGATTAGCGCCTGTCTCTCCAAAATGGGAACCCCAGGAGAGCAGGGACTTTTCTTTTTTGTTCTTGGCTACATGTGCATCTGGACCCCTGCCTGGTAGATGGCCAGTAAATAGTAGACACTTGGTGGGTGGTCAGTAAATATTTGTTTACGTAACAAATGAGAGGCTATTAGCCTATGTTCTTGAGCACCTACCAAGCATCGTGAAGAACACTCAACATGAATCATCTTAAAAGATAGGTGGTGTTATTACCTCCATTTTCACGGTGAGGCAAGTCCTCATTTGTGAGAGATTGGCCTGCTCATCTGAGCCCTCAGCTGGTGAGTGGTGGAGCCAGGATTCCAGCTTCGGTTTGGGTTTGAGAACCCAAGCTCGTAAGTGTCTTCCCAGCACTTCCTCTCCATGTAGGCATTCACCCAGCTCAGTTCTGCGTCATTGGCACGTCGTGTCCCGCTTTGAGGTGGCCTGAGCTGCTCAGTCGAGTCCCAGATGGCTGGTTTGGGATGTACCCGCAGTGCACCCACATGTTTTTGGAATTTCCAGGGGTCTTGTGAGGATTGGGGAGTGTCTTTAGGGCAGCGTTCTTACCAGGTAAATGAATAGGACACAAAGCACAGGGGGCTTCTCCAGACCCATGGCCTCAGCTATCTGGAGACTTGGGTTCGAGGCCTGAATCATGGCTGCAGGTTATGAGGAGCCAAGTCACTTCTCAAAGCCTCCGTCTTGCCACGTGTAAGGTGAAGGGGGTTGGGTGGTGCTGCCAAGGCTGTCTAGGCCTAGACAGTCCTGCCCGCTCAGCTTCCACACACGCAACAGCTCTGCGGCCAACCTACGATAGAAACTTCTGGATAGGCCAGCCCCTGAGGTTCCTTTCGCCTCTCACCTGCCAGCATCTCCTTGATTCCATTTTGCATCGAAACATACATGTGGGATAGCAGTAACACCAATCCTGTACTTTAAAGTTGAAAACAAATTTTGCTGACTTTGTCTCAGTTAATCGTCCCAAGAAGGAGGCAATATTTAAAAAATTATTTTCATGTCATTCAGTTTCTCTCAAAACAAAATATTTTTAAGCATTTAGAGGGTGGACCAAGATGGAGGACCTAACATGTATTTCCTTTCCTCCTGATCCAAATTCCATTAAAAAAGAATAATTGCAATCGATCTGCACGTTTGCAGGGGAAACAAAGGTGCTGTTCATGGACTAGGAATTTGAAATAACTTCAGACAGACTTTAATTAGACACTATCTGAACTGCGGAGAAGGAAGTCTGGAGAAAGCCGTAGTCTCTAACCTGGCTCCAAGCTCAAGCGGAAGGAGGAAGGAGGCTCTGTGCTACTGACGGGGGATGATTTGTGGGTCATGCTCTGCCTAGTGAGGCTGATTGAGTCTTTTGCCCTCCGGACTCTGGGAGCAGCGGAAGCGTGGACATTGGGACTCTGGCGCAGGCTGATCCCTAGGGAGCCACTGACCGCAGGAGGGATGCAGGAAACAAGTTGCTGACACTCCCGTCCCGCAGCACGTGTCACTCCATCCTCCTCAAAGGCAGGCAACAGGAAATAGAAATATCACTCGCAGGCAAGCAAACTGCATTCCAAATGCAAACATGATCCAGAGCCAAGAATCTCGAAGTATTTGGAGGGAAAAAAAACAAACAAAAAACTACTCCTGAAAGAGAAAAATACTGCCCAAGTAAGCAGAGATAACAGCCAACGAAAGATGGCAAACCAAATGCGATCAATCAATTTAGAAGGGCCAGATAGGGTGCTGTATTCCTCAAGCAAGAGCGATGGAGTGTGCAATCAATTAGAGTATCCTGAAATTTAAAAAATATAATAATCACACGGGGTTTTTTTTTCCCCTTGTTACAAAAGAATTTCGAATTGTGGAAAATATGGAGAAAAATACAAAATAACAAAGAATCCAAATCATTCTTATCACAGCACTGAGAGAAAACTTTTATTTTAGTGTCTTTCTTTTCAGTTTCCAAATATATACGTAGAGATATGTGAATATATGCAAATAGGCACATACATTATTTTCCAAATCATTTTTGTACAAATGGTATTATGCTGTTGGTAACGTGCTTTAAAAGAACTCCCACACCTAGCAACATACTCCGAATATCTTCCCATGTCATTAACCATTTATCTACATAAGATATTTAACGCATGCATGCTATGGCAGTGTATGGATCCCCTCATAATTGATCACCCCAACCCCCTATCTTTGTACGTCTAGATTGATCCCAACTTTTCACACGTAGGAATAAACGATGCTGGGAGAAGCGTCCTTGAACACGAATCTTGGCCCACCTCTTGGCATGTTTGAGGTGGCAGTCTTCTAAAGCCCATTTTAAAGTATGGGGATCATCATGATGATAGTAATAGCTAACATTCACAGAGCAGGTTGTGTACAGACAAGTGACACCAAACTAGTTTGTCTGTCTCCTGGCTCCATGTTTGGGCTTGTTCTTGGAACCCACCATTTGGAAGTTGGACGGCTGGCCTAGCCACTCGCTAGCCGTGTGACCTTCAGCAAGCCCTTACAACTCGGGGAGCCTCAGTTATATCGACTGTAAAATGGGGCTACTATTCCTACCCAATTTACAGACTAATTGCAGGGACTGAGTGAGATAGTACAGGCCAAGAGCATGAGGCCTGGTTCATGAAAGAACTCCGTATATACCCATCTGTCCGTGGAGCTAATCAGGAAAGAATATCACTTCTTCACTCACACAGTGGGGGGTGCTCAACCAGCCTGTCTCGATAATCTCTTTGTCAACCACCGTGCAAGTAGGATTTTTCTCTTTTGCTCTTCAAATGCATCTAATCTGAGGGGAGAGGAGAGGGGAAACAAGAAAGGCCCCAGGATTCCCTCCAGCTTCCTGCTGGCTGCAAAAATCCAACAGGAATCTGCTTCTGGAGGGGCTGGCTTCCCATCTGGCTGTAATCACCCGCCTGCCACCCGAAGTGCGAGCGCCTCACAAATTAGGGAAAGCAGAGGCAGCCACTTCAGACCGATCACGGGCAGCAGGACGCCGAGGGGTGGCAGAACCACTTGCCGAAGCTAAAATTAACAAGCTTCTTGGGTTGAAGGTTTTAATTAAAAAATGCTAGAGAATTATTTCCTTAATTTAGATACTACTTCTTAGTAATCACTTTCCTCTGCGCTGCCCCGAGACTCTATCTGCAGCTCGTTTAATGGATGTTCTCGGGAGCCTGAGCTGCACAGAAACAGTGGCGGGAGCCCGGGGAAGTGGGTGTCAGACATGGGTGTCCTTTGGAGCTCCATCCCAAGGTCCCAGACCTCTTCCTGCTATGCGTTCCCTCTGGCCCGCAGCGTCCTCTCCAATGGCTTTAGGTGCTGGCCATGTCCTGTTGACCCCTCCGTTGGCTTCATAGCCTGGAGGGTCTATGATCTCCAGAGCCACATCCCAGTTGCCCGCCGGGGACACCGTAGGCAGCACCATAGGCAGCAATGGGTCTAAAATAATCTCCCCCTACTCCCTTCCTCTTCCATTTCTCAATGCAGTCCATAGGGTACTAGATCTGGATGCCCAAGCCAGACACTGGCGTCATCTAGGTTCCCAGGGCAGATGCTGTGCCCTGACCATATCTTCTCATCCTGACCATTCAGGGTACACCAGACAGACTTCATCTGCTGGCTCCTACAGTTCGTGGCCAGAGGGTTTCTCTGTCATCTATATGGGGGGCTCAGATGTGCTAGGGAATGAGCCCACCCTCCAGAAGCAGCCCTCAGCTGATCCTGGTGTATAAATACCCCAGCTCCCCTGCAGCCCGAGTGGAATTCCTCTGTGGTCATGGTCTACACTATCCCTAGAGCTCCCCAGCAGGATTAAGTGGCTTTTGTCTTCAGTGGTAGCTGATTAGATCCTTGCTGGCTGCTTTCTCTCCCCCTCTCACCTCTTGACTCCTCCACCTTCACTTCCTAAATGAGATTCTCACTCTTGAATCCTTGTCTCACAGTCTACAATTGGGGACCAAGTTAAGGGTTCTCCTCTCTCCCTTTGAGTCTCCATGTCCATCGATCTGCAATGCCTGTGTCCTTCAAGATCTCTCCAATCTGACCTCTTTACTTCCTTTCTGCTCCTACTGCCTTAGTACAAGCCACCAGCATCTCTGGTGTGACTACCGCCCAGCCTCTCAACCTGTCACCAAGCCCCCCATCCATCATACAGGTGCATTCAAGGCGATCTTTGTAGAATGAAATCTGACTGTGCCATGCTTCGGCTTCATCTCACCAACTAGACCAGTGTGGTGAATATACCCAGCAGTGCCTGCCCACCCCTCTGCTGTGAACCGCCAGCCTCTCTCCAACCATAACCATCCTAGACAGATCAGTATGAGTCCCTTTCACTGTGGTTGCAAAGAAAGGGACGGTTAACCCTGTCCAGGGCGGGTCACCCTGCTTTAAAGGTTTGGGTAGAGGCACAGACTTTATGTTGTTTCATATCCAATGCTGGCAAATCAAGTGATGTTTTCATAATGACTCCCTGTGAACATTTCAGAGATGACTTCTTTTTTTTTTATTGATCCTTTTGCCAGCTGTCATCACCCTTTAATTGTGTCTCCTCTCCCCTCCTCCCACCTAGCCTCTCTGACAGATAGATAATAATGATCTGTAAATAAACATGAACGTGTACCAGGGGAGCGACTCTTGAAAAGCACTCTGCGTGGCAGGAGGCAGGCAGACGAGCAGAGCTCTGGAGCCATTCAGACCCCACTTAGAATCACAGCTCTGCACTTTCCAGACCAGGACGACCCGAGAGAACATTCTGTGTCAATGGAGTCTTCTACACCTGTGTTATCCAACATGGCCACGAGCCACCCATGGCCTTTGAGGACTTGACGTGTGCTTAGTACCACTGAGGAATTGGATTTTTAACTTATTTTAATTGTAATTAATGTAAATCTAATAGCAACACGTGACTGGTGGCTACTGTCCTAGACAGCGCAATTTTAGAGGCCCGGTCATGTCACCCCTCCGAGCCTCTACTTCTTCCCCTGTCAAATGGAAATAATCCTTTCTCTGCCATTAGGCCAACACCAGCTGCTGTAACAAACAGGCTCCGGGGCACAGTGGCTCCAAGTCAGAAGTTTCTTTCTTGCCCGTGTAACAGTCCAGGGCCGTGTCTCTGCCAAGAGATGTTCGGGAATTCAAGATGGCGGGCTCTACTTCCTCCCACACAGGGTCGCTCTAGTTATCCCCGGTCCAGCCAGCAGGAAGAGGAAAAGAACAGACTTCCAAGGCTAGGGATTTTATCTCAAGCAATTGAGGTAGCAGTTATAACATCATTTCCACTCTTTCAATTCTTGGCGAGAGCTCACATTACCACTCATACCTGCTGGAGGAGATGAGGAATGAGACCCAGCTGGGGAGCTCTGTTCTAGCTAAAACTCTTGCTCTGGGATAAGGAGAGAACACATTTTGGAAGACAGATAACTGTATCCATTGTACCTACTTCGGAGGGTTTTTGTAAAGGTTAGATGATATTCTGTGCATAACACAGTACTTGTGTATCATTCAGCTTTTGCTGTGGAAAAACAAACAACTGTAACATTTAGTGTCTTAGAATAACACTTAGATCCTAGAACAATGACCAGTTTAGCTCCCAGTTTGGGCAGTGGTTCTAGTCTCAGATGGTCTCGGCTTACTCATGCCATTTCAGGAGGTGGCTGGGTTGGCTTGTGTTGGCAGGGGAGCTGGCTGATCTAGGACAGTCCCAGCTGGACCATCTTGTCTCTGCTCTACTTAATTTCTCATCCTCCAGCTGGCTAGTGACAGGGTTCCAAGATAGTGAGGGAACATGCACAAGGCCTTTTGGGGGCTCAGGCTCACAAACGACACCTGCCAAATCACTTCTGCCACACCCTGTTGACCCAAACAAGTCACAAGGCTAATCAAGATGCAGGAGCAGGAAAAGAGACTCCCTGTGCTTGAGGGAAACAGGTGCAAAGTCACATCGCCAAGAGGTGTAGGTACGGGGAGGGGAATAACGAGCACCCTTTTCACAGTCTACCGTAATTTGGCACACAATTCATTCAATAAATGATGCCTAATATTATATTATTAATCCATGAAGGCAAATGGATTTTTCTATGTTATCCACTCATTTATTCATTCAGAAATTTATTGAGTCTATACTATGGGTCAGGCTGTATGCTAAAGACAGTGGCTGGTTTTGCTGTCTTGGGCATTGTACTGCCACCAAGAAGTCAAGTTAATTTTTATATCACAAAAAAGGGAAAAAATAAACTTCAGAATAAAAGCTGGTTCTCCACCCCTTGGCTCTTGACTGATGCCCAGCGTCCTCTTGTCATTTCCCAGGTACCTCTGATGAAAAGGTAGCTTGTTAACGCTGACCCCCGTTGTTTTGACTATGGTGTGGTCATTTCTCTGAGTCTGGGTGCATTACCAATGAAGTTTGTAGCTGCTTGTGGCTTTGTCTGCTGGAGGAAGGCACTTTAGAATCAACCTGGATAGATCCAGCATGAACTGACAGGAGCCTTTGGAGAAAGAGAATAAAGAGCCCACTGATTCAGAAGTCTATATGAAAGGAATCCTTCTTGCTTCAGCGTAAAACAGCTTGTCTTGCCTGCAAGATGAAGCAGAAGCGTGAAGGGTGATGAACGGGAGTGGTTTCCGAAGCACAGGGAAATACCACGGGCCCCACAGTGAAGTTACATCTGGTGACTGCGAGATACACCTTGGGCCCACGGACACCCCTGTCTTCTCTCCCCAGGTAGCTGTAGCCCTGCTCCCACTCTCTCGCTATCAAAACCAACATGCTTTTGCAGCTAAGCACCTCGTGGGGGACATGTTCTCTCGAAAACTCCCAAACAGAAAATACGAACTGAAGACTGAATTAAATGCCCAAGATAGGGGACTCTGGAAAAATAAGCAAGGATTCCAGGCCTTTGCCTTGCCTCTCTCCTGCTTTTGGGCATCAAAGCGGCTTATGAAAGCAGCACACAGAGACCTTTTGCATCAGAAACGAATGACTCCTTAGGAGATTTTCTTCCCACTAGTTTATTATTGAAAAGTTTCAAACCTATGGCAGAGTTGAAAGACTTTTATCCATCACAAAGATGCTACCACTCAGTATTTTATTTTGCTTGCTTTCTCGCTTCTGTCTCAATCAACCCAGGCTTCTTGTTTTTCTGATACATTTCTAAGTAAATTGCGGCCATCAGCACACTTTGGCAGGGGCTTATTAAGACCACAGATGTCAAAATCCATATCCTGTCCCCTGAATCACTTGCTGGGGGATCTGCCTTTTTAATAATTATTAACCCCACTTTACAAGTGAGTAAACAGAAGTTCAGAGATGGGTCCCAGGACCTGCCCAAGGCCCCATAGTAAGAAGGTGCTAATGCTGGGATCTAAACCCACGCAGGGCCTGGATACTCGGAGCCTGTGCTTTGCCCATTCTGCTGCAAAGGGTGTCTTCGAGGTCTGCTCCTGGCCCTTCTCCTGGCCCAGACCTGCCTGTTGTAGCAGGAGCTCAGGGCTCCTGCTTAGCGACTGTGTCTCTGAATTTCCTCAATGCTTCTGCTCAGGGCATGAGACTGGGGCCAGACCCAGCTCTAGAGAGTCTGTGGTTTGGCCAGGCCTCCAACTTTAGTTGCAGCCCTCGAACCAAGAGTTTTTGTACCTCTTGAAATCTGCAAAATGGGCACAACGATGGGTCTCTGACTCTCGGGGTTAGTGAGACGGTTCATGGAAATGTGTGAGTGCTGAAAAGAAGATCCTTTTATCATGAAACTCATTAACAAATATAGCCTTAGAAATCTCGGTCTGTAAACTCGGGCAGGCACAAAACTGGACTTAATTTTTTTTCCCCTATAACCAAATTTGGTTTTAGTTTGAGCTCCTCCTGTTTTACTTTAGATTCCTCAGAAACATACTTTAAGGTGAGGATTCAGGTAAAAGTGACTGAGAAGAAAGTGGTCTTGGAAAAATATGACGAAGGTGAAGGCAAGTGAGACCCCCCCCAAGGCGGGGGGGCAAACCAGGTCTCATGCAGGACAACCTCTGCTCAGACCTGCAAGGTGCTGGGGCCAGTGACAGTCCCACATTAGAATGTTCCAGATTGGGGGCACACAAGTTGAAGATTTTTTTAAGATTATTTATTTATTTGAGAGAGAGCGTGTGTGTGAGTGGGGAGAGGAGCAGAGGCGGTGGGAGAGGGAGGGGAAAAGAATCTCAAGCAGACTCTGTGCTCAGCACGGAGCCCCACGCAGGCTCGATCTGACGACCGTGAGATCATGACCTGAGCCGAAATTAAGAGACACTTCACTGACTGAGTCACCCAGGGGCCCCAAGCTGAAGATTTTTATTTCCTTCTCTCTGCCCCTGTCAAGTATCAGTTAAAGGCTTTCCTGGAGGATGTGAAGGCATAGGCACTTAGGGTTCTCAAGGTGGGCAGGGCCAAGGGGGTTCCGGAAGCCGGAGGCAGCCCTGCCACAAAGAGATATAAGCGCTGGCCATAGAGAATCGAACACCTGGGAAGAGCATGGGCATGAAAATGACAAGGGACCCAAGGGATATAAGTGGGACACCAGTAGCATGTGCTACAAACCCCATGCTGCCTCAGGCAGAATTCTGGACTAGTCTCATCGGGGTTACCTTGAGGGGCATGCGACGTACCCAAGTGTGGCAGTGAGATGGGGATCCGATCCTTCTGTTTTTAGTCTGTTTTCCTCTGGCAACAGCCGCAACATCCTGACCTGTGTGCTCATGGTGCACCTGCCCGTCCGAGTCATTGACAAATGAGTCTGTGTCTCCGACCCCCAGCTTGGCCCGCAGGAGCTCTTCCACTGGCTTCACAGCACTCTGGGATCTAGGAAACTGTCTCCAGGACCTGCTTTGGCCCCTGGATTCTTCTGCTCTGACGCCATGCATCAGCACAGGAAAACTCAGAAGGGAGTGGTCTCGGTTCACATGTCACACCTATCCCATGCTGGGCACCAAGAACGCAGGTCTTAGGCCTCCTGTCGGCAGGTGACACCCAAGGGAAGGACTGCTGCAGAAGCCTGCTGCTCTCAGGTGCCCCACCCTACCTGGGGATACTTCCTTGGCCAGGGGCTGGGGAGGGGAGCACAGAGTAGAGCTCCTTCTCGGGATCCTAACACTATCTGAGCTCTTGGGTTCTCATTTACTCTCTTCTTTCTTGATCCCTGTGGAGTTTTTCAAAACCTAGGACATCTTGTCCATACTCAGCGTTCTTCCAGAGTTTGTCGGCAGCCCAAGAGCACTTCTCAACTTTGAGCATGCATGACAATCACCTGGGGAACTTCATAAACACATCCACTTTGCACAGGCCTCTATCTCCACAGATTCTGACACAGGAGAAACACTTCAAAGCTCTCAAGCCAGGAGCCTGACTGCTTTGTTATGTCTACTCTGCTGCATCAGCTCTTTCTCAGGCAGACATGTCTTGCCAGCCACTGCCGCCTGAATCGGGGGAGAGAAGGTGCTGTAAGGACACATAATGAATGTGGAAAACAACTCCAGTGAATGCTCCAGAACGTGACACTACTTCGCAAGGCTTTATCCCAACTCGTGAAGCATTTGAAAAAAAATTATCACAGCCTGATTGTTTAGTCTTCAGCTGCCCTTCTTCCTTCCACATCCTTCTTCTACAGGCAACCCATTGTGATTTTTGTAACTGGGGGGGGGGGCGCCCTTCTCTTCCCCTCCTGCAGCAGCCTCTTTGCCAGTTTCTCCCTGCTGGATTGTTCTTGATGATAGATATGGCGTTAAAAACCCATTTGGCCGTGGGTTCTTCCAAAAATTCATGCTTGGGTACAAAACAGACCACTTGCTCTGGGGCAAGGAGGCAGCAGAGCATAGCAGTCGAGAATGAGGGTGCTGGGGCTGATATCCTGCCTCTGCCACTTTTTTAGCCCTGTGTGATTTCAGGCAAGTTCATTTCTCGGAGTCTTAGCTTCTCCAACTGGAAAATGAAGGTAATAATATCAACCACCACAGAGGGGCGCTGTGAGGACTTAAACGAGCACACGTAGGGGCCGTGCTCAGCGCGGGAGATGTGTGGCTCTTACAGGTATCCACAACACCAGGTGTTTCCCAATGCGGCCTTAGCCTGCGGATTCCCCTGGAAGTTTTTCATTTGGGCACCCTTCATTCCCATTTGGCTGCAGATGGACGGGGTTCAAGAAGCCATAGGGGTTGGAGAATGTGAGTCAAGGGCAGAGGGCCAGAGGGCGAATGAGAGGGAGGGTTCTAAGCTATTCTGCAGAATGTCCCCTTTACATTAGACCAGAAGTATCTTGAGGTTTCCCATTGGTTCAGACCCGGCTTTGTTAGAAATGACACTGGCAAAGGGGGGTGAACAGGTGAGCGGTGAAGAGTAGGCTTAAGTGGTTTTTAATTTTACATTTTAGAGCAGTCCCAATTTGAAGTTGGGAGAGGAGGGGTGGGAAGGCGTGGAGACCCATGTTCTAGCAGCTACTGTTCATTGAGGGCCAACTATGTGCTAAGCTTCTAAGAACTTTACACACATTCGCTTGTTTCATCCTGTCTCAGTCAGTTCAGGCTATTGTAAGAAATACCATAGATTGGGCAGTTTAAACAGCAAACATTTACGTCTCACAGTTCTGAAGCCTGGGAAGTCCAAGGTCAAGGTGCCAGCAGGTGTAATGTCTGTTGAGGACCTGCTCCCTACTTTAGGGACACCTGCCTTCTTGCTGTATCCTCACATGGTAGAGAGAGAAAGAGGAAGCAAGCTCTCTCCCCTCTATTCTTGTAGGGGCTCTCATGCCATCATGAGGACTCTACTCTCATGACCTACTACCTCCCAAAGTCTCCCATCTCCAGATACCATCTTATTGGGGATTGGGATTTCAACATCTGAATTTGGAGGTGGGGGACACATCCAGTCCATATAGCACATCATTTTATCATACATCCTACAACAACAATCCTATGAATTCCGTGCCATTCTGACCTCCATCCGAGAGATGAGGAGGCTTGGCTTAGGAATGGTAACTAAGTCGCCCAAGTTCATGTGGCTATTTGGTGACAGTGTCAGGATTTGAACCCAGGTCTGGCTCCAGATTCCACAGCCTCTTTACTGCTTTATCCAATGCTTTCCATTGACAGATGAACCCCTCTTCCTCCTCCAAACAACCCTTTAAAGCAGAGTTTTTGAGGGGCCAATGAAACTCACAGGTCCTCATGGATCCTAAAAGGGTCATAACTACGAAAGCCATGTCAGCTGGGAATGCCTAGTTCTGTCACTTTCTTCCCATACAGATGTCTCTCTTGGGGCATCAGTCTGACCTTACAGTCTCAGGGTGGATGGCACAGGGACCAGAAACAAGCCAAATATACAGGTAAACATCACAGCAGGATCCTCCGTCCAGTCACTGTGGTTACATTGTCATGACCTTGGCCAAACCATCTGACCTCGTCAAGTGTCAGTTTCCCCATCTGTAAAACAAAATGCTAATAGTACCTACTTCTAAGTTTCGTAGAGCTTTAATGAGATATGGTATGTGAAGCTCTTAACAACAGAGGCTGGCTTGTCGTAAGCTTTCCAATAAGTATTTGCTATGATACTATTATTGCTGGTCCAGAAATAATAGTCCCTGTTGCTTTCTCTTTTCTATTATTCATCACTTTTTTTTTTTAATTTTTTTTTTAGTACGTATCTTGCCTCTTCACCAAGGCAGTGAGCTCTTGAGAACAGCCAGACTGCTTGGGATTAGATTTCAAATATATCCCTCTCCAGCTCTGTGATCTTGGGCGAGTCCCTTCACCTTCCCAAGCCTCCGTTTTCTCTCCAGTGAAACGGGCATATTAGTAGCACCTACCCTGCAATATTGTGTGTCTATGTGCAACACCCGAGAACAGTCCCAGGAACATAGTAAGGGCTAAATAAATGTTAACTGTTACTGTCGTTATAGCCACTGGTGCTCTTTTCAGTAACAGTGTCCCACTGAGAGCTGAGCTCACAGATTTTGCTCAGTAAATGCCGGTGGGATGCCAGGTCACCCCTTCCAGGTCAGACAATCGATTATGCTCCAGTCAGTGGGTTTCCTCTTGCAGGCTCTGCTGTAATGCGTAAAGCAGCAGACCCAACCTCCACCCTGGCTGATCTACGAACAAGAGTCCCCGGCGGAAACAGACACTGAAATATGATGCTCCCGGCCCAATAAAATTGTCAGATGGGCTGCTCTGAGCAAGTGCCTGATTAAGCGAATCTAACTGCCGTCGTAGGTTACTCCTCGGCACCATTGACTAGCGGGGAATCGATCGATCGTCTGGGCTGGGAAGCGGAGGCAGTGCAGGGAGGTGAGGGTGTCCAGGCAGGCGTCCACTGTCAGAAACAAATTACTTATGTCTCCAGGACTGCCTGGCAGGAGGGCCATAAATCATGCTGGTAATCGATAGCTTGGGGGTGGACCATCAGGAGGCAGACGGGGGGGGGGGGGGCTCCAAAGGAGGTGGAAGGAGCCAGGTCCCAGAGGGGTTATATAGGAACAGGTCAGACAGCCCCAAACCCAGCTCTGCTCTTTTCTGACTGTATGAGCTTGGGCAAGTCACTTAACCTCAGGAACCATTTTCTCATCTACGAGACAGGGCTATTAATACCTCACAGGGCTCCTGGGAAGCTGAAACGAAGGAGGTGCAGACAGCCTACCGCCGCCCTGCCCACCGAGGCAGCCACCTGCGGCCGGATGAGACCTGGAAGTGCAGCAGGTCCAAGTTGAGAGCCGCCGCAAATGTAAAAGAACACAGCGCATTTCAAGGACTTCGTATGATAATAAGAATGGACAGGAACTCCTTAGTTCTTTTTCATATTGATTGCATGTTGAAATAATAATAATACGTTAGGTCTATCAGATTGAATAAAATATACATGAAAACTAATGGCAAATGCTTCTTTTTAGATTTTTTTAATGTGACCACCAGAAAAGAACGAGTGGAAAACATCTCAGTAACTTTTTATATGGGTCCCATGTTGACATGATATTATCTGCGATATACTGGGTTAAATAAAAATATGTTATTTAAATTAATTTCCCGTGTTCCTTTTAATTTTTTTTTAATGTGGCTATAAGAAAATCTAAAGTTATTTATGTAACTCTCATTATATATCTGTTGAATGACACTGGTCTAATGCTTGCTTTCTCTTGTATGTTTTTGCTTCATGAAATCTGATGAGCTCCGCACTCCCCCGGACAAATTCCATCTTTCTCTGAGTCTCAGTTTCTTCACCATATACTTGCTCGTATTCACTTGCTTAGTTTAGGACCAGAAGCACGTCAGGACAGAGGCGCAAGGAGGAATTTGCAAGCTCAAGCAAAATTCCTCGCTCAGCCAGTTCCAGGTGCCCCATATGGTGTCTTCCAAGGGCTGGACAAAGTCCCATTGGGCGGTATCGCTTCCTCTCTGAGGTAACCACTCAGAGAGCCAAATACTGAGGAGCAAGTGGCCCGCCTACGTGGCCTGAGGAGCCCCATCTTCCCTAGAGCTGCAGTCTTCCTATTGGCTGAGCACAGGCTGGGTAATTCCCATCTGAGCCCCCAACCTTCTCCCGCTCACCTCCTACCTGAACATTCTCACAGCTTTCCTGAAATTGTGACTCTTATTCCGGAAAGTGACATTTTCAGATAAATAAGCTGCTTTATTTGCCCTTTTGTCGCTGAGTAGGGGTGTGTGTGTGTGTGTGTGTGTGTGTAGTTGTAGGTGAAATAATTGCATTAGGTGGGGAAGGTGACTTTTTAAATTTGTATGTATGGGAAAGAGGATAGAGGCTGGGCAGCCAAGGGGTGGAATGTAGTGGGCATCTCTGTGTGTGAGCACACTTGCGTACATACTTGAGCCCCGTATCCCTTCTCGGCTTATTCTGAGAACAGCACCATCCCCTTTCTTTAGGGAACTGTCTGTCTGTCCCTCCCCATGTCATGCCACTGAGCCGTGTTCCTCGGATGCTGGGGTAACTGGGTAACTTGAGCTATGCCAATCCGAGTCCCTTTCTTGGCGATTTGAATCTTGAACAGATACTCCAGGGACAAAAAGAATGAATTTATTTGTCCTTTGAGGCAGCCCACCATTCTTGCTGCTAAGGTCACTGGGACTGCCCTGGTTACTGGCCTTTCTGTGGCCTATTGTTTATCTCCTATTTTAATTCTGTGAAATTCTGTTAACTCTCCCAACTCTCTGGACAATCTGCTTTCCCAGGAGGACTGGGGGGTGGGTATTTAAGTGGGGGAGATCCTAATATAATGCTAGCTCAGCGTAGCCTGAGAAGTTCAGAGCCCCCTCTCTAGATTTTTGCCAGTTCTCAGAAGGATTCGCATCTCTACCATTCTTGCTTCCACACTTTGTGGTCCCACAACCCTCCAGACGTGAAACTCAGCTTCCTGCTTGAGTTCCATTATTTAAAAAAAAAAAAAAAAAAAAAGAAGAAAGAAAGAAAGAGAAAGGAAAGAAAGAGAAAGAAAGAAAGAAAGAAAGAAAGAAAGAAAGAAAGAAAGAAAGAGAAAGAAAGAAGAAAGAAAAAAGAAAGGAAGGAAGGAAAGGAAAGAGGAAGAAATCCAATTGCACAAATTATTTGCGACAATAGTAGAATTTTCCACAGATGTTAGGGATTGGGTCAACATTGCTTTAGTGAGAACGACTTCCAAATGGAACATTAGGCACCAGGATTTTCAAACGTCCCTGGATCAACACTTTTTGTGGGTGATGGTGGTGGGTGAGTCAAGCTCCCTTTCCCTCGCTCAGCTCCAGCCTCTCCCCATCTGGCTGGGTCTTCTCTGTCTCTCATCTCTTCAGGCTCTCCTAATCTCACTTTGCTACCTTCTGCCTTGGGCGGGGGGTAGGGGGGAGCATCAGTTAGTTTTGTTGTCTAGTACAGAGTCACTTCAGACTTTTCTCCAAAACCTTTAGGGGATTGGACACCCGGGTCCTTGCATCCTGACCTTCTATTTCCAATCCTACAACTTCGGTAATCAGCTGTTAGTAGAATAATATTCTTCCCACTTAATTGCAATGATTATTTTTAGCTATGACCACAGGAGACTATCTCAGCTTCTCCCCCTCCTCCGCTCACTGCCTTCCCAGAGCATCACCCCTGGGACCAGGGACCTGTCTGTAGTGCCACGTGCCTGCTGAGAACATGAGAATTGATGATGTCCAATGTCACCATGGGGGGAAGGAGTGAAAATAAGAGAGTGGCTCTGGGGTCCCTGGGTGGCTTAGACTCTTGATTTTGGCTCAGGTCATGATTTTGGGGTCGTGAAATCGAGCCTCATGTCGGGCTCTGTGCTGAGTGAGGAGGCTCCTTTGGATTCTCTCTCTCCCTCTGCCCCCCTCCCCCCCATGAAAAAGAGAGAGAGAGAGAGAGAGAGAGAGAATGGCCCTGTTTCATTGAGCGCTTACTCTGTGCTGGGCCCTGAGCCAAGCACCTGGCCTGCATGGCCTTTCTCGGCCTTCACGAGCACCTAGGAGGTGGGGTACCACACTGATACCCTGTTCCCAGATGTGGAAACTAAGGTGTGCCCGGGCCTCCACACCCCATGACCTCGCGTGTTCCCTGACTGCAGACAGAACAGAACGGAAGCCCCCAACTCCACCCTCACGTGGCTGGCCTGCCTTGGCTAAATCCACTTTGCGATCACGCTTGCCCTGCAGTCGGCATGGTACTGGCGAGAGCCTAGAGTCCTGCTCTACACACTGCAGACTGAATCACATCCGTCAGCCTGGCGCCCGCGCTATTGTTCCCAGGGCCTTCCCAGCTTTAATTAGAATATTCTTATTTTCCCTGGGAGAGGGAGGCAGCGGATCTCAGCTTCAATAACCTTGCCGGGGGCCAGAACCTGGAACTGCAGGGCTGGTGGGCCATCAGATGGAGCAGCCAGCAGGAGTGGGAGGGGAGGATGGAAAGTCTGTGTTGGGGGGGGGGGGGGCCTCTGCCCCCTCCCACCCTCAGTGAGCTGCTGTGATGTTAACCGTGGTGATGAAGGAGCCCAGCAGGAAGTGACTTTGAAGAGGACACACACTCGCATGCATGTGAGCGCACACGTGCATACACACACGCGCACACACACACACACACACACACACACACTCCTAAGACATGAGGGACAAGGGAGTCAGCTCATCTGCTCACGGACTGAAGTCCAAGTGCAGCCACACCAGAAGGCCCGTGTGGAGAGGCTGGGAGGCCAGGCTCGTGGTTCACCCCACGCTCCAGGAGCCATGTACTACGGTCCTCAGGGCAGCGCCGCCCCAAAGACACATAATGTACATTTCACAGGTAATTAAAAATTTTCTAGTAGCCACATCAAAAAAAAAGGTAAAAAAAAACAACTTGAAATTAATTGTAACAATCTCTTGTATTTAGCCCAGTACATCTAAAGGGTATCATGTCACCAGGCACATGTGGCCGCCGTACCTCGGGACCCAGAATTGGGGTTTGTACCGTGGAGCCTGACGCTCGCGGCTCCAGCCTTGCCCTGGTGTTTGCATACGGTGTCATCTAAGTTACAGACCTCTGTTCCTCACCCCCTCCGTCTGTGGGATGTGTGACGGTCGTGACCTGTAACTCACAGGCTTCTGTGAGCATTCAATGTAGTAATTCATGCAAACCCCTTGCCAGAGCGCCTGCCCATAGTAGGTCCTGGCGTGTTAGCTACTCAGTGGTTCTTCCCATAACGTAATGACGGCCACCATACAGGATGGTGTCATCCAAGCCAGGCCTCTTGCTCCCTGCTTTACACTCTGCAGTCACCGTAAGCCGATCACAATGCTTTGAGGTAGGAATCATTAACATCTGTATTGTATAGACTTGCAGAAACTGAAGCTCAGAGAAGGGCTAGCTCCTACTAACTGCAGGACGAAATCTTAAAGCGGCTGATGAAGGACTTTGCAACCTGTCCCTCTCCACCTCAATAGCTGGACAGCAGAGTGACAGCGAGTATGGACGCTAGACCCAGCTGACCTGGACTCGAATCCGGTGTCTACCACTTACCATCTGTGTGACGGTAGGCAGGTTGCTTCCGCACTCTGAGCCTCAATTTCATCATCTGTGAAATGGGGGCGAGCAACTGCATAAGGTCCTTGCGAGGATTTAATGAGTTAATATATAAAGAGTGCTTGGCACAGAGTAAGGAGCGTATAAGCATAGGCATTTTTATGATTTTTATTGCGGGCATTTTTCACCACTGCCTGTCCCATCTCTAAGGAGGATTGTTATAAGCAGTTTTCTCCCAGATGGACCTCCTTCTCTCTTTCCACACCGCAGGTCCTTTGCCCAACCTGTTCCTTACATCTACATTATGTCACTTCCTTCCCTTAGTCCTTTCTGGCTTTGCTGCCCCTTTGTCTAGAAAATCAGGACTCGGTCCCCTCCCGGGGCATCCCCTAGCCCCACGCCTACCTCCCCACGTAGCCCTGAGATGGCTGTTCCTCTGTCCCGGGGCAAAGGCTTTATCAGGACAGGACCGTGGCTGTCCTGTCGGTCTCTGCCCCTGCCCCAGCCCCAGCCCCAGCCTGGCTCGGGGACAACTTGTCGCTCAGAAACACTTGTGCCCTGAAGAGAGATCTTCCCAGTCACTGGAAAAGAGGCACCGGCCATCCTTTCCCTGCTTGGTTCTGCCTGGCTCTTGGTTCACGGCACAACTCAGTCCATTTTCTCACTGTGTAACAGGACAAATCACTTCACCTCTTTATTCTTTTCCCCGGACTCTATCAAGGCATAATTTACATACGGTAAAACGCACCAATCTTAAGTCCGTGGCTCGATTAATTTTGCAAATGCGACACTCTTGTATCACCCTGATCAATTTATATAAAATCCTTCCAGAAGCTTCCCTGTGCCCCTTCCTAGTCAGTACCCTTCCCCAGGGGTGAGCACTCCCCTGATTCCTGTCACCATCGGGAAACTCTGCCTGCCTTTGAACTTCAGGAGCACAGACTCTATTGTACAGACTTCACAATTTCTGTGAGATTCCTCCACACTGTTGAACTTCAGCAATGCGTCCTTTTTTATTGCTGAGTCATGTTCTGCTGTATGGACACGTCATTTCCCCTCCACCCCCGCCATTCTCTTGTTTGGGGACATTTGGGTTGTTTCCTGTGCAAGTCTTTTCGTTTTCATTTCTCTTGAGTAAATATCTTGGAGTAGAATTGGTCCTACGATAAGAAGGAGTAGACTATGTCTTACTTTATTAGAAACTCACAAACGGATTTCCAAAGCGGTTGTACCACTTTGTCTTCGAGACTCTGTTTTCTCCATTTGCGATGATGTGGATGGAACTAGGAGGTATTATGCTAAGCGAAAGAAGTCAGTCAGAGAAAGACAAATACTCTATGATCTCACTCATATGTGGAATTTAAGAAACAAAACAGATGGGGCGCCTGGGTGGCACAGCGGTTAAGTGTCTGCCTTCGGCTCAGGGCGTGATCCCGGCGTTATGGGATCGAGCCCCACATCAGGCTCCTCTGCTATGAGCCTGCTTCTTCCTCTCCCACTACCCCTACTTGTGTTCCCTCTCTTGCTGGCTATCTCTATCTCTGTTGAATAAATAAATAAAATCTTAAAAAAAAAAGTTTAAAAAGAAAAAAAAGAAACAAAACAGATGATCGTAGGGGAAGGGAAGGAAAAATAAAATAAGATGAACCAGAGAGGGAGACACACCATACGCGACTCTTAACCACAGGAAACAGAGTGTTGCTGGAGGGGAGGTGGGGTGGGGGGATGGGGTAACTGGGTGACGGGCATGAAAGAGGGCACGTGATGTAATGAGCATTGGGTGTTATACGCAACTGATGAATCACTAAATTCTACCCCTGAAACTAATATACAGTATATGTTAACTAAATTGAATTTAACTTTTTTTAAAAAAGACCCCATTTTTTCTGCTGTAAGCCAGGCCTGATGCGTGTCCCTTAGTCACAGAGGCATTGTAAGGAGGAAGTCAGGAACTGGCTCGCCAAGTGGCTTAGCTACAGTCATTGTTATTGGCATCTGCCCTCCTGCCAGGTGATTTGCACCCATGGTTGACGAGTCCTAAGAGTCCCAGGGTCAGGGTGTTGTGGGCCCTGAATGTCAGCACGAAACAGGAGATGGCTCACCTTGGAGGTGTCCTTCCTCACCGACTCCTCAGCAGGATTTCATTATCTCCCCACTCTGTGAGGCGATTCAAATGACTGTGATTATTTGCACGTCCTCTGAACCCGAGAGGGCAGGAGACAAACGGCCCCCTTTCTAGACACCCCTGCCACCACCTTGGAGAGGGACCTCCAGGTGTGATCTCATGGCTGGCGTCGACCTCCTCCCTGGTTTAGCTGGGCCAGGAAGGGACCTTCCAAACAGAATTCACAGCCTGCTCCCTGGGTCCCACAGAGGCAGCGTTCTTTGGGCTGCGGTAATCAAGGCGCTGTCACAGCCTCGGCTAGAAACAACTGTTTCCTGGGGATTTGGATTCAGGTGTCAAAATGGCTCTGGTTTGAAACTCTGCATATAAAATCCAGGTCCTGAATCCTGTGATTCTGAAGGTGTGTCCCTGTCGGCTTCTGCTGTTTGCAGAACTTCCCATCTATATCTTTTTATATAGATTTCAAAGGGCCCAGTGGCTCAGTCAGACAGGCACTGGTTCAGCTCCGGCTCTGCCAAGTACTGTCCGGGTGACCTCTCTCTCTGAGCCTCCGTCTCCCCTGAATTTCAGTTTCTGGAAAGCAAAATTTTTATTGGCTCTGTGGCCAAGACCACAAGGGTCCTCCCTCTACAAGGTCGCCATTCTCCCAGGTCCTTCCCTGACTTGGAGTTGGACTCACGGTCACCTGCAGTGAAAACTTGATTTTTCATCACTCCCTGTTGCTAGAGGTTGTCATGGGAGTAATTCTGGCCGGGGACATATAAAAACAGATGTCACATGCAACTGCCTGGAAGGACCCTAAGAGAGAGAAGTGAGCCTTTCTTTGTCCCTTCCTCCTGCCTGCCGACTGGAATATGGTTGTGATGCAGGAGCTCAAGCAGCCATTTTGGACCAGGAGGAGAAAGCCACATGCTGAGGATGACAGAGCCTCAAGAAAGAAGGAACTCTAGTCACTGACGTCTGTTTTAGACCAAATGTTTCTGAAATCATTAAACATGAGAGGAAAATAAGCTTTCTTCCTTAAGCCACGGTTATTTTATTTCTTGTCCTTGCAACCTATTGGAATCCTGTTACCTGGCGCTGAGAGGATTAAATGAGCTAATTTCTGTAAAGATGTCAGCACAGTGCCTGGCTCATAGAAGTCACTCAATATGGTAGGGATATTTGTATTACTTTTAAGGCAAGAACAAAAGGGATGGTGAATTGTGGTTGGACAATCTGGGGTATCATTTCTGATTTGATTGAGGTGGCAGAAATTCTAAATAGAGTTCCCTGAGCTGGTGTGTGTGTGTGTGTGTGTGTGTGTGTGTGTGTGTGTGTGTGTGTGTGTCCTCAGAGACTACTGCAGAACCTCATAGATGTGTGTGGGATCTGTTTATTCCCAGGGCTTTGGTCTGGGTAGAGCTGGCTCACGTCCTCAGGCAACTCCTACTCTGTCTGCTTCCAGACTCTCGTCTCTTCATTTCTAATCACCTGGTCCGGGGCCCCAGCCTGGAAGCTGTGCTGTAATTCCCTAGTTTTTCCTCAGCACACAGAGTACTCTGCTGCCGAAATTGATCCAGATGATCCTTCGTTGCCTTTTTTATCCAGGAATTAAGGGTCCCCTGGCATAACTCTGGAGGAGGTTGGGGAAGGACAAGGAATCAGCCGCTCCAGCTCTGATTCCTTCAAAGTAGAAATCTGAACAGAAGAGCCCCACGGGACCTGGCACAGTCATGCTGAGTACCTTTGTCCCCACTGTTCCTACCAGCGGAGGCGATTGCTTTGCTCCCAGCCACAATAATAGGAGTCTTCCATGTTAAGGGGGCCCCTGGCTGGCTCCGTCGGAAGAGCAGGCGACTCTTGATCGTGGGGTCATGAGTTCGAGTCCCACATGGGTGTAGAGATTCCTTTATTTTTTTTTTAAGACTTTATTTATTTGACAGAGAGAGACAGCCAGAGAGAGAGGGAACACAAGCAGAGGGAGTGGGAGAGGAAGAAGCAGGCTCCCAGCAGAGGAGCCTGATGTGGGGCTCGATCCCAGCACTCTGGGATCACGCCCTGAGCCGAAGGCAGACGCTTAACTGCTGTGCCACCCAGGCGCGCCAGAGATTACTTTAAAATAAGACCTTAAAAAAAAAAAAAAGTTATTATGTGTCGAGCCCCTGCTCTGTGCTAAGCGTGGTGCTAAACCCCTTCCACGCAGTCTCTCATTTCATCCTGATGTCATGGCTGCGTTCACGCCCATTTTGCAGGTGTGGAAGCAGAGGTTTAGTGGCCAAAGAACATGCCCAGCATCCTAACGACCGGTTGGAGTCCCTGCAAAGAGACAGGCAGTCATTGCCCCAGGAGACAGGAATCTCAGACAGGGCTGGCCTCGGAATCCCTCTGCTCATTGAGAGTAAGCAAACATTTTCCTTCCAAACAGAAAATGCGTTCTCGTTCCTTTTTTATTACAAAAGCCATTTATGCTCTTCTAAGACAAGCAGAGGATACATAAAGATGTAGAGAATGGTGTACTCCCCACCTGAAGAACCATGTCTGTGAGTGTGTATGAAGCCCTCCTGTGGGTCAGCCCGGCTGGGAGTGCTAAAGACAGGGGCGACCAGCAAAGACTCGTCCCTGCTCCCAGGAGCTCGCTGCTATAGCTCCTAGACACAGATCCTTCCAGCTTGTTTTCTATGCAAAGTCACGCGACGCACTTTTTTTCTTTAAAAAAGAACGTGGCCATCCTATAGACTCGTCACAGTTTTTCTGTGAATACCATCTAATGATGTCTTTCCGCTCCCTTCCTGGAAAGTAGACCGTGCACAGAGTGGATTCCCCAGGGCCATGAGAAAGCAAATGGCCTTGGGTTTGGACAACCCAGGCGAGAAACACCTTCCTCCAGTGAATACACAGCTTGCTTCCCCTCTCCCTCCCACCTTCCCCATCTCTAGAACAAACAGTACTTCCCTCCCATATTCCGCTGAAGAGCAAATGCGATAATACACTGTAGCTCAGCACCTGACACACAGTAGGAGTTTCGGAAATGCTGGGCTCCTTCTGCCATGACTTCATGTTGCTCACGAGACTGGTAGGGTGATTTTGTTTTGAGTTTTATTATTTTTTTTAATCTCACGGCCTGAGGTTGAGGCACTCGTATTTCTCAGCTTATGACGCATTCACATTATTGTCTGCAAGCATCTCCCACGTATCATTCATTCATTCATTCATTCATTCATTCATTCATTTCCATTGAGCCTCATGCCCCACCCTAATCTACCCCTCCCATACGCACCCCACAGGCAGCCAGTCTGACCTGTTTGATGTCCTTTTACTTGTATTTGTTCCTGGGAAACGTGTTTTGTGTGCATGTGTTTTTTATTTACCTAAATAGCACCGCGGTGTCGGCTGCATCCTGTTTATTGATTTTAAGACCCGCCCATGCTGTCTTGCCTGCATCTGGGGCTGCCATATGCTACTCCCTTGAGTGTGTGTGTCCACCATAGTTTACTCATCCATGTATTTAGGGGCCGACAGTTGGAGGGACTCAGCTTGCTGCCGCCACAGACAGCGCGATGGTGGGCAATCTCACGTGAACCCCCCGCCCCCGTCTCATGGGCTCTGGTGAATTTCTCTGTGTGGATTGGCCCTGACCGCCATCCCAGTCAGGACTTGCATACGACGCAAACATTAGCCAGTATCTTCTGCTGGACCCCACCCAGGTCGCGTCGCATCAGGACCCCTCCCATCCTCTGCTTAGGATCACTTCTGAAAAGCCAAATGGAAGTGTAACCGTGCAAAGGTCCTAATAGCTATTTCAGATCCTCTACAACTTCAGAACTGCGGGGGCTGCTCAGAGCCTCGTTGATCTCACTTGTACAGTAAGGAGGGTCAATTAGATCATCTGGAAAATCAACAGAGCAGAACGGATCAGAAGACCTCGGGTTCGAGTCCTATCTCTGCCCCTTACCAAGGACGTGCTCTTGGGCAAATGGCTTCACCTGTCTGAGCCTCAGCTTCCTCATCTGTGATGTGGGTCCCTAAAAGTACCCATTTCCTAGGGTATTGTAAGAGATAAGGAAGTAACGCGTGAGAAACTCTTAGCACCTTGCCTGGCTATCTCCACCAGCCACTCCGAGTGCTGATGATGTGAATATTGGTCCGACATGGTGGTTACAATAACTACAGCAGCAACGAGAGAGCACACCTGTATGTTCTGATCATCACTGAGCCTATGATAATTGCAGTAGCTCGACTAATGGCTTGACCAACTACATTCCGTGTCTTCCCCTGCACTTCCCCCTACCACCTGGAGGAGGCAGTAATGAGTCACAAGCCTGTGGTCTGAGCAAGGAACATTCAAAAGATTCATAAAATACCCTCTGCTGAACCTCATTCTATGGGTTTCACACCAAGAATCCTGCTGTTGGGTTTCTTTCCTGTGCTCAACCCCACCCCGGCCCCTGCCAATGTATTTAAAAGGCCGATAACTTAGGGGCACCTGGGTGGCTCACACGGTTAAGAATCCAACTCTTGGTTTGGGCTCAGGTCACGACCTTGGGGTCCTAGGATTGAGCCCTGCGTTGGGCTCCCTGCTCAGCAGGGAGTCTGCTTCAGGATTCCCTCTCCCCCTCTGCCCCTCCCCCCTCTCTAAAATAAAAAAAATAAATCTTTAAAAAAATAAAGTGTCACAAATGTATTATATTACATTATACTGTGCTAGACTCTATTGTGCAATCATATATGTGAATGTTGATTTTCTTCGGATGACTGGTATACCAGACAGCATTCTTTCAGCTGCAAGAAGCAGAAACTCAATTTAAACTCACTGAAGTAGGAAAGGGGATTTGTTGTCTCACGTATTTAGTTGAATGATATGAAATTGTCTTTTGGGGATCAAGAATTGCCAAATATTGGAGCTGCATATGGCTCAATTTAATAACTGAAAACTCTATTAAAATACTGACTTCAGGTGTAGTCAGATCCAGGTGCTCAGACAATGTCAGAAATCTCCCTCTCCATATGTCTCAGCTGTCCTTTCGTCTGTGGAATTGGCTTCATTCTCAGCCAAGTTCTCCACAGGCTGAGGCAAGACTGGCCACTCTCGGCTCCCAGACTCTTTGCAGCTTAGGACAAGTTAAAAAACAAAACAAAACAAAACAAAATAAAACAAAAAAACCCACACCACTCTCTCACTGATTCCAGGGAAAGTTCTGGGCAGAGCTCTAACTGGCTCCTGCCTGGGTTTGGTTATGCTCCCTTTCATGAATCAATCACTGTGGCCAGGGCTGGGATGCTCTGATTGGCCATTTCTGTGTCACATGCTCCCCCCATCCTCACCCCCTGCATGGAGATGGTGTCAGCCCCTGCATGGAGATGGTGTCAGCCCCTAATTAGCTGCGTGGAGCGTGAGGATGTATAGTTTTAAATTTGAGCACTGCGTGTAGATAAAATGGGAAGAAATGGCTGCCTCAGAGAGATTTCGAGCAATTTTTTTCTTTATTTTTTTTTGACCTCTCTGCATTTCCTAAATTTCTACAATGAACATGAATTACTTGCAAAAAAAAGAAAAAAGAAAAAAAAGAAACATTTTCAAGTTATTAGAAAGAAACCGAAAGGTATTGAAAATGGGATCTGGACACAAATGTGGCCTGGCTTTATTCCAGGCCAATAATGGCTTTCTGTGTTATCCCTCCAGGTACGATTTGCATTTTAACCAGAATCAACACACCGTGACTCAGAGGAGAGTGTAATGAAGGAATTTAGGGCACCGAGCGAGCCCGTGAGGCCCTGAGCCCATTGTCTGCCTTCACTGGGGCCATATTGCCATGAAATCCTGTTGACCTTGAAAAGCTTTCACGAGGATTAAATCAACAACCTCAGAAGTGACGTTCGCTCGGAAACTCAGTTTCCTCACCTGCCAGACGGGGATGCTAACAGCTCCTTTCCTACAGGATTGCTGTGAGATTGAGCCGGCACTGGTAAGCACAGTCCTGAGACAATGGTCACCCCATCCCTGCCCTTCCAGAAGGCCCTCATCCTCTTCCCAGGCAGGTGGTGTGGGACTGGGCAAAGCTGAATTCAAAGCCAGTTCTGCCACTTACCAGCCTCGTGGTCTCCCACAGGACGTAAAAGTTCATGGCTTCTGGGTTCCCTCGCCTGAAAAACAGGCATGAAATTACTCTTGGTGCAGAATTAAGAGGATCTGACAGGGTAGCATTTTAATAAAACAACTTGACACGTAGTGGACACTCAGCAAATGTTTGCTTTCATTCCCTTTCTGGTGTCTTTTGCCCTCTTTCCCAGAGGCACCAACAGAAATCACACCCATGCAGTTAAACGAGACTTGTGTTTTATAAACATATTTACATGTGTAATTGTGATCGTTACGTAAGGCAGGGAGATGGGACACTGCAGAGTCAGCAAGTTCCCAGACTATGATTTTAAAGATGTTGACTTACTTTTTCTATTTAAAAAAAGATACATATCCAGCTGTTCTAAAATGCTAAATTACTAAAGGTGTTCGCTTACAAAATGTTCTTAAGCATGACTCGGGGCTGATACTTCACACCTTGAGTTGTCTGTCCATCCATTCATATTTCCTTCTTTTCTTCTTTCTTTCCTTCTTACCTTCCTTCCTTCCCTGCTTCCTTCTTTCTTTCCTGCCATCCTTGCCAGCCATCCACCCACCCATCCAGTCATTTACCCATATACCCACCTATTCATTCATCTGTCCATCCATCCACCGATCCATCCATCCATCCATCCATCCACCCATCCATCCATCCATCCACCCATCCATCCATCCATCCATCCATCCATCCACCCACCCACTCATCCCTTCAACATATAATGGAGACTGTGTGCCAAGTCCTTGTTCTGGATCCTGGCCACACAGAGCTAAATAAGACAAACAGGGTTCCTTTTTTTTTAGATTTTATTTATTTATTTGGCACACAGAGAGAGACAGCCAGAGAGAGAGGGAACACAAGCAGGAGGAGTGGGAGAGGAAGAAGCAGGCTCATAGCGGAGGAGCCTGATGTGGGGCTCGATCCCAGAACGCCGGGATCACGCCCTGAGCCGAAGGCAGACGCTTAACGACTGCGCCACCCAGACGCCCCGACAAACAGGGTTCCTGACCTTACAGAACTTATTCCAGGTTCTTGGCAAGTGCAATGGGATTAAAACGGCTGAGGCTGAGCGCTGCAATGTGGGGCCTCAGCTTGGTCCCTGGGGGCGGGGCGGTCCTCTGGGACACCGGGCAAGTCGCTCTCTGCCTGGTAGCGTCTCCCTGCAGATGCCCAGCCTTAGGATCCACAGACCACCCAAGAAGGGCCAGGGTGTGGGTGGGACATTTAAGAGGAAGACTTTGGACAGCACAGGTGTGCAGGTCTTGGCCGATCAACTGGAATGTAAACGTGATGTCACTTTTTTACACCCTAAATTTAAGATGGGTTTTCTACCTGTTTTGAGTACAGCCTCACCCACTTTCGTTTAGCTTCAGCTAATCTCAGCGAGGTTTATTACTTTGCTTAATCTTGGCAACACACTGTGAACCCCGACCTGTTACTCCGATTTAGAGATGAGGAAATAGGTGATGAGACAGGTGACATGACTCGTCCTGGCTCAGACAGAAAACCCCAGACTCTGGATTTGTACCCACACTCCTAAGCCAGTTTGTTTGTTTATTTGTCTGTTTGTTCAAAGATTGATTTATTGGGGCGCCTGGGCGGCTCAGATGGTTAAGCCTCTGACTTCAGCTCAGGTCATGATCCTGGGTCCTGGGATCGAGCCCCGTGTTGGGCTCCCAGCTCAACGGAGAGTCTGTTTCTCCATTTCCCTCTGTTGCTTCCCCTTGCTCAGGCTCACTCTCTCTCTCTCTCTCACTCTGTCTCAAATGAATAAATAAAATCTTTTTTAAGCAAAGAAAAAATAATTTATTTATTTTAGAAAGAGAGAATGCATGAGCGGGGGGAGACGCAGAGGGAGAGAGGAGCCCACTGAGCATGGAGCCCCACACGGGGCTCGATCCCAGGACCTGAGAGATCATGACGTGAGCCGAAATCATGACGTGAGTTGGAGGCTCAACCACTGAGCCAGCCGGGTGCCCCCTAAGCTGGTCTTGAGGGCAGAAGTAGGGGAGGGCATTCCTGGCAGCAGAGGTGGTGTGCAGGAGCACTGGGAGAGGGCCGGGGCCGTTGCCTGCAGTTGTGCTCAGGGACAAGATGTAGGACAAGAACGAGGCACACGTGGCTGATCCCTGCTCTCCCCAAGCACACTGGGCCCTTGTGTGCTGGAGAACGCAGACCAGACCCAGCAGAGTTACTCTGCATGGACCCATCATGAGCACTCCGTACCCTGGCTGTGGCTCCGTGCAGTGACAGCTCTCGTGACAGCCCGGACCAGGGGCCTTTTTCTGCAGACAGATTACATCATTACCTCGAGCGAGAGACGCCGAGCAGTGAGCATGACAGTTTTATGGCCTGTAGATCCCGGCAACTGGAACCATCTGGACTTTTAAAAGCTTGGTAATGCAACATCATAAACAAGCCACTGTGTGAGTCTCACTGTAGGCGAGACCGAGAAGGTGGAGTCTGCCTCGGGGGAGGCAGCCAGGACTGATAAGGACGCATGTGATTTGCTGTGTGGCCCCAGGCAGACGTCTCCCCTTCTCTGGGCTTCCCTTTTCCTCCTTCATGAGCCTGCTTTACTCAATGCGTAGGGAGATTTGGAACTAGAAGTGAGGTACGTGGTCTTGGTTAATCCCCACCCCAAACCCCTTCTCTCAAATCCCAGGGCTTCCCACCAGCTTGCCACCCCCCGTTATGGAAACATCAGTTCCAAGGGTCTGGGACGTAATGTGCGTGCCCAGAGTGACGGGGATGCTCATTGCAGAGCTCCGTCTTGGGGACCCCAGGTGATCTGCATGAAGGGAACACAGGGATGTTGCTGTAGAAATGCGAGTACACACCAGGCACGTGAATGAAATATTCTTCTTAAAGCCTAGGTCTTCCCTCCGTCACAGCACAGGCCTCCTCGCCTCTAGTCCAGGTTTTCACTATCCAACCTGAGAGAGACAATGAACAATGGTACTGCTTTCAGGCTGAGCTGCTAAGCCGTCTGCTTTCAGGTTGTCACCAGGGAAGACAGAAAGAGTCTAGAGACATTTCCAGGTGTGGCTTGTGGGGGATTTTGGAAGTTTTCATCGGAGCCCAGAGCTCAGTGCGGGGAGGAAGACGAAGGTGAATGGTGACAGGCAAGTCGATACCACGTTGCTCATGAGGTCCTGGGGCGTCGTCACACAGAGCCAGCAGATTAAAACGAATGACGATAGGAAATCATTGTCAATAACACGACCGTGGACCCATGGCCACTGTCATGCCTTAGTGTATAAACTGGTGCGTGCAGGGAAAGTTTGCAGTATATACTGAAAACTTTGAACGTAGACACTCTTTGATCCAACTACTTCACTACTAGGGATTTCTCCTAAGGCAAAAAAATTGGGCAAGTGTAAATATATATATTTATTAGCGGGTCAGTTATAACAGCGAAAGCTTGAAAATAAACCAAACGTCTGACCAGTGAGACTGATTGAGGAAGTTATACTTTTGCCCCACAGTGGAATATATGCAGCTGTTTTTTCTTTGTTTGTTTGTTCTTTCACGAGCCTGTTATCCTGACATCCTTTTCTAGGCATAGATATGATAAGGCTATTTCTCTTTTGAAACATGGCACAAAATGGTGTCAGAAAACTAGCCTCCATTCACAGGACTGCTTACTTTTCTCCGGCCCTTTGTTTTTCCCCTCAGAGTAGGTTCTTCCCCTTCGGTTTCCTGGACATCATCTTGCACAAAGTTCCCCGATCTTCCCGGGGGTTTCCAAGCCCTGCTGGAAGTGAAGGCTTTGTTTTCTGAACTGCTCTCTTATGTTGTGTTTCATTGTCTGCCTGGTATTAGGGTGTGCTATGCCCATGCCTTCCGTGCCTTCCCGAACTTGGCTAGACTCATGTCTGATACACCTTTGATCCCCAGGGCATGGGTGATTGCGAGGAAGGAATAAATGATCCCCAGGGGCGCTTGGGTGGCTCAGTCAGTTCGGTGTCCGACTCTTGATTTTGGCTCAGGTCATGATCTCAAGGTTGTGAGATCGAGCCCCTGCTTAAGATTCTCTCTCTCCCGCTCCCTGTGCCCCTCCCCTGCTCTCTCGCTCTCCCCAAAAAATAAAAATAAACAAATGATGCTAGTAAATTCTCTAACATGAGAGAGGAAGTGATGTGAGACACTGCAGCGGCCAATTTCCATACCAAATGCATTAGTCTCACTTGATGTTCGGATGGTGTTGCCTTGTACTCACCCTGCGCCCTCGTGAAGGTCAGCGCCAACCCCCGTTTGCTGTGACAGCTATGATGAAGACTCTAGCTGTATTACAAACATATGGAACGACCACACTAAGGGGTAGGAGGAATTGGTGCTGATCTAAGTAACTATGGAAAAGAGCCGTCTGTAAGACTAAAGGCAAAAGAAGCAGCACATAAGCATTGTACTCTAACTGATAAAGTTGATTTCCGTGGGGTACAGGTTAGCAATTCTGAGACCACTGTATGTGTACACTGGAATTTAAGATTTCCGTAAGTGGATGGTGTGCGGTGATCCGGGCTTCTCATTGTTGGAGCATAAAACGTGCAAGAGTAGGAGGCTGGATGATTCGTGCGGTAATGGATTCGACCTGGAGACATCAGTATGGACTCATGTATACCTCAATATGTGGGCCTCTTGTCACATATAGAAATATTTCTAGCCACGTGTATATACGTAAGTTGGTAGAGTAGCATACATTTCCTTGCTCTGTCCACTGAGAAGGCCTAGAAGCAATGACACCCCAGTAGCAACAAGACTGTCCCCTGGCCAGATCTTGGTTTATAACACCATTCTCCCGTAAAAGGAACCAGGGATCGTTGGAAAAAAGAGCTGACTCAATGACCAGGACCGTAAACGTGCAAGGTGAGCCTGGAGCATCTTCTACTGTCAAATTGTAAGAATGTCCTCCAAACCGAAAAAAAGAAAAAAGAAAAAAAATTGATTGGAGTATGTCAAAGGAACCTAGGAGCCAACTGAAAAGCTCCCAATGGCCCAAGCTGGAACAATTTGAACAAGATAAATAAAGAATTATTGGATGATAACTCAGAGTATAAAACAAATAGCCATGAGTCCATACTGGTATAACTACATGATTAAATAACTTAATCAATGGGAAGAAAAGACAAATATCCCATGCAGAAGAATTACAAATAATTGATGTAGATACTCTGCCCTCAAGGAGGGAGAGCAGAGCGCCTATGGATATAACTTCCCTTCAGAGCGCAGAGCGTGGAAAGGGGGCAAAAGGTACCTTGACAGTGAAGAAGCCTGGCAGACATCACTTCAGCCAGATAGATGATCAAGGCCCACATCAGGGGTCATATGTCATGTTAATATCACGTACCCTTGATAGGATGGGATGAAAATTGTATTTTACCTTTCTGGTCTTCTTCCCCAAAACCTATAACCCCAGTGAATTCATTAAAAAAAAAAAAAAAATCAAGGGCGCCTGGGTGGCTCAGTTAGTTAAGCATCTGCCTTGAGCTCAAGTCACGATCTCAAGGTCCTGGGATCGGGCCCTATGTCAGGCTTCCTGTTCAGTGGGGAGCTTGCTTCTCCCTCTCCCTCTGCCTCTCCCTCTCCTGCCCCAGCTCATGCTCTCTCTTGGTCACTCACTCTCTCTCTCTCTCAAATAAATAAATAAAATCTTAAAAAAAAAAAAAAATCAGACAGGGGCACCTGGCTGGCTCAGTCGGAAGAGCATGCAGCTCTTGACCTTGAGGTTCTGAGTGCAAGCCCCATGCTGGGGGTAGAGATGACTTAAATAAATAAATAAACAAGCAAATAAATAAAAAATGAAAACTTAAAAAAAATGTTGGTACTAATATAGACATTCTACGAAATACCTAAGCCGTACTCCTCAAAACTCTCGAGGTCCTCAAAAGTGAGGAAAGTCTGTGACACTGAAGGACACATGGCAGCAATGCTCATGTGCTGTCTTGGATGAAATTCTGGATTCAAGAAGAAAAGTTAGGTGAGAAGTAAGGAAATTTGAATAAAATATGAACTCTAGTTAGTAATCACGTATCAGCAGCAGCTCCAACGTGCCATATTACAGTAAGATGACAGTAATAGGCAAAACTGACCAGGGATATATGCGAACTCTCTGTCCTCTCTTCTCAAATTTTCTGCCAATCTAAACCTGTTCTAGAAAGTAAAGTCTTGGGGCTCCTGGGTGGCTCTGTCGGTTAAGCACCTGCCTTCGGCTCCGGTCATGATCCCAGGGTCCTGCTCAGCAAGGAGCCTGCTGCCTGCCGTTTCCCCTCGTTGTGCACTCTCTCTCTCTCTGACAAATAAATAAAATCTTAAAAAAAAAAAAAAAAAAAAGGAAAGTCAATCTTTTAAAAATTACCAATTAGGCATAGATGAAGAATGATATCTTGGACTTGCTTTTTTTTTTAAGATTTTATTTATTCATTTATTTGAGTGAGAGAGAAAGCGAGCATGGGGGAGAAAGGGAGAGGAGGGGAGAAAGGGAGAGGAGGAGAGAGAAACCCAAGCAGACTCCATGCTGAGCGCAGAGCCTGACTGTGGGCCTTGATCCCATGACCCCGAGATCACGACCTGAGCCAAAATCAAGAGTCGGACCAGGTGCCGCTTGGGTTTTCTTTAGTCAACTTTCTTTGTTTACTATTTCAGTGAAGGCTTTTCCTGTATGCATTGGCTACTTCTATTTCTTCTTCCGTGGATTGCTGATGGTCACGTGCCACCAGGGTGTTAGGGGTATTTGTTATGTGGCATTATTGTAGTCATAGCTAACTAATACAGTCTCACTGAATTACTACAGCCCTATGAAGATAATGTCTGCTTTCCATTATCCAAATATCCATTTGACAGATGAAGACATGGAGACTCAGAGAGGCTAAATAATTTACCCAACTTCAGACTCAGTGAGTGTCATAGCTAAGCTGTGAACCCACATCCGTCTGACTCCAGAATTTTCCAACCACCACCCTATACTGTGAAGTACCAAGTGTGATGATGGTAGGGGCAGGGGGGCAGGAATCCTGACAGCTAGCAGGGTGTCCAGTGATGACCTTGGAACTCTGTGCTTTCACATAGGGATGACAGTACTCTCAAGAGGGGCACCGTGCCGCCAAACTAGAAATGGTATAGGAAATCCTTAGGGTGCCTGGCTGGCTCAGTCAGTGGAGCACGCGACTCTTGATATCGGGGTTGTGGGTTCGAGCCCATGTTAGGTATAGAGATTACTTAAAAATAAAATATTTTTTTAAAAGGAATTTCTTGAATGGCTACCATGAGAACTGGCTTGTGAGGGCACCAAACTTCCTGTCCCAAGCACGGGGACTAGAGTAGGTCACTCCAGACTCTCCTGAGAACAGCCAAATGGGCTCTCTGGTGGTGTGCCTGGAAGAAATAGAATCGTCAGGCGCTAGCAGGCAGCACAATCCCATGTCCTACATTATCAGAATTTCATGTCGAGGCTCTGAAAACTGAAGCCAGGAAAGAGACCTCATCTCCTCAGAATGATTAACCAGCAGCCAAGATGTGGGGGCCCCCGCTCCCTAGCACCTGCCTTCTCAGGGCTTGGCTTCAAGGCGCTGGGCTGAAATCTGAAAGCTCCAGGCTCAAGGAACCAGGTTAGACCTCTGACTTGCCTGATTGTCCTGTGCAGCCATGGGCAAGTCAACGCACCACTCTGGTCCTTGACTTGTTCATTAGAAAATTAGAACCATATTCAGCTCAGGTCGTGGTCTCAGTGTGAGATCAAGCCCGTGTCAGGCTCTGTGCTCAGTGTAAAGTCTGCTTGAGATTCTCTCTCCCTCTTCCTCTGACCCTCCCGATCATGCTCTCTCTCTCTCTCTTTAAAATAAATGCTTTTTAAAAAGAAAAAGAAAAGAAAATTAGAACCATAGCCCTTGTCCTACTGACCTCACAGAATTTTCCAGTGGATAAATCATAGGACTGACAGCTAATTACTGCACACTCCCCACATACCAAAATTTTGCATGCATCAACTCACTGAGTACTCACAGAAATCTTAATGGGCATGTGCTTAAACTATCCTCATTTTATCAATGGAAAAGTGGGTCCAGAGGCAAAAAAACAGACCTGTCGCTTGTCTGAGGTCAACCAGCCTGCAAAGATTAAGTGAGAATTTAGAGCCCATCTTGTTCACCAAAGAGGATGTCACTCACCCTATTCCCCTGTGATACTAGATGGGAGAAAAAAAAAAAAAAACCTCGAGGGACTTGGGGCCCCTGGAGAAGAAACTGGGGGCAGGCTGGGGAAGCTGGATGGGGCGGCATGGACACCGGCTGGGGCTTGGTCCTTTTTGCTGGGTGGGTGTGCATGCAGGGGGTTTAGAGAAGCAAGGTGCAGAGAGAAACCAGCCTGAGTGGACGAAAGTGGCAGAGAGGACAAGGGTGAGTTGCGGCCGCTGCCAAAAGTGACACAAATCTGGCGTAGGAGTTTTAGGAAACTTTGCTCACGGGTGCGCTCTGTGATCTCCATGCTCTGGCCCCCGCTAGACCTGCAGTAAAATCCCTGGGTCTTGTCAACGCCTTCACAGGCGGATCGAGGTGCTTTGGGTTTTGACAGCCTGAGACTGGCCGTAGAGTGGCCAGCCCCCATTCTTCTGCCCTGAGCTCCTTGACAAGAGCCTGCCTCTGGCGCAAGACAGTCCCAGGGAGTCGGCAGGCTGCAGCTTCCAGGAGCCCTGGCTCTGGGTCCATCAGGAACAACAGCTTTTTAAGGGAATTAGTTGTACAGGTGTCACATCCCAGCTGGGTCCTGGCCGAGGTGTCTTCTTGAATAGATGTGAGTCAGAGGCAGAGTCGTCCTTCTCTTTCCCTTCCTTTCTACCTTTTTTTTTTTCTTTGTCTTTCCTTCTCTCTCTTTCTCTCATTTTCTTCTTTCTTCTCTCTCACCACCCATCTTCCCTTCTTGCTCCTCCAGCCCTCCCTCCTGCTTCCAATATTGATCCTTCGGCCACGGTGTGCAAGATACCATGCCCTGCCCCGCAAGCAGGAGTGAGTGACATAGATAACTTTTTTTCTCTCTTACATTTATCACGTCCCCTCCACCAGGCAGTGGGGCTAGGACCCAGTCACAAATATGTAGATGGGTATATTGATATCGATATATTGAGACGGAGATACAAATGCATATAGATACAGATACAGATACAGATGCAGATAAAGGGGTGTAGATATAGCTTGAAGTACAAATACCCATATCACAGTCCCTGCTCTTCAAGGATCCAAATCCTAAGATCAGCATCTAAGCCAATCACCAGAATACTCTCCGTCCAGATTCAGCTCTCCTGGACAGCCAGATCCTTGTGAGATTTTTTTTTTTCATCATCTCAACTGGTAAAATACGTATTATTCACCCTCCAGTCCTGGAGATCTTTTTTTTTTTTTTTTTTTAAGATTTATTTATTTATTTGAGAGGGAGAGAGAGCACAAGTGGGAAGGGCAGAAGGAGAGGGAGAGAGAATCTGAAGCGGACTCCGCACAGAGCAGGGAGCCGGATGCCTGCTCGATCTCACGACCCTGAGATCACGACCAGAACCCAAATCAAGAATCAGATGCTCAGCCGACGGCACCCCCCCCCCCCAGGCACCTTTCCTGGGGTCATTTTCTAAGCATTTCTTCCGTGTTGGGACTCAGCCTTCTTCCTTATTACTTTAATGGCTGCATAATGTGCCCCTAAGTCACCTAATTTACATAACCGGCTCCCTAGTGTGGAGCATTAGGTAGTTTCTAGTTTTGGCATCCTTATGGGTGAAAGTATTAGCTTTTTCCGGTCTGCCCTGTCTGGGGCTCGGGGGTCCAATTTAAGCGGGGGCACGGGAGGCACAAGGCACGGTGTAGTAGTTCCGTCCAGGAGCTGCTTCCTGCCCTGCCCCCTTCCCCAGGACAGTTGCGAGTATACAGCAGATGCTTCGTGAATGCTGCTGGAGGGTGCCTCCCCGCCTCTATTCCTGCACCTGGCACACCGCCTTAAAGTCCTTAAAGAACTCTCCATGAAGGCATCCTGGCTCCTGCCTGACGATGACCTTCTGTAGCCTTTTTTATCTCTATGTCCCCAGTGCCTGGCACCAGGAAGCCCCTCAGAAATGGAAGGGAAGGAAACAAAGAAAGGAGGAGGAGGCGAGAGAAAGCTTACTTACTCCGGCCGCCCCTCATTAATGGGGCCTGGGACTGCCGTGGGACATTAGCAATGGAACATGTTGACACAGTGTAATTTATTAGCCTGAACTATACAAATTATACCTTCCCCCAGGATGCCCACGATGAGAAGCTGCTTTTCATGAGTTTATCCTGGGGACTCGAATAAATAAGCAGAGAAACAAAAACCTCATGAATTTTTTAAAGAGCTTATTGGAATCAAGAGAAAACCCGGCGTTCTGAGTACAGAAGTATCCGCTAGACCGGCGGTGTAGTTTCTCTTTACCCTCTGAAGTCTTTTTTAATCCTCTTGCTTGCCAGTGTTAATCCATGTTTTTCCCCTGAATTTCCATCCGCTTTGGACCATCAGGAGAACAATATGCACCCGTGGGACTTCCAACTGCATCTCCCACCACACTGGGGGGTCAGGGTGCCCAGCAGCCGGTGAAGTTGGGCCCTGGAGCCCCCGACGTGCGTGACCCCATCCTCTGCCAGAGCCTATTGGGGGCAAGATTAGAGGTGTGGGATTGCCACACGGAGACCTTTGGTGTCCTCTTAAAAAAAGCTTCTTGGCTACGAGCAACACCTAGGTTTATCATCCCCCAAATGTCAGCCTTGCTGAAAGTTAAGCGGTTTACAAGGTCTTGCTGAGAAATTCCATGTACTAGAAGCTAATAGAAGGTCAGCATTTTCTATTTCGATTTTTTTTTCCTGCTGCCCAGGATTTACGTAATGCTCCATTTGGCATTTTGAAGACGTTCCTACAAATTCTGGCAAGGTGGCTAAGCCTTTGATGGGATTTATCCTCCCCAAAGCCTGTGAAATGAAGGTTGTTATTATTTCCATTTTATAAATAAGGAAATTGAGGCTTGAACGGAGAGGGGTCCCTTGCCTGAAGTCACACATGGCAGGTGATGGAGCTGGGTTCTGGACAGGTGTCTGTCTGAATCCGGAGCCCATGCTCCGATGCACTATGATTTCTTCCTCCGCTTTGCAAGTCAAGAACGCCCCCTCCTCTGCCCCACTACAGAGGTCTTCCTCGGCCCTGACTGCCGCGACGCCGCCCGCAGCACCGCGGCAGTGATTCGGGAGAAGGACGAGGCACAGACAGGTTAGCTTGCAAAAGAAAGCGTGGGTGCAGGGAATGACCACCAGGCACGCCACCGCCAAGAGTGCGATCGCCCCGAATAGCTGCAACCTTGCATATTTATTGGCAATAAACAATCAAAGACAATCAAGGGAGTGATCTGTACCTAGTGAATAGTAGTACATCACGGGGAAAGTCACGGGATTAAATGATGTAACGTTCAGCAAGTGAGGCCTATCTTAAACATGTTTCTATGGACCCTGCGGGCTATTGTCAAGAGCAATCAAATTTCTGTTGGGGCGGTGTTCTGCCCTGAGCGAGCTGGGTGTTCGCAACTGCTGGGCAAGCGGGGCGTTCCCGGCCGCTGTGCTCTGACATTTATGCTAAAGCCCGCAAGGTCACAAACATGTTTTCCTATTATATCCTTAGCATAAGTTCTTGGCCAGGGGCTGCTGCACGTGACTCCACCATTGATGCAACCAGCCTGAGATCCAAGTTAAAGAACTGCAACCTTAAAAAGGTACAGTAGACATTCCATCTCTGACTTTCTCTAATTTCCTGGGGCCAACATCAGCAAACTACAGCCCTTGGTCCAAATCCCGCCCGCTGCCAGTTTATGTAAATAAAGTTTTATTGGCACACAGCCACGCACATTCATTGACACATGATCTGTGGCTGCTTCCATGCTACCAAAGCACAGATGAGTAGTGGGACAGACACCATATGGGCAACAAAGCCTACAATATTTACTTTGGGGCCCTTAGAGAAAAAGTTTTCTGACGCCTAGAAAGTGGAAAAATCAACATCTATTGCCCCAGAACCTAGGGTAATCGATGGTAACACCAGCCCTGTGAGTAGATGGCATGCATTTCTGGAGGGCTAGCTATGAGTCAGGCATTCTGCTAGTTGATTTTGGTGGATGATCTCCTGGGATCCTCCCGCAATACTACCAGACAGGTGCTCAGAGAGGTAAACAACTGTCCGTTGTTATAGTCACGGGGTCTGGACTAGACCCTGGAGCTGACTGGCAGTGTGCAAATTGAAAAGTGCCCCACGGTAGTAAAGGCATCATTTCCAAACAGACTGTCTACCCAGTGCCCCCCACGATGCTGCGTGTTGGGATGGACGTGATAGATAACCAGCAAGGGACAGGCTCCGTCCTTGGGAAACCCGTGAGGTTATGGGAAACACGGACCTCCATCCGGATCAGCTGGCGAGATGAGCAGTTGTGGAAGACACAGAGCTCACGGGAGGAAGAAGCATCTGAGAAGGTGCCCTTTGGTTGAGGTCTTTCATCATGAACAGAAATGTGATCACTGGAATGGGAGAGAGAGAAGGGCACCCCAGGAACAAGTGAAGCAAAGACTTAGATCAAAACAGTCGCAGGTGTTTGAGTCTAGGGTGAGCGAGGGACAGAAGGGAGCAGAGGGGGGTCATAAATGACAATAGGGCTTATCTGAAACCAGAGGAGGAGAGGCTGGGGTGGGACACTGAGGACTTTGAAAATGTATTTCCTTCCCTTCTCTAGAAAGAGCCTCAGGTTTTACCACCCCATTCCCATATGGTTGGTAGTAGGTGATCAATAAATGCTTCCGAGAATCAGATGTCAGCCCTAGCAGTCAGGAGCAAGTGTGCTGTCGTCTGTTCTTGCAGGATGCTCTCAGAGCAGCGGTCAGCGACACCTGCCCAGCTGACAATGACTCATGCTCTTGGGACCACCAGGCTTCCAGAGTCTCCAGTTTGGGGTTGACTCCATTGTCTCTGGAGAGTCTGGAGAGAGGCCTCCCAGAAAAGGCTCCTTCTTTCCCACTTGCACTCGGATGACAGAACAGTGGTCTTTGTGCCCTGGAAAAACTACATTTGCATTATTGATCATGCGCTTGGGTAGGTGGAGAAGATGGGGAGAGCCCAGGCTTTGGGGCCATCAGATTCCAGCTCTGCAGGTTTCTGGTTGTGTGACCTGGGGTCATTTCCCTAATTTCTCAGAGGCTCAGTTTCTCATCTGTAAAATGGAGCTCATTCCTGTGTCATGGGGCTCTTATGATAGCAAGCAGAGCCTGCCATGTAGAAAATCCCTCATATTTATTATTAGCTATTATTTTTATTATGATTAATGATCAGGATTCTGTATTAGTCAGTCTTTGCTGCCATCAGGCCAACAATCCGTGGGATTTATAAGAGTGTTTATCTCCTTTTCTTCTCACAGTTTCACGGATCAGTTGGGGACGGCTCTGTAGGTTGGATTTAGCCTGCTCCCCTTGTCTTTCGTTTAGGGACCAGTGCCCACCTAAGACATGCTCTTCTAAAGGCAGGAACAGAAATCTCAAGAGGGGTGAGTGAAAACTCAGGCACCGCCTACGGCTTGAACTCAGAACTGACCCACAGTTGCCTCAAAATATCCCATTGGCCGAAGCAAAGTCATTCGGTCCCACCCAATAGCAGTGGGGTTCACTCCACCCACAGTGAACTATAGTAAGGGTGGGGTGGAGAGGAGAGGAGGAATAGTGTCAGTACCACAACTGCCAAAACTCATAGCACGGCCATAAGCCAGATGATTCCATCACCCACCCAACATCGCCTTCTGTGTTTCTCAAGGGTTCGCGGGCCCCTTCGCATGGCTGTCTCCAATCACAGAGGGTCTTGGGGACTGGGAAATGTCCATAGCGGCACTGTATGTTTTCTATCAGTGGGGTTCTGATAGGTAGCCCCTCGTCTGAATTTCCGGACAAAGCCCAATTTACTGCTAGAATGTGAAGGCCGCCAGCCTCCCTCCCGCACGGTGGGTCCAGAGTGAGGGAAAATAACAAGACAGCCCCCATGTTGGATAATGACCACCCAGATTCCAATACTCAGTGTCCAGTGCTGCCCATGCAGTTTCCTCTGGCTGCAAATTCTGGTTGTTCCACTGGCGGAAGCGGGATGGCTCTTTATCTCGGGTGCCAACGGCGTGTTAGCCGCATTGATAAACAAGGCTTCCAGAATCCTCTCAATACCAGGAACCGTTCACTGAGAACAACAGCGGCGGCAACACCGATGACAGAATGGACAAGTCAGTCCTGGGGTATCCACCCTCGCCCAGGGGAGCCTGGTGATGAGTTGATGAGTATTTTTGGACATAGACAACGGTGGGCCTGGCCCGGATCCACTCATTTCTTCAGTAGCGCTTTCCAGGGAGTTCACATTATTTCCTAATTTGTTCCAGATACACCATGTTTCGTGGCTTCATTTGGGCACTGAGGTCATCAAGAGACGACTGACTTGGGCAACGCAGAAAGTAGGGGGAGGAAAGAAAGTCTTCCTTCACGCACTCACTCCCCGCTTCACTCACTAGTTGCTTCTGTCTGCAGGGGCTGGGGCTGGGGCTTCAGAGCGAAAGACGCACACGTCCCAGGTGCTGGCCCTTTAGCAGGGCCGATCCTCACTCCATGTAGCTTCTCAGGTTAAGTCGTTGGCTCCCCCTTCCCTGCACAGCAGGTGATCTGTTTAAGCTAATCACAGCGATGGGAGACTCTTGCGGTAACTGGTTGAGGGGTTAGCATGTGACCCAGTTCTGCCCAATGCGAAGAGAGGGAAAGTCTGTGCATGACCTTTGAGAAACTTTCCCCATGAGCAAGAAGGAGCTAGAGAAAGGGATGGAGCCCTTCTCCATAGCTTGCAAAATGGGCAGCTATGACACCTAAAGGTTTTTTGGGGGGTTTTGGTTTTTTGTGGGGTTGTTTTTTGAGACTGAGAGCGGGGGAGGGGGCTGAGGGAGAGGAAGAGAGAGAATCCCAAGCAGGCTCCATGCCCAGCTCCCAGCCCATGCAGGACTCCAGCTTACAACCCTGAGATCATGATCTGAGCAAAAATCAAGAGTCCCACGCTTCACCCCCGGAGCCCCCCAGGCGCCCGGACAGCTGCAGTTTTACAGCCATCTTGCCACGGGCCAGAGGTAAGAGATGAAACTCACTCTGAACAATGGCAGAGTGGCGGGATGAGAAGAACGATGTCCTCACTGCTATCACGGAGCTGCGAAGTCTTTAACTGCAAAGGCCACCCTTGGACTTCCTGTTCCGCAGGATCAGAGATTTCCTCGGAGGGTGCGTTCGCCAGGATAGGTGGGGGTTTCTGTTACCTGCATCCCAAAGCGTCCTACTCAATGCCCCCGTATTCTTGTAGAACCCTGGTTTATCTACAAAGGAGCAGGCATGGAGAAGCCAGTTAACGTGTCCGCTGGGAAACGTCTGAATTAGATTGCAAACCCAGGACTCTGCGCCGCCGGCTGCCCGTCCGCCTAGGTGACTGAGAGCCGGCCTCTGAGAATGAGCAGGTGGCAAATGATAGATGTGGAGCATCCGCTGTGGGCAGCGCTGGATGCCGAGCAGGCAGGGAGCTTACGCCCAAAGAAAGAGAAAGGGGGACGATCCTGGTGGGGGTGGGACCACCAGGCTTGGCTGGTCCTGGGCTCCAGCCCCTCTCCCATCCCCCCACACTCTCCAGAGCTGTCAGCTGCTTTCCCTGGGGCCATTTGGTACAGTGGAAAGCACTCCCATTTTAAATTCAGGTTAGACCTGGGTTTGAATCCTGTCTCTGCTGCTCCCTAGCTATGGGACATGGGTATGTGCTCTCACCTCTGAGCCTGTTACCCTGTGGTTGTTCCGAGGGCTGGACACATGGATGTACATTGCTGGATACTTCGAAGATGCTCAGTGAACGATAGCTCTGAGGACGATTACGGCAGGATTATTAAGAACCTTGAGAGTCACGTAGTAGAAAGAGTGCTGTTCTGATGGCGGGAGGACGCAGGTCCTAGTGCCAGCTCTGCCATGACAAGCTGTGTGACCTTGAGCCATTCCTGCCCTCTCTGGTCCATTTAGTTGCTCCCATCTGTAAAATGATGGGGTTCGGCTTGACCAATTGTTTTCAAACTCTGCTCCAAGGAGCTCTCGAGATTCGTTGGCTCTGTAATGAGGAAGGAGCCCAGGAGCAGGAATGGGAACCCCCTCCCCACTCCACCCCACTCCAGCTTCAAACAGCAGTTGTCTTGTTATTTCTTTCATGGGACTGGGTTTTCTGTAAGATGCTCTTTGAAGAGAGGCTTCTGCTGCTTTAATTAAAAAAAAAAAAAAAAAAGCCCCAAAGAACTCTAGATTAGATCACTGAGTTCCTTCCATTTTTTTCCAGCGGTTGACAGCATGAGCTTTGGAGTTCAACCCGCCAGATTTGAATGACGACTCTGACATTAACTACCTTGGTGAACTTGGGTAAGCAGACAGTTTCCTGGGCCAGTTTCTAATCGTCCACCAGCCATTCACGAGCGTTTCCTTCCCCTCATCTTTGCCAGCAGGAGGGGTTACAGCTCTTTAACATTTTTGCCGGTTCAAGGGGTACAAAGTGGTATTTCATTGTTACTTTAATTTGCATTTCCCTCATCGCTAGAGAATTTTTTCCCCAAGGTTTATTTATTTTAGAGAGAGTGAGAGAACGAGAGAGAGTGCAAGAGTGGGGGGGAGCGGCAGAGAGAGAGAATCTCAAGCTGACTCCCCACTGAATGTGGAGCTCAAACCTGGGCTCGGCACCAAGCTGGACGTGGGGATCCCATGACCCATGAGGTCATGACCTGAGACGAAATCACGAGTTGGACACTTAACCAATTGAGTCACCCAGGCACCCCTAACCTCTAAAGAATTTAAGCATCTTTTCCTGTATTTATTTGTTGGCCACTCAGATTTCTTCTGTGAATTCTTGTCTTTTGCTCATTTTTCTTTTGGGTCATTTGTCACTTGTTAATTTGTGAAAGCTCTTTACTATTGTATGGACATTACCCTAATATAGTATGGACTTTATCTCTTACCTGCATTACAGCTTTTTCCTAGAATTATCTTTTCGGGTTTATTATTATTTTTTTTAATCCTATACTAATGATTCCCACTGCACTGTCTTGTGAGGATTAAAGCATGAGCAGAATTCCTGATATGTAGTTCAATAAATTATTTCTATAATTTCTAAGCTTTTGGTGTGGGTGCCGGATTCTGGAGTTACCAGAACGTGTGTGTGCTAAAATCCCACTGGCCAGAGTAGGTCATGTGGTTGAACTGGGGGAAGAGAGGGGAAGCACTGTGGTCCCATGGTCAAGGACGTGGGCTCAGGGAGGGATGAAGAATTGGGGCCACCCTTGGAATCTGCCACAGTGGTCTGGTGCAGAGATCAAGATCACAGGTTGTGCAAACAGAAAGACCTGGATTCTGGCGCCTCTCGCCACTGGGACTTTCCCACCTTCCCCATAGCCCCCTTAGGTGCCTATACCAAAGCTGTTTTCCCACAAGCCTTTGTTCTCAGCTAGCTGCCATGGCCAGAAATCTGTTTTTCAACGTTGCCTTCCAGCTGCAAATACCTCTCGGTCTCCTTCAAGGATGTTGCATTAAAAGATACTTGTTGCCTTTTCTGAATACAGTGCTCAGTGCACAATGATCAAGCAACACAGCTAACCGGGATCCAGCTCGAAAATCCCGCTCCGAGGGCACACTTCCCACTGTTAACCTGTTCTTCCAGACTTCTTTCCGTGCCCGTTTGACATCTCTTCTCTTTGTCAAATAGAGGGTCATGCTTTACACAGCACACCCTTTGCACTGAACGGCAGCGTGAGTGCTCTTCTGAGAAGAATGTCGTCAGTGGCTAGTGCTTTAGAATCATCTAGAAGGGGGAATTATCAAAATGCAGATTCCTATGGCTCATGCAGAAAGAGTCCATTTTATTTTATTTTATTTTATTTTAAAGATTTTATTTATTTATTTGACAGAGAGAGACAGCCAGCGAGAGAGGGAACGCAAGCAGGGGGAGTAGGAGAGGAAGAAGCAGGCTCCCAGCGGAGGAGCCCGATGTGGGGCTCGATCCCAGGACTCCAGGATCACGCCCTGAGCCAAAGGCAGACGCTTAACAACTGAGCCACCCAGGCGCCCCAAAGAGTCCGTTTTAAAAGGTCTAAAGGGAAGTCCAGGAATCTGTGGGGGGTTTTTTGTGTGTGTTTTTTTTAAGATTTTATTTATTTATTTGACAGAGAGAGACAGCCAGCGAGAGAGGAACACAAGCAGGGGGAGTGAGAGAGGAAGAAGCAGGCTCCCAGCGGAGGAGCCTGATGAGGGGCTCGATCCCAGAATGCTGGGATCACGCCCTGAGCCCCCTGAGCCGAAGGCAGACGCTTAACGACTGCGCCACCCAGGCGCCCCAGGAATCTGTGTTTTTAACTAATTGTAGGACCATAGTACAGGTGACTCTTGAACAATGCCGGGTTTGGGGCCCTCTGCACAGTGGAAAATCCACATGTAGCTTTTGACTCTCCGGAATGTAAATGCTAATAGCCTTCCTGTTGACAGCAAGCCTTACTGGTAACACAGTCGACTGACACATATTTTGTACATTGTATTGTATATTGTATTCTTACACTAACATAAGTTAGAAAAACGAAAATGGTATTAAGAAAATCATAAGAGAAAATACATTTACAGTCCTGTCCTGTATTTATTGGAAAAAAATCCATGTATAAGTGGACCTACTGGGTTCAAACCACTGTGGTTCAAGGTCAACTGTGTTTGTATTTTAATAGGGTCTCCTTGCCCGGTGCTAGTTTTGGGAGGGGGGTTGGGGGGGTGGGGAAATACCCAATGAAAGGAAGGATTAATAGGGATGTTCCAGGCATTGTGACGAACAGTAGGGGAGACAACAACGTGGTCAAAGCACACCCCTCCCCCACCACCAGGAGGCCTGCCTTTCCCAGAGAGAGACTCCTACCCTGGCTTTAAGCCACGGTTTCTTTACCATCTGCCTAGGTGTGGCTCCCTACGTAACCAAGTAACCATTAGCCAGAGTTCTCATACTTCCGGCTGTGTGTCCTTGGCCAAGTGACCACCTCTCCGAGCCTCAGTCGGCTCATTTGTAACACGGGAATCATAGTGTCCATGTGGCAGGGCTGTTGAGGGAAGCAGTGACTTCACACACGAATACCCACTCCAGGGCTGGGCTCACAGTAGGTCTTCCAGAAACAGAGCCCCCCTCCCCCTCTATGAGATGAGCAGAGCAGGGAGGGACCCACTGGACAGCTTGAGGGAAAGCCAGAGAGTCCCCAAGGGAAGCAGTCGGCACACCAGGTGTCCTGACAAGTTAATTATGGGAAATTAGGGCAAGTCAGGTTTCCGCCTCCAGGAATCTCATATTGAGGTCGGACGATAGTGCGGGATTTTACTCATTCTCCAGGGGCTGGAGATGAGAAAGGCTCTTCCTGCTGGGACAGATGGTAAGTAGGGAACCAATCAAAATATGCAAATACAGCTGAGGAAGAGGCTGGGGACACCTCCAGAGAGGGCCAGGGCCTTTTCTGGATGTTTGCTGGCTGGGGACTCTTCCCCAGGTACAAACCTGAGGGGGGCCTTCGTAACTCCGGACCTCGATTCTCTACCCTTCCCTGCATCCTCTCATTTCCCAGTGCCACTTTGCAGCTGCTGCCATTAAGGAGTGGACTCGGTTTCCCTGGAAACCCCGCACCTGGGGTGGCCCTGTTTCCATCAGAGATAACTGGATGCGTGAAAGCCAAGGACAGTGATGTAGTCCTCTTCCTGCCAGTGACTGGCTCAAGAAGGACACGTGACCCAGTCCCGGACAAAGAGACTTGAGGAGAGATCTGCCTGGAGGCTGCAGGGAGGGGTTTCCTTGACTCTCAAAATGAGGCACAAGTTTAAAAAAAAAACAAAACCGTCTGATTTCTTTGGATGTGCCCAACAAATATTTGTTCTGCCTGTGTCTGACTTGCGAAGACTGGAACTCTGGATCCACGCAGGAGAAGGAACTGCAAGAGAAATATTGTGATGTCACCCTCAAGGGTGCCTTCATGCAGATCTCCCCTGGGAACATCTTGAGGCTCAGCTGGGTGCCCACGAAGCTTCCCCAGGCACCAGCACCCCCACATGAATGGCTCTGAATACTAGCCAACAGCTGTGGGTGTTCATGGCCCACAAAGGGTCTGCCCACGTATTAGCCCTCTGATCCTCGCAGCAACTCCCAGAGTCCTGTGGGAAGCTCATTGTGTAGACGATACCTGGAGAGGTAAAGGGACACACAGAGGCTTGGTTGTTCATTGATAGGGCTGAGATTTGCATACCGAGTCTGCGTTGATTTCAAAGTGGGACTCTCTCTGATTCATCAAAAACACCAATGGGTGTCCAACTTCCAGCTCTGGTACCATTTAGGTATCCTTGGGTGATATGTAACTGTTGACCACTGCCTGTCCTGGATTTTGTAGAAGTGGTTTTTTTTTTTTTTTTTCTCCCTAATAATATAAAAGACCTTCTATTAAACATAGGGTGCTTTGCACTATTATCCAGCAAGTAGTCACTCTCCCCTCCCTGGTCATTTCCCCACCCCATGGATGTGGGACTTGGCCATGTGGATTGATTTGGCCAACAGAATGTGGGCAGAAATGATGATGTCCCAGGTCAAGGCAGTGGTCTCAGACATAGCAAGCTCCTGCCAGTTCTTACTCTCCTCTAAGAGAATAGCATTTCCAGATAGGAGCTGATCCTTTACCCTGGGGCCCAACATGAGAGGACACATGGAGCAGACCTAATTCGGACCTACCTACCCTTCAGACACAGAAGTGAGAAATGATTCTGCTGGAGCCCACCGAGATTTTCAGGTGGTGTTTGTCATACGGCTTTATCATAGCAAAAGCTGACTAATACAAACATTATGTTCCTGGATCATGCAAAGCATGTTTCAGGCATTCGCTCATTCAGTCCTCACAACAACCCGTGAGGGAGGTACTATTAAATCCCTGCTGAGCTATGAGCACTTGTGGCCCATTCCTGCATCAGCAGAGCCTAGTACATTGGTAAAACCGCAATTAACATTTTTAGATGAGCTGATAGAGTGAAAGTAGGAACCATGTGGCACTTTCCTGTTCTGTGACCAACATCTGAGTAATCACAATGACCTACTATGTGCCAGGCATTGTCGATGTTTATTTAAGAAGTTACTTTAGGGGCGCCTGGGTGGCTCAGTCCTTAAGCATCTGCCTTCGGCTTGGGACGTGATCCCAGGGTCCTGGGATCGAGCCCCACATCAGGCTCCTCCGCTGGGAGCCTGCTTCTTCCTCTCCCACTCGCCCTGCTTGGGTTCCCTCTCTCGCTGGCTGTCTCTGTCGAATGAATAAATAAAATCTTAAAAAAAAAAAAAAGTTACTTTAATGGGGGCACCTGGCTGGCTCAGTCAGAAAAGCATGTGACTCTTGATCTCGGGAATCTGAGTTCAAGCCCCACGCTGGGTGTAGAGATTACTAAAAATAAATAAATAAATACACTTTTAAAAAAATTTATTTCTACAAATGCTTACCAAGCATCTACTTCATTCCAGGCATTGTTCTAGGTGCTGGGAATACAGCCGGGGCCAAAATAGCCAAACCCCTGCCCTCTTGGAGCTGAAGTTCTACTGGGGGTGAAACAGAAAACAAACAAAATCTATAGATCCGTGTGATCTAGATGGAAAAATAAATCCGAGCCAGGGAAGATGAAGTGTGGCAAGAGCAGAGTTGCGGTTTCTAACGAGGCGGGAGGGAGGGTCTCTTGAGGAGGTGGCATCTGAACGAAGACTCGGAAAAGGTGACTGTGTGAGTCATAAATGTCTGGGGGAAGACTGATCGGTGGGAGTAACAATTCTCACTCCGTTTTATGGATGACTAAATGGGCTTGGAAGGATTGAATTGCTTGCCCATTGTCAGATGGCAAGTACCAGAGCTGGGACTTGGGCCAGCTATCTGGCCCCAGGGAACCTGCCCCCAGTGCCTGTGCCCTTAACGACTTGGTGGAGGGTCTTCAGGGGGCTGCCCTGACTTGACGGTCCGGGAACCCCGCGCTGATCCCAGGGCCTCCACCCAGTGCCCTGAGCTCTATCTTCGTGGACATCTCAGCTGATGACAGCGGGAAGCCACTTTGGTCCTTAATGGATTCAGCACTCTCTGAATGCTTCGTCCTATTAGCCGTGGAAATGGGCTTTGTCTTGTCCAGGAGTCATCGCTTGATGAAATGAGCCGGCATTCAACCTCCCTAAGCCGAAGGTGATTTAAAAACATCGCAAGAGCCAGCCTTAGATGAGGCTTGCGTAATCGGTCGCTTTTAATTTGTTGGGGGGAGGGTGTGGGGTGGGTCGTGTGGCTGTTCCCAGGGCCCTGGGTTCCTGCCGTGGGCCAGCAGTTCAGCGCCCACCCCCTACCAACCCCTACCCTCGCCCAGCCTCCTCTCTGCTGGTGCCTGGGACCAGAGTTAACCTGGAGAGCAGAGACAGGGTGCAGATGCCGTCTCCCTGCTGCAGAGAACAGGGCTCCAGACCTTTTTCGGAGCTGTTACTCCTGCTTCCTGCTTGTCTGTTCTCAAAGACTCCCTTCCCATCTTCCTTTCTTCCTTTCTCCCTTCACCTGTTCTCCCTCCTGGCCTGACCTGAGCATCACCAAGTGTCTGTGAGCGGAAAGGCTTTAGTCCGACATTGTGCTGTCCGCGGAAGCCACGCGCCGTGTGTCTACGGGGCACTTGAAATGGGACCGGTCCACGATGTGTAAGGGTGACACGTATGCTGGATTTTGCAGACTCCGTGCAAAGAAAAAAAAGTATAAAATATATTAATTTATATTGATTTCATGTAAAATGCTAATATCTTCAATAGGTTAAGTAAAATATTTAAAATATTGCAATATTTCACCTCACATGTACAGTCTGCGTTTGTGGCTTTTACCATATTTCTGTCGGAGAGCCCTGGCCTAGCACCTCTCTCTCATCACCCCATATTAATTAATTAATGTTTTTTCTCCCAAGACGCCACCCAGGATCACCATACCAGGTTGACATTTTGGCAATAAATAAATAAAATGGAAAGGAGCGGATGTTCCAGGACCTCTTACTCTGTGTCCCACTCAGGGCTGTGTCATTGCCTTAGGTCACGGTTTTGCAACAGCGGCGCTACCGGCATTTCGTTCCAGATAATGCCCTGCTGCTGGGGGTGGGGCTGTGTGGCGGGAAGGGGTCCCTGTGCATTGTGGCACCTACACGATGCCAGTATCACCAACCCCCCCCCCCCGGTTCTAGCTACCAAAAATGTTTCTAGATATTGTCAAAGTCCCAATCGGCCCCAGTTATTCCTTTGAAAAACTCCTGTGAGGTGGGGTTGTTACGGCACAGAGTGGTGACGTGTCCTGCACAAGGTCACACAGCTAGTAAGCAGTCTCACTGGTGTGAGGGGCCATGTCTTTCGGACTCCGGAGACTATGTAATCACATGCTGTAGGTGTACGTGTGGACAAAGAAATTCTGGTTCAGATCTGGGCTTTTCTTCAGAGCGTGGTTGGTGTGGACAGACTGGTTATCTGGGGTAAACACCTGTGAAAATTAACAAAGAGAAACCTCACTAAAGTAGAATGGGGAGCCTTGGAAGGGGGAGATGGGGCACTCGGTGTTAATTCCAGGAAGAAGTGTCAATTACAGACCCCAACAGAAGAATGGTCAAGAGGAGTCATCAATTACAGGCCCCAGGGGGCGGGGGGGGGGGCGGGGGGGAGAGGTACATTGCCTCTCCAGGGAGAAATCAACTATTCCTCCAACTCAGCCAATGAGAACCCGTCATCACTCTGAACTGTTGCTTTTCTCTAAGGGACCTTTGTTCAAAATAACCCCTTCAACTTCCTCTCCATCAAATAACGTTCCTCTCCTTTGTTTGTTGGACTTGCCTATGGTTTTGCTGTAGCATGTTCGTTACAATTCTCTGCTGTTCTGAATAAACCATTTTTGCTGGTAAGATGCCCGACTTTTCTTTTTAAGGTTAATATACTTGAGGACCACCAGGAAACCTGACTCCAAACCCTCTACCCCCGTGGCTCAGAGTGGGCCAGACAACAGAGACCAGAGACCCCGCTACCGAGAAGTCCCTGCCAACATTCTTTTAAAAAAAAAAAGAAAAGAAAAAGATTTTATTTATTTATTTGACAGACCACAAGTAGGCAGAGAGGCAGGCAGAGGGAGAGGGAGAAGCAGGCTCTCCGCTGAGCAGGGCCCTGACACAGGGCTGGATCCCAGGACCCCAGGATCATGACCTGAGCCAAAGGCAGATGCTTAACCAACTGAGCCCCCCATTCTCACCTCCCATCAGCCCACCAGCTGAACAGGCAAACAGACCTTAAAACAAGTGGGTCTCTACCCTGGTGAAGTACCTGGGCAGCTTTTAAACTTGCTAATGCCCAGGCCACACCTAGATCTGTCAAATCAGGATCTGGGGATGGGGTCCAGGCATCTGAATCTTCTCTGGGAAGGCTCCCCATTGGACTCCTGCTGGACTCACTTCCTCTGCCATGTGCTCCCCTCTGCTAAATGCTTCCTGCAGCCTCACCTCTGGGTGACCAGAGCCCAGGGTGGTGCCTAGCGCATGGTCAGCGCTCAAGATAGATTTCAGGGCCAATGAACTTCAGCTTGGCACAGGCTCTCAGAAGACGAAGAAGCCACAGTGGAAAGAAACCCAAGCAATGGATTCCAAGGCCATGGACTGAAGATGTGGGAGCTGGCCACAGGTCTGCTTGTCCGCTCTAGCCTGCCAACTTCAGGAGCCCGGACAACTAAGAGCCTGGCCCCTTAAAGAAAGAGACCCCTTAGCCTGCCCTTTCAGGACTCTCAGAGGGCCGTCGAGGTTGCGTGTCCCCAGAAGAGACACTGAAGAAGGAGCAGATCCTTGGGAACAGCGAGAGGGGAGGGAAGGGAAGGAAACCAACATGTGTTAATGAGCAGGTGAGTGCTGTGGGCAGCCCCCCTGGGGGATTCTGTAGCAGACGGTATAATGCCCAAAGAGTTGCCCATCCCAGCGACAAGCACCTAGGACATTAACCCACATATTCTCTCATTTGCCGATTCCCTAGCACTCTGGCCGAGAGACCCAGGCTTGCACAAGAAACGACTGCCCTACAAGAGAATGATGATCGTACAGGAGTATGGCTAGGATGCTGACAGCAGAAGCCACAGGAGGGTCTGAGGGTCTGCTCCCCGCACCATGAATGCAGCCTGAGCGGAAAACAGCTCTCATCTCCAGAAAAGCCCTGCCCATAGGTGGTTCCTCCAGCATGGTGAGAGAATGAACTCTGGAACCACGCATCCTGGGTTCACATCCCAACTCTTGGGGGCTCACCATCCACTTTCTCTGTTGCCAAAGAGGGTTTAAACCCAGCAAAGGGAGATCTCGGAAAAGGCTGAGCCTGAGCGGAGGGTGTGGAGGTGGCCTGGTTATTCTTAGCAATGAGGTAGGAGAGGAAAAAGATGCTTTGGGCTGCCAGGGCTGCATAGCACCTTTCAAAGGGAGCAGCCAGACCACAGTCCTTCCTGGCTTGCCAAGTTTGGTTGGAAATTCTTTCCACCCCAGGCAGTGGGGAATGCGGGGAATTCAGGGTGGGCCTGCCAGGGCCTTCAGAGCCCCTTAAATGAAATTTCTCTGCTCTGGTGTCAGAGCAGTGGTCAGACATGATGAGGGCTGTTCAAACAGCTGGGCCTGGCGAGCAGGACCCCCGAGGCTGGGCTCTTGGCCCATCTGTAGTTTTCCTTCCCCTGTCTGAAAGCCTTGATTCACGCAGGGGCTGGCCCAAGGAGGGCGAGGGGAACTGAAAAAGTATGTGTCCTCAGAACCAAGGCGGGAGGAAGGACACCACCCTAGCCTTGCTGACGTGTGGTGCTCCAGCTTTCGGACGTTCAGGAAGAGCTGCATGCCACTGAGACCTGGCTTTTTGGTCCAAACTGTGGTTGCCCCCCCCGGGAGAGGAACAAAGGCCCTTTTTCCCGGGCAGCAGTATGGGAAAGAGCACGGACTCTGGACTCCAGAGTTCTGGGTTCACATCCTGTCTCCGTCGCTCAGAGGCTGTGTAAGCACTGGACAGGCCATTTCACATGTAAAAATTAATAAAAGGGAAACTCTAAAAGGGAGTCAGGGGCCCGAGTGTCACTCGAATAACCAGTATAGGAAGAATTGTCGATTACAGACTCCCAACAGGAGATTCCGGAAGTAACCATCAGGGAAAGATGTACGTCGCATTCCTTCCCAGAAATCGACTACCTAGCAACTCAAGCTAGTGAGACACTGTCCGCACCCTGACCTCTTGCTTTGTTTAAAGGACTTTCATTCAAAACAACCCTCCTAACTTCCTCTTTCTCCATACAACGTTTCTCTCCTTTGTTGCACTTGGCCTATGGTTTTGCTGGTATCGCACTTCTCCCGAACAAACCTGTTTTTTTGCTGGTAAAATAACTGACTGTCCTAGTTTTCGGGTTAACAGATGTTGCCGTGCCTCGGTTTCCTTACAGAATGATCCCTACATTATGGGGTTGCTATGAGGGTTACGAGTATACAGTTCTTAGAGCAGAGCCTGGCTTACAGAAAGTACTTGATAAACAGTAACCCATGAGCCTGGCATATGGAAAGTATTCCATAAATAGTAACTGTCACGGGTCCTGGCTGCTTTTCCTCCATCCGTCCAGTCCAAGTGTTTAAGAATTGCAGATGTGAAGGAGGACAGGTCTGGCCTGAAATCTCTGATTTACCCCTTCTTAGCCATGTGGCAAATGACTATCATCTATAAGATAGGAATAATCATAGGAGCCACCTCATAGAGTTGTAATGAGGGTTAAGTGAGTCCACGAGGTGAAACCGCTTAGCACAGTGGCTGGTACACAGCAAGTACACAGAACTTTGTTGTTGTTATTATTGCTATTTTTGCTAGAATTATTCATCAGTCCACACTCAGTCATCAAACACTTTTGTTGCAAGCCCCAGCTCTCAGCAAAGAATGGAATGTGCTATTAGCCTCCACAGGCTAATTCTAAGGATCTGTGCGTCCCCCCCCCCCCAAAAAGGGGTTTGTTTCCAGAAGGGAGAGGAGAGTGAGCAGGCAGAAGTAACAATGTCCGCTCGGGCTCCTAGATCATCAGGTGCATCTGTGGGGATGAGCTGGTACTTAAAGTGAGCATAGTAACGATGCCAGGAAGCAGGGCTCATACCCGTTCTTTCTGACCCTGAGTCCCCGCTGTGCCTTCTGGGAAGCCAGAAGCGGCTGCACATTCTACAGAGACGCAGAGCCCATTTCCCATCCTGTCATTCTGAGCTGGGTCATCAGAAACCTCTCTGCAGTACTAACTACAACAAGCAGCATCTCCCCAAGCAGGCTACGCTTGGACCACATTCCACGAGACCAGCCAGGAAAACAGGTGCACTCTAAGCAAACTCAGTATCTCACACCAAGAGGAGCTGGTGTTTGACGATCCTGAGAAATCCCCCATTAAGGAAGGCTCTCATCTGAATTTAACCCCTAGTTACCTTGTAACGCCTATGAATAGCTGCCCCTGTAACTTACTAACACTTTGTAACTTACTAACACTTCAGGGAATGCGGCAGAGGCCAGTGCATCTGAGATCTTTGGGGGCAGAGGAATTTCACAGTTTGGAGAAAAAGCCCTTGTTTCAACCCCCAGCCTTTTGGAAACCCCCTTGCCTCGGTCTCTGCGTGGGCAGGGCCCAGCCTTGCAAAGCAGCTCCTGCAGCTGCTTCGGTGAGCGGAATAAAGTAGCAACATTCAAAGAGAGTCCTGCTGCTGGTCTTTTCAAATTACCTAGACTCTCAGGAGAAACCAACTGGGGGGAGGGGGCGGGAGTAGTGAGGCCCAGAAATTGGGGGAATGCAATGCATCATAATAAGCACAGGAAAAGAAAAAAAAAAATAACCAAGGAAAATAATTTGGAGAATTATTGAGTGCCAGAACCCCAAAGCTATAAACAGGATGTTTGAAAAGATTTCAAGCATAAAGGTCACAATCTGCAATTTAAATGGATAGTTTGTTGCCTTTTTTCTTGGTTATGGTTGGGTGCCACCAATTAGTTGAAGAGTGTGTGTGTGTGTGCGCGTGTGCACAGCGCAGAGGTTTTTCAAAGAGTGCTTCTCAATCAGGCGGGGATGGTTGACAGCCTCTAAGCCCACACGGGGGTGGGCACATCCTTTATACCATGAGAACAAGCAGAGCCCATGCCACACAGCAAGGGCCTTCTTCCTCTTTCTGGAAGGAAAAAGAATCATACAGCATAAACCCCTGCTCATTCCCAGCTCTCTGCAGTGATTTTACCCTGAAGAAAGGAATCACAGGAAAAATCATCCCTGGCGTGGGATTGCCCCCAGTGTCCAACCTAGTTCAGGCGTCGTTACTAACCCGAATCCCACTTACCAAGTCGGTGGGTGCAATGGGGGAGAGTTCGTGCAGCTGAAGGTTGGTGGTGTTCCTTCAAGCCTTTGCTTCATGGACAGATGCCAACAGAGGTGACTTTGTGGCTGGGGGACAGGTCAGCGAGCTGAAGGCCAGGCGACCCTGCATGTTCTTCTCTAGTTTGGGACCCCTCCGCTGCCCATGAGAGAGTGTCTGTGACAGTGTTAGGCAGAGGGTTTCCGCTTGGGTGGCTCTTGGGGTTTCTTCAGATCCCCTGGGCATCTTTGTGGAGCACTTTGCTAGACTACTCCCTGGTTTTTCTGCCTCGGCGTCTACTCTGTGCGGCCCAGTGGCCTGCAGGGGCCTTGAATTGACACGAGACTCTCCCGTGGCCACATGCCCTAAATGAACAATTGTGGTCATGGTGTGGTTTGGAATATAGGTGAGGTTCCGTGGGGTAGAGTACAGAGCCAACAACCAAGAAAGAATTCTTGAGATGTCTTTGGTGCAAAATGGTCATTTATTAAAGCACGGGGATGGGACCGTGGGCAGAAAGAGCTGCTGCCCCGGGTTGTGAGGGTGGCTGATTACATACCGTGGGGTTGGGGGAGGTGAGGACAAAGGGAGGTTGAGAAGTACTTTCATATGTTAAAGAAGACTCAGGATACCGAGGCCTGGCCATCCTCAAGTGACGGTGGTTTTTCCCTCCCGCAGGGCATTAGTATTAAGATGGTTGGGAACTTCCTGGAGGAGCGTCACAGATCCCACCCAGGGGGGGGGGGTGCAGGTTGCGGGGTGTAGGCTTAGGCTTTGTCTTCAGCTTGCCTTCTGTTCCCTCATCAGGCATAAGTAAATGTAATTTCCCCCTATGAACCCTCCAAAGGCCCTTGTGATGAGCGTTCTCTCCTGCCTCCCAGAGCCACGGAGCTTACCAGAATCCCACTCTTTTTGTTTTGAACTGATCGACCTAGCCTCAGAACTGGGAACCCCAACGCACCCTACCCATGGACCCTAATAAAGGACCTCCCTGCTCGGCCCTTCGAGGCAGCTGAGTACCTCTTCCCTGACAGGTGAGTAACCAATGAACTCTATTTCAAACCATGCTGTCTTGGGTAACTATGGCTCACCCGCGCCCCCCCCCCCCCCCCCCGCGCTTAACAAATGTGAATTTAAGGGAATCACGACAATCTTTGAAACGCAGATTCTGACTCAGTAAATCAGTGAGGGAGCTGGAGAGTCTGCGTTTCCAGCCAGCCCCACGGTTAGCCTGATGGTCTGGTTGCACGAAGCCTTTGGACTAGCCGGGCTCTAGACCAGCGCTGTCCGATGGAACGTTCTGGGCTGATGGCCGTGTTCTGTGTCCGTGCTGCGAGGTACCGTAGCCTGCAGCCACATGTGGCTACTGAGGACTTGAAAGGTGGCAAGTGAGTCCGAAGAACTGAATTTCAAATTTTATTTCTTGTTAATTATTTTAAATTTCAACAGCTGAGTGAGGCTAGTGCCTACGGCATTGACCAGCTCAGACTGAGCTCTGTGTGGGCAGGGGCCACAGTTTTCTCTCCCTCTTGGATCCCCATTAGCAGAGTGCCTGGTCTGACCAGGCCTTTAATAAATATTTATTGACTACATTATCACATAATGTAATTGAAGAACGAGTTTTAAACCTTGTCTGTTAGAACCCTATAGTTGTTGGGGCGCCTGGGTGGCACAGCAGTTAAGCGTCTGCCTTTGGCTCAGGGCGTGATCCCGGCGTCATGGGATCGAGCCCCGCATCAGGCTCCTCCGCTGGGAGCCTGCTTCTTCCTCTCCCGCTCCCCCTGCTTGTGTTCCCTCTCTCGCTGGCTGTCTCTACCTCTGTCGAATAAATAAATAAAATCTTAAAAAAAAAAAAAAAAAGAACCCTACAGTTGTTAAGTGACCAAAATCTACCCTATGGTTATAGGACCAAAACCCATCTTGAACTTGAACTACCAAAGATCTCATGGGCCCTCAAGACCCATTTGCAGGAAGATTGGGGGTGTAGCCGATCTGGAGGAGGGTTGGCTGGGAACTAATTCAGCATCGTCCTTTTTCGACATGCTGGTTCAGTCCCTCAAGCTGTGCATCCTCACTGGACTCAAACCAGCATCACGGGTAGCTCTGGACATCTAAACATTAGAACCTCCTGACCCTGTGAAATAGTATTGTTTCCCACCAACTAGTCAGAAAACTCCCAGGGAAGTTCCCTGGCTGAGCTTGCGTCATGGACCAATTCCTGGACCAATCACTGCGGTCGGGGCCTTGGGATCCTAACATTGGCCAAGCTCGACTCAGAGGTGTCCCTCCCACATTCAGGGATGGCTTCCTCCCGACGATCAAGAGTGGAGTGGAAAGACGCAGTTCTCGCAAAGACAGGGAAGTGCTTTTTCTGAGCAAACAGGACAATCAGTGTGGGGAAAGAGGGTGGAAGGAGGGTTCCCAGCTTCTGTAAATGGTTGTGGAGAAGCATTTCTTTGGGCTAGACCAAGGCTATGGAATTGCCTTCTCTGATCATGTCAAAAGGCATCAAGAGAACAAGTTTCCATTGGTCCAACTGGTTTTGCTCTGTTCTCCCGTCCCTGCTATGTTAGTGGAGCCACGGGGTCCTGGAAACCGAGGCATCTCAAGGGAAGGCACCATTTGAAATTGAAAGATGAGCAGGATTTCTTTGAATGGAGAAGCAGGAGAGAAAGAACATTCCAGGGAGGGGAAAATCGCCTCTTCAAAGGCAAGGTGGTGAAGGAGCGTGCGGTGTGGGGGAGGACTGAAGAGTCCGCTCTAGAGGGCAGACTGGAACTGTGGGAAAGGAGGCAGGAAGTGGATTGGAGGCCCGCCTGCAGAAGGCCTTGGGTGCCAAGTGAAGGAGTCTGGGCTTTCAGCTGTGGGAAACAGGAAGCCATTTGGAGGTCTTAAGCAGGGTGGGTGGTGTAGCCAGAGCTGTGTACGTTCTAAGAGATTGCTGTGGCTGAATTCGGAGGATGGACAAGCTGGTGATGGGAGACAGGGTGCCAAGGACGAGGCTGTCCCCATATGTCTTTAAGGAACGGCTGCCTCCAAGATGGGTGGTGGCATACTAAGCTCCTGGGTCAGGCTGCTGGTGTCCTTTCTCCCTGTCTTAGGCTCAGACCTTGACCTGGCTGGATGTGGGTCTCCTCTGTGCCACTTTATTGGGCAGGTTACCTTATTTCCCTGAGCCTGTTTGCTCACCTGGGAAACGGGAATAGGAATACCCACAGTGCAAGGTGGTTGTGAGTTTGCAAGGCTAACATGGATGTGATGGGCCCCAGACCGGTAGAGCCCAGGCCCGCCCCTGGTAGGACATCAGCAAATGTTGCTGTTGTGATTCATGCGGTTGTGGCTCCTGAGTTTATTTGCACGGAAAAAGGTTGAGCACGGAAGACATAAGAAAGAAATGACATTCGAAACACCGAAGCTTCTTGGAGGAGCTCTGTAACTGGGGCCGGTTGGCTTCCCCTGAGCTCCACGGTAAAAATCCCTCAGCCCACACGCCCCTGGCTTTCTCTCTCCTCCCAGGACACTCGGGTGTCTCAGTTGGAACATGCCAGAAGAAGCTGGTTTCCAAGAGCATTGCCCTGGAGGCCCGACGGGCGGCCACAGGGAGAATGAGGGCATCGGGCTGTGTTTTACCCTGAGTCGTGGACTGACCAGTCGGCCCGGCCTGACAGCCACATGTCCCAGTGGAAAAACCCCAGTGTGGAGCCAGGACGACCCAGGCCTGAAACCTCCCAGTTTGAGAGTTCTGGAAAGTTGCCTCACCCCAGTGAGCCTCAGTTTCTCCATTTGGAGGCTGGGAACAGCCCTGCCTACATGGGGCTATTGTGGGGACTGATGGAGGAAAGATGTTCTGGTTCGAAGCCGACGGGCAAGAAAGAATTATTGAGACATCTTTGATGCAAAAAGGTGGTTTTATTAAAGCATGGGACAGGACCTGTGGGCAGAAAGAGCTGCCCTGGGGTCATGAGGAGCCACCTGTTATATTATTTCAAGTTGGGAGGGGGTTTGGGATAGCGTAAGTCTCCAAGGAATTTGGAAGCAAGGTTTCCAGGACCTTGAGGGGGCTGGCTATTGTTGGGAAAAGGTCATTCATTACCGTCTAATAAAACCTGAGTCATGAGACCCTTCGGATGTGTATCAGTGGGTCCTATGCTTGGGGGTTGGTTGCCAATAAGTATCTTGGGGAGTTTAGAGCTACAGGAAATTTCTAAAGGAGTTTTTATATGTTTAAGTAGACTTACGGGATCCTGGGTGGGGGGAGTTGGGCTAGGATTGCCTTTTGCAGTTGAGTTCCTAGAAGAAGTCCCGGTTTCACGGACTTGTCAATGGGCTGTAGGTAGTAAGGAAATTTAATCATTTTTCTCCTGCCTTTGTTTCCCACGTCAGCGATTAGATCAGCTAATGCATGTGGCACATGGTCACACGGCTATGCCTCCAGCTGGGATCAGAAATGTGCATTTATTGAGTCCCTATGACACATAAGCTCCTTGCTCGGTGCCAGCAACACACAGACACATAAGATAGGGCTTCTGGCTCCACGGTAGGCTTGGGGCACAGATAACCGGATACATAGCAAATGTTGTTATAAGATAGTCTCTCCTCTGGGCGCCTGGCTGGCTCAGTCGTTAAGCGTCTGCCTTCGGCTCAGGTCATGATCCCAGCGTTCTGGGATCGAGCCCCGCGTCGGGGTCCCTGCTCACGGGAAGCCTGCTTCTCCCTCTCCCATTCCCCCTGCTTGTGTTCCCTCTCTCGCTGCCTCTCTCTGTCAAATAAATACAACCTTAAAAAAAAAAAAAAAAAAAAAAGAGTCTGCCTTCTGCTCAGGTCATGATCCCAGCACCCTGGGATTGAGTCCCGCATGGGGCTCCCTGCTCAGTGGGGACTCTGCTTCTCCCTCTCCCTCTGCCTCTCCTCCTGCTTACTCTCTCTCTCTCATAAATAAATCAATCATCTTTAAGAAAACAAGAGTCTCTGCTTGGCACTGCTCCCGTCTGTGAGAGGTGTGTCAATGCAGGTTGACTCTGATTTTTCCATGGAAGTCAAGGGACACTCAGGACGACGATATTCGTGTCTCCGAGCTGAGCTGTGGCCTGAGGATCTCCCTGCACAGACCTTCCTTCCCCTGGCCTTTCCCAGGGGGCAGACCCGCATCCGGTCTGAAGGCTCTTCCTGTCCAATCTTCCACCTCTGAGGCGATTTCCACCATCAGACCCACGCGCTTCTAATTCCACCTGCGTGCCTGCCTGGCGGAGGAGCTGAACTCCTGGAGCGTCCTTTGGAAGTCCACGCTCACGTTTAGGGTGATGCCAGATGTGTGAGTAACTTGGGTAAGAAATGGGGAACAGCGCCCCTGGTGTTCAGTCTTGGGAGACTCGTTTAACCCCTCCGTGCCTATTTCTTCCCCCGAAAATGGGAGTCACGATGTTACTTCCTTCCTAGGGCTGCTAGATTAAATGAGATCCTCTTCGCCCAAAGGCTCAGAGCTGGGTCCTTAGAGGAGACCTGCCTGGAGCGCTGCGGGGGCCAGATCCACCTTACCTTTCTGGGGCCTCTGCTGACTCTCGGAGAGCTCCTTCATCTCCTCTTGCAGAGCGAGTCCCGGCGGTGGCACAGGCCTCTCTCTCCGCTCTGCCCACAAATATGGCTCCAGGAGAAGGGTCCACCTCCTAGGTATTTTGGCTGGGATGTGTGGTGTCGCCATGGCCGTTTGAACCATCATCTAGGTCATCCGATCCAAGGAAACTGCCAAATCAGATAATTTGCCTGTCTCCCTGGATCAGATGTCATGAGTAATGGCCCTTGTCTCCACCTGGCTGGGTCCTCGGTAGACAATCCCCCCTTTCAGTGAGCCTGAAATGAAAGCTGGTTCCAGCGGGTACGTTCAAGGTCAAGGCTTAGGAGAGGTTGCTAATTTAGAGGCCCACAATTGCCCTCTATATTATATGACTCCATCCGTGATGGTGCATAAGCATCGGTACCTAATAAAGGTTAAAATACTGCAATTGGCAAATTTTTTACATTAAACAACATTTTTTTTTTAAAGATTTTATTTATTTATTCGACAGAGATAGAGACAGCCAGCGAGAGAGGGAACACAAGCAGGGGGAGTGGGAGAGGAAGAAGCAGGCTCATAGCGGAGGAGCCTGATGTGGGGCTCGATCCCAGAACGCCGGCATCACGCCCTGAGCCGAAGGCAGACACTTAACCACTGTGCCACCCAGGCGCCCCTACATTAAACAACGTTTTAATTGAAGTGTAATACATGACCGTAAGTGTACAAGCAGTAAATGTGTATAGCTCATGCATTTTCACAAAGAATGCACCCTTGGAACCAGGACCCAGACCAACAAATGGGACCCTGTCAGTGCCCGGATGCCCCCCCAGCCCACTTGCAACCTCTCACTGCAGCATGCCCACTACTCTGACTTCTAGCGTCCTGGTTAGTTTTGCCAGTGTTGAACTTGATGCAGATACCACAGAGAGCAACTTCGGGTCTGGTTTGTTCCGTTCACACTGTGCCATTCACCTGTGTGGCCATGATGGCAGTACGGTCTTCGTTCTCGTTGCTGGGTAGTATTCTGTTGAACGAGTGCAACGCTGTCCATTCTTCCACTGATGGACATTTGAGTTGTCTCCAGTTTGGGGCTATGAAGAAATAGTGCATTCAAGTTTGTGTATTTTTGTGAAGATCTATGCCTCTGTGCGTCAGGCATCAGATTTTTTACTACTTGGGCGCCTGGGTGGCACAGCGGTTAAGCGTCTGCCTTCGGCTCAGGGCGTGATCCCGGCGTTATGGGATCGAGCCCCACGTCAGGCTCCTCTGCTATGAGCCTGCTTCTTCCTCTCCCACTCCCCCTGCTTGTGTTCCCTCCCTCGCTGGCTGTCTATCTCTGCCAAATAAATAAATAAAATCTTTAAAAAAAAAAAAGATTTTTTACTACTTAAAAAATACAAAATAGAAAGCGATGCCCTTACCACACTATTCTTCCCGGTCTCTTTCGTGGTGATGTTAATATGCCTTGGGATTAGGAAAGGAAGGGGTGAAGCCACATTAGGACCCGTCCCACTGCCTCTGGGACCTGTGTCCCTGTCTTAGCAGGTCCCCCCTATGACCATCGCTGCTTCCCTAGAAGGAAGTGAGGTTTTGTGGGAAGCGCTTTGGAGCAGAGGCCCCGCCAAGCGCTTTACCCAGAAGGGGCCCTCCACACACCTCCCCTACTCAGGGCTGCCTCCCACGCACCCCATGACCTCGGGACAACTTACCCAACCTCTCTAATCTTGGGGGTTTCATCTGTGAAGACAGGTTAGAAATGGCTGATCTTGGGGGTGCCTGGCTGGCTCAGTCAATACAGCATGTGACTCTCGATCTCGGGATTGTGAATTCAAACCCCACGTTGGGTGTAGAGATTACTTTTAAATACAATCTTTAAAAAAATGGCAGATCTTCTCGGGTGTCTCCAATCCTCAAATAATTTGAAATTAACTGCTGTTGACGACTGATGTGAGTACTCACCGTTTGTTGAATGCTTCCATTGCTTTAAACAGTTTACATCCAGGATGTCTTGTAATTCTTCCCAGATTTATTATCCCTATTGTAGTGTTGAGGAAATTGAGGTTCAGAGAGATTAAATCCCTTACTCAAGACACACAGCAGACACCCCAATGGGGGTAGGAATTCGGCCTTCACTCTCAACTGCTACCTCAGTTTTGGTTTTTTTTTTCCTTTAGTAAAATATTTCAGGCATACAAAAAAAATTCGGAAAACAATAACATTTCTATGTATTCACCAAACTGCATCAGAAATAGAACACTAGGGGCGCCTGGGTGGCACAGCGGTTAAGCGTCTGCCTTCGGCTCAGGGCGTGATCCCGGCGTTACAGGATCGAGCCCCACATCGGGCTCCTCAGCTAGGAGCCTGCTTCTTCCTCTCCCACTCCCCCTGCTTGTGTTCCGTCTCTCGCTGGCTGTCTCTGTCTCTGTCAAATAAAATAAAATAAAATCTTAAAAAAAAAAAAAAGAAAGAAACAGAACACTAAAAACACAATTAAAGCTCTCTGGGACTCTGCCACCCCCACCCTCCCCCCACAGCGATAACCTCTCTCCTGAACTTGGTGTTCACCATTTCTATGCTTTCACTCCACATGCGTGTGCTCATAAAAATATACTGAATTGTCTTTCGCAGTTTTGAGCTTTATTAACTGGTATTACCATGTATGTGTCCTTTTCAGCTAGCTTATTTATTTCACAGCTAGCTTTTTTTTTTTTTTTTTTACCCAATGCTATAATCTTTGAGATTTATCCGATCTGATACATAGAGTTCTAGTTCATTAATTTTCACTACCTTCCCTTTAAGAATATACCGGAATTAATCCCTCCGTTCTCCTGTTGCTGGGCATTGAGCTCCTTCCGGCGTTCTGCCATTAAAAGGTCCTGCAGTATACATTCTTCTACTTTTATGTACCTTTTGCCTCTTTTACTGAATTTTTAATTGGCGGACTCTCCTGATCATACCAGATTTTTCTTTTCATCGGTCTATATCCGCGGTAATACTGGACAGTTTTATGAATTCATTAATTTTTTTCAGAGCACCTACCCTATAGACTGAATGTGTCCCTCCAGAATTCATACATTAAAACCCAATCCCTAATATGATTGTAGGAGGAGGTGAGGCCTTCGGAAGGTGAGTAGGTTACACGGGGGGAGGCCTTATGAATGGAATTCTTGCCCTTACAAAAGAGACCCGCAGAGAAATCCCTCAGCCCCTTCCACCCTGTGAGGACACAGCAAGAAAATGGCTGTCTGCGAACCAGGAAGTGGGCTCTCACCAGACGCTGAATCTGTTGGCACCTTGGTCTTGGACTTCCCGGCCCCCAGAACCGTGAGAAATAAATTTCCGTTGTTTATAAGCCACCCAGTCTTCAGTACTTTTGTTACAGAAGCCCAAATGGACAAAGACAGCCTACTATGTGCCGACCACTGTGTTGAGTGCCGGGGACAGAGGAATGGCCGAAAGACACAGCTCTTGGACTCTGGGAGTCTACATGGCAGACCAGCCCCTATCACACGGGACAGCAGGATGCGGGGAACTCGCAGGAGGGCCCTGAATGGAGGGGCCAGGGAGCAGAGAGAGATGCGATGCCGCAAACAGAAATGCAAGTTTGCAGAGGGAGTGGCCAGCCCATCCTGGGCATCGTGCCCAAACTCCTGGCAATGAAAGGACCTCCTCCACTGTGTATGTGCGCCCAGCACAAAGTCACAGTGACCTTTGCGGTCCCCTTTTCTCAACCTTACATTGACAGCACATTGACAGCAATGTATGAGTCAGTTGTTCAGTGCCTGAAAAAAAAATCGGATCCTGGGAAACCCACACGTGCGTGAATTCCAGAATTCCGTCCGGAGCCCTGAATGAGTGGCATCCATATTTTGCCTTGGATTTGTCCTCTCCGTGGGGCATCATTATAATAATAGGTCATGGCTCATGTGTGTAACACACGTACCGGTGACACTGTGACACCCAGTCTGTATATGCCCGTCATTTAATACATACAAAATCCTCATTAGGTTGGAACTACTCTTCTCCAGCTTTTCAAAGATGAGGCCCAGAGAGGTTAATTAATTTACCCAAGGCCGCCCAGCAAGGAGGTGGCAGAGCCTCCATCCCCAGCTCTGGCTGACTCCAGCATCCTTCCTTTTAGGCCTCTAGCATTTGCCTGACATTGCTAGAGGCAAGTCCCCTCCTTTCCACTTTAGAAAAATACCATCAAGGACGCCTGGGTGGCTCAGTCGGTGAAGCATCTGCCTTTGGCACAGGTCATGATCTCAGAGTCCCTGCTCAGGAATTGGGGCTTCCTGCTTGGCGGGGAGCCTGCTTCTCCCACGGATTCTCCCCCTGCTTGTGCTCGCGCTCTCTGTCAAATATAAATAAATAAATAAATAAATAAATAAATAAATAAATAAATAAAATCGTAAAAAGAAAAAGAAAAATACCATCAAAGGGGAGTTAGTTACCACCCGACACAGCTCGCTCACTACTCTAACACTCTCTCCATTTACACCAGCTACTCAGGAAATTAGAGCAAATCCTATTTTTAGACGCTGTGGTTCAAAGACAGTGACGTATTGGTTAGACTTGTTCTGCAGACCCAGCTTGGAGGTGTTAGCTGATCTTATGCACAGAAACTCTCTTACATCACTGTTTTCGCCTTTATAATTTATTTCAAAGATTGCTTTGTTTCTTCGGTCTCCTCTGTGAGTCCTGCAGCCGACTTGGGCCAGACACGGTAAGATTCTGAGCTGAAATAGAGGGCGCAGACAGAGGAAGAGGCTCTTCTCGGAAACCTGATACACAAGTGATGGCCCGGCCAGGGAGTGCGCAGAGCTAGTCCTTAGCAAGAGTTAGAGTTTGTCCGATGGTTGGGTCTAGAGGAAGTGGACCGTGTCCCTTTCTGCCCAAAGTGACGGCGTGTGGGGTTTAGACAAAAATCCTACACCTTTGCTACTTACTTTTTATAGCGAATCCCAATCTCTTGGTTTCAAAGGCCAGCAGGGGGGCTACACAGTGTTTAGAGGGCGCCCTGGCAACCCCAAGAATTAGGCAAGGGAGGAAGAAGCAGAACCAGCCCCCCTCCCACCCACATGGTGGACATCGTATGGGGGAAAACAGCCCTGTCTCCCGGGCCCCCAGTTTTCACTGCTACAAAGTACCACGATGTTCTGTCCTTACGTGCTTGTGTGATGATGCCTGGGACGACCCTGACATCAGAGTTGTGTATTTACAGATCATTCTACTCTCAAGGTGTTTTCCAACCCATAACTTTCCCAACAACCCCAGGAAGTAGGCAGGGAAGACATTATTAGTCCTTTTGTGGATGATGAAGCCGACTCGAAAGGGCGAGTGACCAACCCAGGACACTTGTCTAGCACTTGAACTTCACCTGCTTGATTCCAAGCCTGGGGCTCTTTCCATGTCTCTGTGAGCCCCATGCCTATTCCTGAGGGGGGTTAGGGAAGGGCAGGGAGAAGTGGGCTGTGGTACAGGTGGACTGGGGGCAGCTGGAGATCGGTAGCACTGTCCTCAGACCCCCACCACCTTGCAGTGGGCTCCTTGACCTCGTATCAGTCCCTAGATCTCTCCCAAGATGAGGTTTGTCACCCAGACAGAGCAAGAGGGTTCCGAGCTGGGGAGGGACGAGGAGGACATGGGAAAGGTCCCGAGTCTGCCATTTGGAATTGTGCCGGTGGCTGGGCCGCAGGGGCCAGAAGAACTGGGATCTACCCCAAACTCTGCCGTGAGCTTGCTGTGTACCCTTGGACAGAGGATTTCAACTCTCTGAGCCTCAGTTTCCCCATCTTTAAATGGACTAAGTCCTAATACCGATCGCCTGAAGTTGTTGTTAAGGATTAATGGGAATTGTGCCTGGCACTTAGTGAGGACTCAACAGTTGCTGGCAATCAGTATTATTCAGATCACCTCTCCTCACTAATAAAAAGCAACAGCTGCTATCAATTGAGTATTTACTGGTCTGTATCTCATGTAATCCACACGACTCCAGAGGGTTGGTGTTCTTTATGCCCGGTGTTATAGACGTGAAACTGAGGCTCAGAGAGGTGACAGCTGCTCGAGACAGAGCCCAGATTTGAACCTAGATTGCTTGCACCTTTAAGCCCCGGTACTGCCTCTGTCCCTCTGGGGCTGGCACTCTGGGAATGCTTTGTTCCTGGTGGGGTTGGGCAGGCTGGAAGGTGGGTATGACATCAGTAGTCTCTGTACCCCAGGCAAAGGAATGATTTGATCTTCTAAGAGGGAGACACAGGAACAGTGAGAGAAGGGAAAGCATCAGAGCAGGGTTAGTCCAACGGTTACTGGCTGAGATGCACAAATCCCCAACCCGGTAGGCTTTCTATTGGACCAGTAGGGTAACTGCATCTGGGATTGTTGGGGGTGGGGAAGCTGGGGGTCCAGCCTTAGCAAGGGATTCATGAGTTGCATTTGCCAAACCCTCCCTATCTCCTGCTACAGAATGGCGTCCATGGGATGATTCCTTTTGTGCTAACCGCCTTTACATGTAGGTATGGAGAAAAGATTGGGGGAACTACATCAAGACCTTAATAATCATTACCTCTGGGTGGAGGGAATAGATTTGATCTGTTTTCCTTCATATGTTTTAGTATTTTCTGAAATACCTACATTAGACAATAATTAATTTTATAGTTGGAAAAACAATGTGTTCTAATTAAAGAAATGCAGATGCAAAATCTCGTTGCTAGTCCCAACAAAGATTAGGCCACATTAGAGCTTCTCCTTCAGTCCCAAGCTTAACGGATACTGGTTTTGGAGTCAGAAGGTCCAGGGTCCAGCTCTAATACTTTCTAGCTGTGCTAACTTGGGTGAACGTAACCCCCTGGGGCCCCAAATCTCTCATCTGAAAAATGGAATTGGAACTAGCTGCCTTCTAGGGTTGTTTTCATGACTTAATGAGATGATGTATTTGACACTACGTTGGCCAGGTGCCTGGCATTTAGGAGACTGGCTCAATGGTGGTTCTCGTGGGAGCAGCTCCCTTCCCAGAGGTTTGCTGGAGATCCTTTGAAGGTGGGCAATATCTATCCTCCCCACTCTACAGATGAGGCTAGAGAGGTTCAGAGGGGTGCTGAGCCCCAAGGTCACAGAGCTCAGAGGTAATCTTCTGCAACAGGCTCAGAGAGGGTAAGTGACCAGCCAAGGATCACACAGCTTAAACCTACTTCCTGTTAGAAAGAACAAACTAAACATCAACAACCCAGACTGCCCTTTAGGGGCTGTTTACTCTTTGCCAGGTTAACGTGCTAACACAGCACAGCAGCCGCACCAAATCGTCTGCCATTCATTGAGTGCTTCCTCAATGCCAGCAGCATGGCACTTCGCATAATCAGTCGGCTCCGTTAATTCTCCAAAGCACCCCCGGACGCGGGTCTGTCAGCCCATTTTAGAGACGAGCAAAGAGAGACCGAGAGGCTCCGCGGGCGGCTGCGCGAGGGCCAGGTGGCACGCAAGGAGTTAAGCGGAGGCAGTGCTGTGGTTCCGCGCGAGGAGCGCGCCCGGTCGAGGCGCGCTGCTGGCGGCGGCGGCGGCGGCAGCGGCGGCGCGGGGAGCTCGGGCCGGAGACGGGAAGTCCAGGCAGCGAGCGAGGCAGCGCGCGAGGCGGCGAGCGCGAGGCGAGGCGGCCGGAGCCCGGCGCCCAGCCGCCGCCCGCGCCCGGCGTGCCCCTGGCCTCGCCATTCCCGGGCCGGGTGGCCGCGCGGGGCCTCGTCGCGGCGCGGGGCACCCGCAGTGCCGCCCGCCCGCCAGCCCGCCCGGGCGCCAGGCTCGCGGGAGCCCGGCTTCCACTTCGCGCCGCCGCCCGCCTCCCCGGCTCGCCGGCTGGCGTCGCCACCGCCTCCTCGTCCCCGGCCGCCGCTGTAGCCGCTGCTGCAATCCAGGACGCACACTCTTGCACTTTGCGGGGCGGCGCGCAGGGTGCCCCCTGCACCAGCCCCGGAGAGCTGGCCCCCGGGCCCGGCCGGAGCAGGCTTGGTGGCGAGAAAGGAAATCCGGACTGGGCTTCGCTGGATGCCACTGCAGCGGCTGGCAGCTGGGAAGGCGCCCACCGAGCGGGCGCGCCGAGCGGGACGCGCGAGTCGCCGAGGGAGACCCCGGCGCCTGCCGGGCTCCGCTGGCAGAGTTTGCAAGTGGCCGAGACCCCTCAGGTAAGGGCCGAGGCGCCCGGGCCGGGTGGAAGGGCTCCAGCGGGGAGCGGGGCGGCCGAGCTGCAGCCAAACGATTCCTGCCCCCAATCGGGGCTTCCAGGTCCAGCCGCTTCCCCGCAGGCTGGGGGCTCAGCGCCCGGAGCCAGGTGGGGAAGGGACCCGGAGTGGTGACAGCCCAGCGCCGGGTAAATGACAAACTTTCTCTCCTCTGGCAGAGGGTGGGACGTTCCGGCTCATCCAGGCGTCCTTCCTGCGGGCATCCCGCTGGGTCCCCAAAGGCAGGCGCTCGAGGCTTCTGAGGCTGAGCTGGGCCAGGGGGAGGAAGGTGGGCCCCTTTCATTTAATTCACGCGTTCCCCCTTACTGGGCCGGTTCAGAGTCCTGGGGAGAAGGAGCCGGTCATATTTTCAAGTTGGCTGTAGGAGGTGCTTGTTGGCCTGATACTCGTATGCATGCGGTTTCCTGACATCTGGAGGCGCTTCCAGGGCTCCCCAGGGGATGGGCTTTGTGCGGAGTGCTTTGCAGGCTTGCTTATGTCCATTCCCGCGGGTGTGTGTGTGTGTGTGTGTGTGTGTGTGTGTGTGTCAGCGTCAGGAGGGGGAGAGAGAACTGGGGGGGGGGTGCCACTCAGACCGCCTCTATCCAAGCTCTTCCTGCAGCCCCAAGTGGCATCGCAGGAGCTTGCTCCCCTCCTTGGCAGAGACGGGGATCACCTCCCATTACCTGCGGCTCCTGAGATGAGCGAAGGATTGGGGGGGAAGTTACCTGGGCCGCTTAATGAGACCATTCAGAGCCTGGGGAGGGACCAACTTTGTGCGGAAAAGGGGCTGGAATGGACAGCTGGATAGAGCTCTTGGCGTCCTCATCTACAGCTCTCTCTGTCTCTCTGGGTAGTTCCCACACACTCCAGGTCCCTAGAGGCTCTGCAGAGCCCAGCACACAGTGCCCGAGTTGGGCCAGATTCTCCACCCTCCTAATGAAAAGCATGCTCCAGAGAGACCACCTGGTCTCTGAGGATCGTTTCGGAGCCACCGCTGTGGTCCCAGCCTCCTAGATGGCATCGTGCCTTCTCACGGGGGATACAGCCTAGGGTTGGGGTCATCTCGATGGACTGGTTGGTCAGTAAGGCAGGCAGCGGAAATGCCTCTGACCGTGACTTGGAGGTTGGAAATAGTGGGCGGGTCCTGCTGGGGCTGGGCACCTGCCTGTGTGCTTCTGGGACGGTTCTTGAGGTATGAGGTAGGCATCTCAGGACAGTCTGCCCTTGCTTAGGATTCTGACCTGGGGCCGTGCTAGGAGCTGCTTCCCTAGACTGCTGAGACCTGAGGTCAGAGGCTGGCACTTGATGTCCTGGGGAAACCTCATCTCTGGGTCAGAAGACTGAGCTTCAAGATTGCTCTCCCTGTGCTGTGTGACTTTGGGCACATCCCTAAACCTCTCTGGGCTCCAGTTGCTCCTTCTGCAAAATGAAGAGATCTCCTGTGTCTTCAGAGGTCCCAGTTCAGATACTCTTCAGCCCTGAGTGATCGTCACAGATGAGATTTTCAAAATCCTGTAATATAGCATTTAAGAGGCGTGGGACTCCATGCATCTGAGTTGGACCAGTCATTTCACCCTGCAAACCTCAGTGGGCCTCTGTAAGATGGGGAGTTCACAGCTCCTGTTAGGAAGAGTGTTGGGGGTGGGGACTGAGGTGGTGCTTGGAAAGTGCTTACTGTAGCGCCTGGTGAAGACTGGGTCTCCGCAGATGAGGGTAGGCAGGAGCGGGGCTTGCGTGTGAGCATGCGGGAGCTGTTTTCTCCAGGGAGACTCTCCCGGGCCCACCTGAGCACCAGGTGATCCTGGCTGGGGGGCGGGGCCCTTGTTCTCTCCAATCCGCTGACACCTGTAGTCCCCACCCCCTTGCTGCTTCCTCAATAAAAGCTCTGCTGGACCAGCAGCTCCTGGAGAGGAGCTCAGGGCGGTCAGGGAGGCTGGATGCGCCCAGCTGCTGCGTCGCCATGACAACAGAAGGTGGAGGTAGGCTGTCTCCATGGCTTCAACTTTGCGGCTGTGTGGGGATCCAGGGCCGAGAAGTTCAGTGCGTCCGGGTGTCAGGCCCCCAGGCTGCTGAGGCTGTTGAAACAGGCAGAGCTGCTGTTCCTGTAGGGAACAGCAATGCTAGGGAAAGTGCTGTCTGTGCACACACAAGTGCCCGTGCCCGTGTGTGTGTGTGTGTGTGTGTGTGTGTTTGGGGGAAGGGAGAAGGGTTGCCCAGATTGTTGGTCAGTCTTATTTCTTTCTGAGTGGTTCTGAGGCTTGGGACCTCTGTGTCCTTCCCCAAACCAGGGTTCCCCCGGGTCCATGCTGAACCCGCTGGTGGGGAAGGCCGACCTCATCTTGGTAGAGGCGGCGGGAGTTACCGGGCTTGCAGCGGGTCCTGGGGCAGAAGCCGTGCGGCCAGGTGCTGGCTGGCTCTGCGGGCCTGACTGCTAGGACTCAGAAGATGAGCGGTTTGCTCTGTTGATGGAGTAGGGTGTGGGCGTGTGCAAGGGCACGTGTGTCAACGAGCGCATTCTCGCGCAGGTCCGTGCATGTGTGTTCGTTGGAGTCTGACTTCCGTGAAAACCTTACACCCCGCGCGTGCGCACACAGGTGAAGAGTGCCGATCAGGGCGTGCACTGGTGAGACTGGGTTTCTGAGTGTGTGCGTGCGTGTCTGCGCGAGTCAGAGCAAGTGTGGGTATGTCCCGCGCTGCGGGTGTTCAGTGGTTGGGTGTATGTGAGTTAGACGTGTGTGTGTGGCTGGGGGGCCCCCCTGTGTCTGGGGGGCTCTGCCCGGCACAGCCTGTGTTCGAGAGGCTGGGTAGGCCCGTCCGGGCGCCCGCGATCGCGGCTGTGTGTGCCTTCCGCACGGGTCTGCGGGCGTGGGTGAGCGCCTGCACGCGTGTGTCACGCCGTGAGCGTGCACTTGTGCTATGTGCTTCCAGCCTACGTGTTTTTCGGTGCACCTTTGCGTCTCTGTGCCCCTGCGTGCGCAGCACGGCCCACCTGCTTGTCTCTGCGTCTGCGTGCGTACCTGTTTGTCGGCTCTGCGAGTGTTGCTGTGTGTTTCTGGGGGTGTGCACCCGTGTGTGTGGCGGGGTGAACTTCCTGTGCATCTCCGTGTAGGTACCTGTGTCTCTGCGTGTGCCTGCGTGAAGCATTGCACACTTGATTGGCTCTCTTTGTACGTGTTTCTGGGTATCGGTATCCGGTGTGTCGGTTGCCATGCACACTGGAGTGTGTCTCCATGTGCGTGTGTCTTTGTGTTTGTGGGGGTTGCAGTGTAACTTTTGTGCAGGTCTCCTGGGTGTGAGTTTTTGAGTGTGTGTGTGGGTGTCTACGGTATGTTCTTCCGTCTGTGGGGTGGTGTGACTTCTGTGCGTGTCGTGTGTGCGCGCGTGTGTGTGTATTTCTGAGCGCGTCCATCTCTGCGGGTGTATCTGAGTGTCCGCAGATGTGTAAGAGCATGGTGGGGGGATGGAGGCTGAGAGCTCCCCAACAGAAACATCTCTGAACCTTTAAAACCACTCTTGGCCCTGCTCCTCGGGTCAGGACCGCGTTCACGCTGTGCGCTCGCCGAGTGTTGACTCGATGATCTGTGCCGCCCGAGCAGGTCGTCGGGATGTTGCATGAGCATTTCTCCAAGTGCCTTTGCTCTGAAGCCCGGGGACCCCCTGCCCCCGGCTCCCTCGGCCCCCACAGCACCTCACACCTCTCTCGCCAAAAGCCTGCACTCAGGACAGTTGCTGAACAAGCTCACAGATGTTAAGAGTGCAGGTATAATTTTAGGCAGAAGGTCTGAAAATAGGCAACCTAGGACGCCTGAACATCTTGACAGCAGTGCCTCTAATTGGGAGCAACTTGTTTTCCTTAAATAAACAAATCAAGTGAGGAAAGAAATTGCCCGAGATTAATGGCTCCCCGGAGCAGGTCCAGATGTTGGGAAGATGGGGATGGGGTCCATGGGGACGGGGTCCCCGAGGACTGCAAGCGTTAGCACTCGGGGTGGTTCTAGATTTTGACCAAATGCTGATGAGGCCGAGGGGCCAAAGAGGAACCTGGTGAGGAAGGCAGGGCCGGTGTGGGCCCCCTTTCCAAGGTGTGGCTGGTGTTTGGCTATGGGGGTGGAGGCATCCCTGGCCCCCATTCCTCCCTCCTCCCTGCGTCCCCTCAGCCTGGCCCCAGAATGAACATGTGTCCAACCACCCTGAGCCCGAACCTCAATAAAGAGCCTCGCTCAGCCCGGCCCCTGCTGGCTGCAAACAGGTGAGCGAGAGAAATGCTCCTATTGTACGTTCCCGAGGTTCTCTGGTCGTTTGTTATGCACCATTGTGCTTCTAGCTAGCAGATGCAGTTTCCAGAAGTGTTTGTTTCCTCCCGTTTGGCCCGGGGGCTCGTTCAGAGCTGCATAATGAACACCTGTACTTCTCAGCATGGATATCGCCCGGCCCTACTTTGCTTGCTGTTCATCCCAACATCAGCAGTGATGATGATGATGATAATGTGTCACTGTTTTTGGGGGGCTTGCCAAACTCCATGCCTTATGCCCTCTGAGGTAGTAGTTTCTGTTGCTGCCTTCCGTTGTAATCTGTCACGCTCAGAGCGGTGAGCTGGCTGGTCCCATCACACAGCCCAGAAGAGGCATTTTGGGTTGGCACTCAGTGCCCGTCTTCAGCGGGCACCCAGTGCACTCTGTGCGGGAGTCACCCAATGGCAGAGACCATGTTTTCAACTATGACGTCCTATTGCCTCCCCAATGCCGTAGGCATGTTTTGACAGAACTGACGGCATAGCATCTATTTGGCGTTTTCTGCTTACCTCGCCTGGAGGAATGAATCATGTCCTAGAAGTGGGAGATGTCTGTCTAGATCGAGGGTTGATTCGCTCATTCATTCATGGACGTACTCATTCAACAGCAGTGATTCCTGATAATGGGTATTTGCTCAGAACCTTCTAGTTCTCATACTGTGCAGGGGGCTGAAGGTACCTGTGTGAGAGACCCCCGTTCTGTCCTCAGGAGTTTACGGTTTAGAGAGGATGAAGGAGGCAGATTAGACTGGGATCCGGTCCAGTCTTGACCCCTTTCCAGCGGCTGCTTCAACCCTACCGTCCTGGATGTTGGACGATCATAGGAGGTCATGTTGACCACGGTCTTCACACGGTGCCTGGCACACAGGAAGCCACAGGAAACAGGAGCCCCTTCTTCCTCCTCTTCTTTCTCCCCCTCCTTCCGGAGGAGACAGTGGAATGTCCTAGCCAGAGCAAAGCCGAGATGGGAGAAAGCGGGGCTCATGGGATCCCAGATTAGGGTGCTAACCATCCTGTTTTGTCTGACACTGTGAGGTTTTTGAGGACGCAGGGTTTAGTGCGAAGACCAGGAAAGTCCCACGCAAACCAGGAAAAGTTAATTACCTTAGTCCCAGAGGAGGTGTTGGACCCCGCTTGGAATGACTTAGAACAGGGCTTGGTAAACTGCGGCCCACAGGCCGAGTCCCGTCCGCTGCCCGCTTTTATAAATAAAGTTTTATTGGGACACAGGCAAAGCCATTCATGTATGCACTGTCTAGGACTGCTTTCCAGTTGTAACTGCAGTGTTCAGTGGTTGCGACAGGGTCCGTATGGCCTGCGCAGCCTACAATATTTACTATCAGATCCTTTACAGAAAAAAATTGCTGACTTCTGAGCTAAAAAGCCCAGCCAGGGTCCTGGGCATTGGCCAAGAGTGATGAGGCGAGACGTTCGCGCACTTGGCTGAATCACCGTGGCTCAGGCGATGCGTGAGGCTTGCTTGCCTCCAGGGGGTCAGGAAGAGGGTAGCACCTCCAGAGACCTTGTAACTTTGTGAGCTGGGAGAATTCTGAGATGGGGGCATATAGACCCAGGGAAGGGAAGAGACACCCCAAGGCCGTTCAGCTAGTGGGAAGCAGGTGACTGTGGTCTTAATACCTGGAAATCTGGGAGGGCAGCTGTGTGCCCCTCTCAGCCCCAACTCCAGCAAAGGGATCCTGGAGTCCCAGGCCGCAGGAGGGCCTGACCCAGCATGCTTCTCATGTCTAGGCCTTCAAGTTTCTAGCTCAGTTCCCAGATACTGTTAAGGTTGGCTGATTCCTTTAAATGCTCCGTGTGGACCTGTGAGTACAGGGGGAAGAGAAGAGCCTCTTGGATGGGAAGTAAAGGATCTGGGTCCCCATCTGCCACCCATTGACTTTGTGGCCTTGAGCAAGTCTCTTTCCCTCCCCTACTAATGATGGCCAGCGCGGGTCTGTGGGCGAGGCTACGTGCTGGGTGGGCCTGGGTGACTGCCGATGGCCAGGGAGCCCCCCTCCGCGACAGCGAACTGCAGATACTGCACGTGGGTCTGGGGCACTAGGGGTGTGCGCGCTGGGCTCTGGCTTTGCAGACCCAGTCCCTGAACCTCCAGGAAGCTCGAGCCACCCGACATGTGCCACGATGAGCCGTGTAGAAGTATCTGGAGGTGGCCGAGCGTCCGTGTTTCTCCTTCTCTTGGACTGTCCCCAGAGTGAGCCCCACTGCACCAGGAAAGATGGCCCCGAGGTCTCCCGCACAAAGTGTCCGTTGACAAGCCACTGGCCTGGGTTCTTTGCAGTTTGAATGCCTACCTGGCCCACAAGGAGGAAATCCAGAATCTCTAGAGCAATCAGACTTGCTTCCGTTTCCATAAATCTCTTAAATCTATCACCGTAATAACTGCAGGCCCTTTGTCCTGGAAACTCAACTCTATATAAATCGGAACAAGCAAGTCGTCCCATTTAATTGCCACACCGTCCACAACAGAAGAGAACCAACGTTTCTCACTCCGAGCCTGTTCACTCTCAGTTGGCACACCATTCTAATAAGCTCCGTGACCTGACTTCCCCGGGCTTGTAGCCCTTAGCGGGAGCAAATCACACGTGTGTGGGATGGTGGAGAAAGCAGAGTGACCGCAGCCAGGAGCAACAGCTGACAGCCTGAGAACAAGGCTACGGAAGAAGAGAGTCTCAGAATAAGCACGAGGGCTGCCTGGCTGGCTCGGTTGGTGGAACGTGGCAACTCTTGATCTTGGGGTCGTAAGTTCGAGCCCCACGTTGGGGGTAGAGATTACTTCATAAATAAAAATAAAATCTTTAAGCGTGAAAACAAAAGAATCACAGCCCGGGGGGGGGGAATTTAGCCCAGGGGGCACATGCCCCCCTCATCCCTATAGCATCTTCTCATCTCAGTATTCGAGAGCCGTGTGACCAATTATAGAACCGTGTAATGCAGCCCGAGTGCGTACGACAGCGATGTGCCCTGGTGTGACGGAGCGAAGAGCTAGCGAACCCCATTCAGTTGGCGGGGCGAAGGGTCAAGAATAATTCACCTGGGTGGCTCAGTCGTTAGGCGTCTGCCTTCGGCTCGGGTCGTGATCCCAGCGTTCTGGGATCGAGCCCCTGCATCCATCCCACTCCCTGCTCGGTGGGAAGCCTGCTTCTCCCTCTCTCCCACTCCCCCTGCTTGTGTTCTCTCTCTAGCTGTCTCTCTGTCAAATGAATAAATAAAATCTTAAAGAATAATTCATTGGATAAAATATTTTGATCCCCGTGGTTAAACTGATACATGTTCTGTGTCTGATGCCTCAGGTGTCCGAAAATCCACTTATGTGGAACTCTGTGGTCACGGTGTTGAGTAAGTGACCTTTACTGCCCCTGGAAGAGTGTCTGGCGCATGGCAGGCACTCAGGAAATAAACATCGTTTGCAATCAGGCAAATCTGGGTTCAGAGGCCAGCCACTGCACAGCAGCCAGTGGTCCCATCTCTGGCCTCAGTGTTCTCGGCTGTAAAATGGGGCACCTGCGGATGAGCTAACGCTGCTGCTGAAAACCAAAGCCCCTCCGTCTGTGCTTGGCGTCCGGCTTGTGACGTTTGCCTTCCGCCTTGTGTCTCTCATTGGAGAGCCGGGCACCTGCAGAAACAGGCTGGTGGGAGCACTGAGATGCGGGGTTCTGGCTGTCCGGGGGCTAGCGTGCAGGCGGACCCACCAGGCAGGGCGCTGGGACGCACTTGCGTGATGAGCCAGCCTCGTAGATGCCGCAGCTGTACAACAGCATCTTTATACCTGTCCCGTAGCCTGCCTGGCTCCGTCCGATTCAGGAGTGGGGACCAAGATCTTGGTCTGCACAAGGTTACGGGCTTGTGTTCCGATCGCAGCTCTGTCACTCACAAGCTGAGTGATCCTCGGCGAGTTGTTTGAGCTCGCCGTGCCTCCATTTCCCCATCGGTAACTCGGGCACAGTGATGCTTGCCGTGATGAGGTGTTAACGGGGATTCAGGGAGATAATGCCCAGTGTGTAAGTGGGTGCACAATGATGGTCATCTCAGCCAGAGGACAAGTCATTTTCTCGAATGGGCATGACTAAGATTCCTTCTAGCATTAAAGTGTCCACGGGCCTCTGCTCAGGACCAGTGGGGAGATGAGTTTGCCAGTTTCTGCATCTACCTCAAACCAGCCGGGGCGTCTCCGGAAAGTTTTCTCCTTGAACTTGAGCTTTCTCTTCCATTCACAAGCATACTTGGGCATCCGTTCATTTATCCAACGCTCCTTTATGGGGTGCCTGCCTCATTCGAGCCTCCAGGTTCTGTGCTCAGCCCTGGAACGTGACTTCAGTGAACAAGCCATCCAACCAAAAGGAAGAAAGAAAGAAAACAAGAACACCCAGAGAGGCACAGTCCAGAGGAGCAGAGCTGGTATTTGAACCCTAGAGCCCACACTCTGTTCTCTGCACGGCATGGTCTCGTGCCTAGGGTGCCGTGCACACCAGAAGGCGAACGTGCAATCGTGAGACAAGCTGGGAGAGTAAGGGCTGGGGCTTTGGATGCAGTAAGGGAAGTCCAGGTGTCGAGAGAACCCATGGCATGCTGATACCATGCCCTCCCATCCATCGAGGTTCACCCATTTCTTTGCTCAGCGAATTTATATTGAGCACTTACTGTGTGCAATCCCTGTGAGGACCATGGAGAACAAAACAAGATGCTTTCCTGCATATAATTACAACTCAAAGTAACTGCCAGGAGGGGAAGTGTCTGACCCTGGGAGGGTACAAGTTAGGGCATTTGAAAGGAAGCCTGCCTCAAAACAGAGAAAAGTGAGCTGGTATCTGAAGGGTGAGCAGGATTAACCAGGTGAAGAATGGGAAGAGAGAGGAAACAGCATGTACAAAGGCCCTGGGGTGAGAAGGAGAGTGGCATGGACCAAGGACATGGACGCTAAGGTTTTCAGTGGGGGGAGGAGCTGGTGCACGATGAATGTGGACAATTCTCGGGGCCTCGTGTGCCCTGTATGTGTTCTGCTCTTTATCCTTCCAGCAGTGGAAAGCCTTGTAAAGATCTTAAGCACAGAGAGTGAAATGATTCCGTTAAACCCTGGTCAGAGCAACAAGAAAAAACCCCACACCCCCACATGGGGTGGGAGCCCATTGAAATCCCAACAAAGAAGGAGCTAAGCGGACAGCAGTGATTTCAGGATTTCAGCCTCATTATGCAAAACACACAGCCTTCCAGGGGAGAGGTGAGCTTTGGAAAAAAGAGTCAACAAATTAGTTTTTTAATCTGCTCTAAGTTGCTGAAATACCCTGTCTTCCTTCCATTGTCACCTGATGGCCTGTGGGCTATTTTAACTTTTATTAGAGAATTTTTTTTTTTAATTAAAGGAGTTTTTTTTCTTTTTGAAAAACAAATCCCAGCCGTGTTTTGATAAGATAGAATTAAAAATGGCACTGGGGAAATGCCACGGAAAGCTTTGATTTTTCTCCTTATGGCATCTGAACTGATTTAAATAATAATTATATATTTCATCTCGGTGCAGCCTCCCCTCCTTCCCTCCTCCCTTCCTGGCCTCCCAACACACCACAATGTACCAGCAGCTCTGAACATGTGCTGTTCCTAAAACCCCCGACTCTCAGCTCCTAGAGGCACAGGGACAGCTCGATAAGAGAGCTCAAAGATTTCTGACCCAACTGCTTTAGATTTAGGGCAAATCTCAAATTCATGTGCTACCAGTTCACAGGTGTGTCGCTTTGGGTGATTTACTTCAGTCCCCTTAGCCTTCAGTGACTTACGTAAAATTGATTATGGTAATTAATGATGGTATTTATATTCATCAGGATTCTTTTGAGTTGTCAGAGACAGAAATCCCAACCTAAATATCATTATACTCTTATTCTCAGGCGTAAAGGGAATATATTGCCTCGGGTAACTAGCAGCCTAGCTTCAGGTGTGGCTGGATCCAGGGGCTCGACAATGTTACTGACCACTCACCCTCTCTCTTCCATCAGTTTTTTGAATCTCCTTTTCTCTGTGTGGGCTTCTTACTCAGACTAGCTCTGGCTGTCTTCTTGACACAAATGCCCATCAGTATCTCCATGTTTCCTTTTAAAACATTTTATTTCTTTTTTAAGATTTTATCTATTTGACAGAGAGAGAGTGCGCACAAGCAGGGGGAGGGGCAGGCAGAGAGGGGGAGAAGCAGGCTCCCCGCTGAGCAGAGAGCCCCACGACGTGGGGCTCGATCCCAGGACTCCAGGATCATGACCTGAGCCGGAGGCAGACGCTTAACCGACTGAGCCACCCAGGCGCCCCAGTAGCTCCATGTTTCCCCTGTGCTAGCTGCAAGCCCAGTTCCAGCAAGTGCTGGAAGTGAGCCTCGGGGCCTCCTGGAACCAGTCATCATGGCCCCTCTCTGAGTCACATGACCCCTGGAGCCCCGTGGCGGGTGACCACTCTTCGCTGCTTCCTGAGCCACGAAGGCCCATAGTGGGAGAGGGATGGGTCCTCAAAGGAAAATCAGGACCCAGTTAACCGAAGAAGGGAAGTGCATGCTGGTCAGACTAAAACGACCTCTTGGCGAACTGTCTAGTCCTCAGCAGAGCTGCGAGGCTGAAATGAGCTCAAGTGTGCGAGGCGCGAGGCGCTAACTCTTCTCAGCGCTGCTGTGGTGATGATTGTTACCAGGGTGGGGATGACAGAGGCCAGGCAGGGGCTCTGCAAGCAGCTAGGGCAACGGGAGACACCCCTGACCGGAAGGCTCAGCCTGGACATCTTGGTGACGCCGTGAGCCTTGGACCTGCCACTTCCCTTCCAGCTTTGGTTGCTGAAAGCCACTGTCCCCTACAAGCCCCACCTCACGTGTCACTTCACCCGCTACAAGCTGTGATGGCTCAAAGGAGGAAGGGAGGGGTTATATATCCAGGCCCCTCCAGGGGCAGGTGGGTCTCATGGGAGGGAGACCGAGCACAGGGACCGCAGTGAACCAGAGACCAGGTGCCTTGTCTACGGGGGCTCTTCTCGTCCTGCCCACTGTCACCAGGGAGTGCTGAGCCCTGGGCGGCCACGTCTCTCGATTATTTCTTCCAAGAGGATTCCAAGGTTCGATGCAAAATTCACCCGATTGTAAATGTTGGCTACCGATTCAGGTGATTTTATTTTATTTGATTTGATTTGATTTGATTTGATTTGATTTTGATTTTGATTTTACTTATTTATTCGACAGAGATAGAGACAGCGAGAGAGGGAACACAAGCAGGGGGAGTGGGAGAGGAAGAAGCAGGCTCATAGCAGAAGAGCCTGATGTGGGGCTCGATCCCATAACGCCGGGATCACGCCCTGAGCCGAAGGCAGACGCTTAACTGCTGTGCTGCCCAGGCGCCCCCGATTCAGGTGATTTTAAACCACAGGACAGACCAACCAAGCTTGTCTGTGGGTTCATTCAGACCAATGTTATAAAGTCGGGTGTCACCAGGGCGGGGGACACGGAGCCTGTTCTGCCCACACTGTAGAGAGCTTGTGTTGGGGATGACCTCAGAAGACACACCAGCCCATTGTTCTAGAAACCTGGGTCATGTGCAGTGTGCTTTCGGCTTCCCCTCGGATGGCCACGGGGGGGCCTTTTCACTCGGAGCCGTACCATTCGTAACAGGCTCTGTGGACTGAGGGAATTCGGTGAGAAGGACCGCTTAGAGGGAGTTCATCTTGCTGCCTGAGATTATTAATGTTCTCTCTGATTTCCTGCTTCACACTATTGATTTCCTGGTATAAAACTTTCTCTGCGGAGACTGAGAATTCAGTGGCCGTTTCTCCAGGTGTGGGAGGATTCAGTCGTGCCTCCCACCCTCTGCTGTGTGACCGAGGGCAAGTTACTGTACCTCTCTGAGTCTCAGTGTTTTCATCTGCAACATGGGGGTCCTCGGAGCTCTTGCCTCCTAGGGAGGTGTCAGGCACACAGTAGGTACGCAGCAAAGCTTAGCTTCTCCTGTACAGCTGCAGCCCCAGCAACCTGGGGAGATGGTCATGGTCCTTATATGTATGGAGCACCCACTCTGTGCCAGGACCCCTTAGCCATGGAGTCTAGACCCAGCTCTCTGGGCCTTTTTCCCCTAGCTCCTTTTTTTTTCTTTTTAAGAGAAGGAGAGGGAGAATCTTTTTTTAAATTTTATTTATTTTTTTAAAGATTTTGTTTATTTTAGAGAGTATGTGTGAGTTGGGGAGGGACAGAGGGAGAGGGAGAGAATCTCAAGCAGACTCTGTGCCGAGCACTGAGCCTGATGCAGGGGTTGATCTCAGGACTGGGAGATCATGCCCGGACCTGAAACCAAGAGTTGGACACTTAACCAACTGAGCCATCCGGGTGCCACAGTGAGAGAGAACCGTAAGCAGGCTCATGCCCAGCACAGAGCCCTATGCGGGGCTTGATCTCACAACCCTGAGATCATGACCTGAGCCAAAATCAAGAGTGAGATACTTAAGTGACTGAGCTGCCCCGGCACCCCTCCCTAGCTCCTTAAACTCACCTTGTTCCCTCTTACCTCTGGGCCTTTGCATACACTGTGCCATCTGCCCAGCATGCTTTTCCCTCTCCATCTCTACCCTTCTTCACCTGGTGAATTGCAGCTCCTTCTTTGGATCTTGGCTGAAGCACTACTTTGGCGAATTCCTCCAGGGCTCCCTTTGACCAGGTCAGGTCTCCCCCTCCGTGAGCGCTCCAACCTCCAGATCGTTTCCTCTGGGTTCACGCTACGGCGCTGTGTGATGATTTAACTCCCCCGTGTCGCCTCTCCCAGGCTGTCTGCTCCGGGTGGGGGTGGGGGTCAGGAAGCCATTGAGCTCCCTTCCTGTGCTCACACTCCAGGCCTGCGACATGATGCAGCAAAAGGTTGTGGTTATTAACTGAAATGTCAAAAGGAGGGCTGGGGGTCCTCATACGCAGCTGGCGGAGCATGAATTAGCACAACCGCTTCGGAAAACCACCTGGCAATATTTACTGCCGTAGCGTGAGACCACCTCGAATCTGCTCTTCCCCTTTGAGATACAGACTCAACAATAACGAGGATGTATGTGTGTATTCTCTACTTCTGCAACTGTCGTGACTAGTATATAGCTATGTGTATGTAATGACCCATGGAGGGTTATATAATAACTTAATAGTGAGAAAACCAAACACGACCCGGATGTCCTTTCTGGCAGAATAGACGAGTAAAAGGACGTTGCATCACACCGTGAAGTAGCACGCAGTGGAAAGAGGACCAAGCTAGAGCTGCGTGCCGCAGAAGGGGGATCACGCACCAAATAACGCCAAGAAAACAAGGCAGAGATACAAGATCATACAGTTGGCAGTTCTCGCTATAAAAAGCTTGAAATGGAAGCTAAATATGAGTGTTGAGGGATACCTGCTCCCTTAGGTCAAAACATAAAGAAAAACCAGGGAAAACACGACCTCAGGAGTCAAGGTGGTGGTTCCCTCTGGTGGGGAGGGAGAGTGGAAGGGGCTTCCAGGGTGCGCGCCATGTTCTGTGTCTTGCCCTGGAAGGGGCGTGTGTGTTCATCGTGCAATAATTCACCAAATTGTTCGTCTTTGTTTTCTGCTGTTCTATGGGTCCTGGGTCCCACGACAAGATCCCCCTGTGTCCTCCCCGGGGAGGTGGGGGATTCCCACCTGAAACCTACCACTTTGGCCCTAATGCACAGAGACCCCCCTTTGCTATCTTTTTTTTTTTTTAAAGATTTTATTTATTTATTTGACAGAGAGAGAGCCAGCGAGAGAGGGAACACAAGCAGGGGGAGTGGGAGAGGAAGAAGCAGGCTCCTAGTAGAGGAGCCTGATGTGGGGCTCGATCCCAGAACGCTGGGATCACACCCTGAGCCGAAGGCAGACGCTTAACGACTGTGCCACCCAGGCACCCCTGCTATCTTCTTTTAAGCCTCTCCTTCCAGGGCAACGAGTTGCTTCTGGCGTGGAGTGTGCACCTGTCTGTCCTGGAAGCCTCTGAGGGCTCCAGATTTACAGGTGCACAAACAATCCAAACAGCTTTTGTCCTGGCAGAGGCCACTGGGCCAGAAGACGCGATTGGCCTCTTTTTTTAGAACATGATAAGGATGGCGGGTTGATTGCCCCAGAAAAAGGAAAAAAGAAAATACGAAAGAAAGAGAAAAATAAAACCCGTGAAGCGTTTTCGAGTTTCTAGTTTTGCAGGCCACCAAAAGACGGGGAGATCAGCTGTCCTAGATGGAGGGTCAGATAACAGGGCTGGGACGGCAGAAGAATGAGAACCTGGGGCCCCGAGGTGGGGCAGCTGAGTGCTGCCCAGGGTGGGCTGGCCTCTGGGTCCACAAGAATTAGGTCTTTGGACTTGCTGTCCTGGCTGTTTGTCCATGGCTTTGACCTCCCATTCTGTGCAGATGGGAGGGTGGGCCTGGATCCTGATCTTGAATCTGGGCCCTGGCTGGAGAGCAGAAACACTATGATTTTTATAGGACCTCGGAGCTCGCATCAGAATGGAATGGGGTTGGGGTCTTCCAGGGGCTTCCAGAAGCCTGGCTAATGGTTTTGGATTATTAAATCCTTGGTGTTGAACTTCACGCATCCATTTAGGAAACATAGGTAAATCTACTCACCATCCTGTCAACAAAGATGAGTTGAGCTGCCCTTGGACTAGACCCTGTGAAGCATCAGGGTTGCAATTGGCACGACCAAACTGGCTTTGGATTGTCTGGGATTTTCCATTTTAATACTCAGTCTAAGCATCCCGGGGACCCCTCAGTCCCAGGCAGACCTGGATGGTTGGCCCATGGTGAGCCAGATGCTTCTCACGCCCACTCTCACAGAGCTCACAGCCTGGTCGAGGAGGCAACGAATTATAAACCACGAGATGAGCATTTCAGTAGAGGAAGCACAGGGTGGTGTGAAAGCCCCGAGGAGGCCCCTCACCCAGCAGAGGGTGTCCAGGAAGGCTTCCCGGAGGAGGTGGCATCTAAACTGAAGCCTTCAAGAGGAACAGGGTCGGGCAGGAGTAAAGGGTGGGTGGGTGGGGGAAGGGAGACGGGGTTCCTGACAGGTGAGAGAAGCGAGAGCCTGGTGTGGTGAGGAGGTTAGTCTGGTGCACTGTGGCTGGAGGGTGGTGGCGAAAAGGGTTGGAGGAGAGGCAAGGGGACCTAGAAGGCTCATGTCATAGTAGGACCTTTTGGGTCCGGGTTGGCACCCACTGGGCATTTGGGAACCGTGTCGGGGGGATAGAGAACCGAACTGGAAGCACCAGGTTTCTATTTAAAGATTGTTCTATGGGCACCTGGATGGCTCCCATCTGGTTAAGCGTCTGACTTTTGATTTCGGCTCGGGTCATGATCTCAGGGTCGTGAGATCCAGCCCCACGTCGGGCTCCAGAATGAGTGTGTAGACTGCTTGAGATTGTCTCTCTCTGTCCCTCTGCTCCTCCCCACTCTGCCCCCCCACCCCGGCTGGCTCACTCGCTCGCTCTCTCAAAAAAAAATAAAAAAATAAAAAAAGATTGTCCTGGCTGCCCTGTTCAGAAGGGAGGAAGGAGATTGGTTGGGGGGAAGAGTTAAGAATGGATATAAAGAGACACTGGGTAGGACTGCTTATTAATCCTTCCAGATGCTCAGGCTCAAAGCTTCATCTCTGACTTGTTGCTTCCTCTCCTGCCAGCAAAAGATCTTCAGTAAATCCAGCTGCTTCTCACCTCCCCCTCCCCCTCCGCATCCCCATCCTGGCATCCCTGGCCAGCCCAGCTTTTTCTCCGTAGCCCCTCGCACCTTCCAGTCTACCATGTGGTCGACTTATTTATTTTGTCTACTCTTTGCTGCTTCCCCCTCCAAGAATAGCTTTCTCAATCTCAAGGCCATGGGCATTTTGGAGCGGATAATACTTCGTAGAAGGGAGCCGTCCTGTACGTTGACGGGCGCTGTCACTCGAAGGCACAGCTCCCGCGGTAGGCAGATGTCCGCAGGAGGGGAAAGGCGCAGACTCGCCTGCAGTGGAGAGCTGTGGCACTGCAATCTCCGTTCCACGTTGGGGTCCCTCGCGGTCCTTGCCCCAGTCCCTGGCTCCCAGTGGGGCTCCCTGAACAGCTCTTGGATGAATGAACGTGTGGGAGGTGCTGGCCTGAGCCGGTAGGGAAGGGAAGGATTTGGAAAAGAGTGGACTAGTAGACTTGATCAATGAATAGAGCTGCCGTTGTGTGTGTTACAGTGATAATCCCGGTCTTCTTCATAATCTTCTCCAGGGCTTGGACTCCTTTCATTATAGGACAGAGGCGGGTCGGAGAGGTTAAGTGATGCGAGTAAAAATCTCACGGTAATGGGCGATGGAAGCAGGCTAGAACCTGGGTCGTTAACAACTAAATTCAGAGTTTTTTCAAGCATCAGATACCCTCGTAGAGCAGTGCCTGTCATTTTGGAGCATTTGCTAAGTGCCAGCCACTGTGCTTTGGATGGATCACCTTATTAAAGCCTCTGACAACATCATGGGACTACGGTCAGCATCCTGTTTTTACCTATGGGAACTCTGAGGATCAGAGAGGTGGAGTGAGTTGCCCAGAGTCACACAGCCAGGGTGGAGTAGGCCCGTCTGACTCTGGAGTCTGAGGCTGACTTCTTTTTTTTTTTTTTTTTTTTTTTTTTTTTTTTTTTTTTAAAGATTTTATTTATTTATTTGACAGAGACAGAGACAGCCAGCGAGAGAGGGAACACAAGCAGGGGGAGTGGGAGAGGAAGAAGCAGGCTCATAGCCGAGGAGCCTGACGTGGGGCTCGATCCCAGAACGCCGGGATCACACCCTGAGCCGAAGGCAGACGCTTAACCGCTGTGCCACCCAGGCGCCCCATGAGGCTGACTTCTAAGCTGGAGACAAGGAGGCACAACCCTTCCCCACCCCACCCCAGATAATGGCATCACCCCAAAGCGTCTTTTCTTTGCCTTTTGTCTGCTGAGGACAAATGATCAAAGGGCTCCCACTGACACATTAATTATCAAGGCTGCAGAGGTCCTGTGAAATTCACAAGGCCCTCAGTCATGAGAAACCTCTCGCTCCTTAACCTGGATCTCAACCCTAGCCCAGTGGCAGGGGCGGGGACTGGGCCGAATGGGGCAGGGGGGTTACAGCAGACCTGTATGCAAGGTCAAGTCAGCAAACCCCTTGAGCAGAGAGTCTTTTAATTTTTTTATTTTTTTATTTTTAAAGATTTTACTTATTTATTAGAGAGAGAGCACAAGCAGGGAGGAGAGGGAGAAGCAGACTCCCCTGCTGAGCAGGGAGCCCCACGTGGGGCTTGATCCCAGGACCCTGAGATCATGACCTGAGCTGAAGGCAGCCGCTTAACCGACTGAGCCACCCAGGCGCCCCCAGAGAGTCTTTTATTTCTTTGTAGCCAAAGATAGTAGGACCCAGTGTTTGCTTAATTCAGTCCTGGGATGGAAGTGGATTGTAGCAATGGCTTTGCATTTTCTTTTGTTTTTTGTTTTTAAATTCCCCCACATTTTATCTCCTCCCTCCCTCCCTCTCTTTGGAAGCTTTCCCAGGGGGCCTGGAGTAGAAGCATGTAATAGGCACCAACATTGCCTGAGCTTTAACCAGCAGGCCCCCACGACGTGTTCGTAGCCCATTTTACAGATAGGGAAGCTGAGAGACAGATGGGTGCCCTCTGGAAGCCAAAGGATGTTACGTATCTCTCTGTATAGCTCCAGCCAGCCAGTGTGTCTGTTATGCAGCCTCCCTGTTAGGCTGTACACTCCTTATGTGGAAAGTCAGTGAACTTTATTAAGTCACCTACTGTGTGCCGGGCACTGTCCTCAGCACGGTGACTGTGGCCGAGCCTGGCCAGGCCAGGCACGTAGTCTGGGCAGACCTCCCTGAGCTCTGAAAGAAAAGCCCCCTTGTTGGAGCCATGAAGCAGCCTCCCAGTGTAGCCACTAGAAGTTTGCAGTGTGGCCCTCCGACCCCGCCTTTCAAACCCTCCTCTGACCTGAGTTCAAGGGTCAGCTGTACACATAAAGTTTGCCATTCTTTTTTTTTTTTTTTTTTTTTTAAGATTTTATTCATTTATTCGACAGAGATAGAGACAGCCAGTGAGAGAGGGAACACAAGCAGGGGGAGTGGGAGAGGAAGAAGCAGGCTTATAGCAGAGGAGCCTGATGTGGGGCTCGATCCCGGAACGCCGGGATCACGCCCTGAGCCGAAGGCAGACGCTTAACGACTGCGCTACCCAGGCGCCCCAAGTTTGCCATTCTTAAGTATACAGTTCAGTGGTATTAAAACAGTTGACCTTGAACAATTCTGAGGTTCCATGCGCTGAGCCCTTTGCAGTAGAAAATCTGCGTATAACTTGACTCCCCCAAAATGTAGGGAGAGGGAGAAGCAGACTCCTCACTGAGCATGGAGCCGGACGCGGGGCTCCATGCCACAACCCCAAGATCATGACCTGAGCCAAAATCGAGAGATGGACGCTCGACTGACTGAGCCACCCAGGCGCCCCTGTTGACTGGAAGTCTTAACCATGACATGAACAGCGGGTTAACACATCCTGTGCATGTTATATATATTCTATGCTATAATCTTACAACAAAGGAAGCTAGAGGAAAGAAATTGTGATGAAGGAAATCATCGGGAAGAGAAAACGTGTTTATATACCATATTGTATTTCTTGAAAAAGGTCCTCATACAGGTGGACCCGTGCAGTTCGAACCGTGTGGGATCAACCGTACATTCGTAATCCTGGGCGGCCATGCCTGGCATCCAGTCCCAGAACTTCGTTAGAGTTTCTTGCTCATCGGCGGGTGAGCTGGGATCATCTGGACCTGGCCCTGTTCGTTGGGAGGGGCTTGCGCAGGTACATCGCCAGTTAGAATCAAATTCAGGATTCGAGCCCAGGCCTCCCTCTGCCTGGTGCTCCCTTCTGCGTGGCTCTCCCAGGCACCTCCCAGAATGCTTTGCACCCCAGGGCACCCCATAAATACCGAGTGACCACACTCCCGCCGGGGACTCCACCCACGCGCTCCCTGGGACTAATCCAGTTCCCTCTCTAATCTCTGGGAGTCTGGGAGATGAAAACGTCCTCCACAGATTAATGGCCCATTAACTGCTCTCTTTGGCCAGATAACACTTCCCCTCTTCTTTTCTAGAAATTTTGTTTGCCTCCCCTGCAGTCCCACCAGCTCTTTGTGGTGGTTGCCGTCTCTCTGTCCCCACCCTCCCCCTGCACACATCGAGGCCAGACTGGGAGAGCTGCTCCGTGATAAGAGGGCCATCGATCCCCTTTCACGAGCGGCGCTGCCCTCCTGGACCCATCTCAAGGTGTCTGGGGGTTCGGTTTCCCCTCACAATGAGGGCATTTAGCCGGACTCGCCTCTCCTGGGACAGTCAGAGGCAGAAACGGGAGGAATAGCGGGGAGGAGAAAGAGAAGCAGCAGAACCCAGCACAACTGCCCATTCCGAGGGCCATGCGCTGGGAGAATGAGGCCCTGCCAGGTCAGATTTCAGAGATTTCTTAGGAAGGGCCTCTGCGTGGCTTGTGTTCCCCACTGGTGGGCTGATAGATAGGGCACGGCGCCCAAGGAGGGACAAAGTCAGAGGCCCCATTCAGACAAGCCGAGGCAAGGGTCCAGCCCGAGCGGGGCAGCATGGGGGCCAGGAGAACAAGGGCTCTGTGTTTCTGGGCACAGGGCTGGGAAGCACATGCCCCCCGGCTCCAGCCCGGCGCTGGACGCAATCAGAAATCCATGATGTGGCTGGAGGAATCCGGGGCTGGGCGGCACCAGGGCCGTGGGATCTAGCCGTGAGCGGAGTTTCCTCGGTGAGCTGCATTTGGGGTGAGCAGTTCTGCCTCTCGGTGGCCAGGCCGGCTCTGGGACAAAGATGACTCCAGGAGGCAGCCAGGTCCATCCCAGGAACCTGAGGGGAGGGCTTGGGTGTTCTTCCCCTGGAGACAACGAAGAGCCCAGGGAACGGGTTGCAAACTCTAATGCCCGCAGGGGCCAGGCAGATGAAGTTAAGGCTGGTTTGTCGCAGACCTGGGAAGGTGGGGAGCCCATGCCACATCCGATGGCTCCGTGTACCACGGCCGATCGGTGAGCTAGGTTGAGATGCCGGCTCTTCTACCTGCTAGCTAGGTAACCTCACACAAGCAATTTGATCTTGTGCCTCAGTTTCCCCACATGGAACTTTGGGTTAGCGCCAGCACTTGTGAGGGTCAAACGATTAACACACAAAAGCACTTAGCACAGTTAATTTTCTCTTTTAAGACAAGCAAGAGCCCTGGGTTTGTATTCAAGAGCTCCAGGTTGGGCGCCTGGGTGGCTCAGGTGGTTAAGCGGCTGCCTTCAGCTCAGGTCATGATCTCTAGGTCCTGGGATCGAGTCCCACATCGGGCTCCCTGCTCAGTGGGGAGTCTGCTTCTCCCTCTGCCTCTCCGCCTGCTTGTGCTCTCTTTCTCAAATGAATAAATAAAAAAAACTTAAGGATCTGGAACTTTTTTTTTTTTTAACTGTTGGCAATGAATTCAAATAAAAAGGTAAATACAGTTTGTCCCCTGGCTGTCTGTAGCTGACAGCCTGTGGGCCACCCTGGCAAGCTGTGACCAAGGGTTTTGGACAGATGCAGGCTCCAGCGCTGGCTCTCGCCCTGCCTGGTTCTGGAGCTGGGACAAGTGACTTAATTCGTCTGTGTCATGTTTGCATTGTCTGGGGTATCTGTCGGGAGCCTGGAAGGAAGTGATCACTCAGTCATGTTAGGCGGTAGATGAGCATTTAATGATGCCGTGTGGGGCATGTGGGGAAATCACAAGGGATGGGGCAGCACCCCAGAGTTAGTAAGAGAGGGAGCTGTTCCCAGTGCTCGTTCTGGGCCGTGACAGGAAGTAGCTGTGTAGAAAGGACCACCTGCGGAAGCTGGGGTCTTCAGTAGAGGGGCTCAGCCAGCCCTGGTGGCCCTGCAGAGAGAGACAGAGAGAGAGAGAGAAGGGCTGGGGGAGGGAGTGCTCTGATCATTCACAGCCCACCGTCTGACTTCCTGCTCTCCCACTACTCATACTCAAGGGGAAACCAGAGAACCAGAGAGCCTGTTGATGTGGTCCGTGCAGACCACTCCCCAGGCAGAGATCCCGGTGGGGAAGGGGGAAGACAGGTGATCTTATTAGCAGCCTCAATTCTGGAAGGCTTTTCTTAGTCTAGGTGAAGCACGATGCTCGATACACAGTGGTAGCAAGAGGTTGAAGGTATTCTTACTGTTACTGGAGGAGGAAAGGCAGATGCACGGCAAGGGAGAGCGGGGGGCCGCCCCAGGTGCTGGAAGGCATATTCGATTCCTGTTGTGACTGTGACAAATTACCACCAGCTTCATGGCTTACAACAGTACACGTTTATTCTCTTAGAGTCCTGAAGGTCGGATGGCCAAAATGGGCCTCACTGGTTAAAATCAAGGTGTTGGCAAGGGCAAGTTCCTTTGGGAGGCTCTAGGGGGAGGCCATTTCCTCGCCTCTTCCAGCTTCTAGAAGCTGCCCACATTCCTTAGCTCACGATCCCCTTCCATCTTGAAAGCCGGTCATCGATCATGCCACTCTGGTCTCTGCTTCTGTTGTCATATCTGCTTCTCTGACTCTGACTTTCATGGTTCGTTCTTCTAACGACCTTTATTTATTTATTTTTAAAGATTTTATTTATTTGAGAGCGAGCACAAGTGGTGGGGGAAGGGTGAGGAGCAGAGGGAGAGGGAGAGGAAGAAGCAGACCCCCGGCTGATCAGGGAGCCCGACACGGGGCTCGATCCCAGGACTCTGAGATCATGACCTGAGCCAAAGGCAGATGCTTAACCGACTGAGCCACCCAGGTGCCCCTCTAAGGACCTTTATGATGACATCATGTCTACTGGGTGATCAAGGATAACCTCCTTGACCTCAAGACCCTTAATTTAATCCATTTGCAAATCCCTTTAGCACATGAGATGACAGAGTCACTGGGAATTAGGACGTCTTTGAGGGCCTCTGTTCTGCCCACCAGGAAAGGGTTCTAGAATCTTCTCAGAGGGAAAATATATTCCCACTGCCATTCCCGGAAATCCCAAATGCCTTCCATTCGTGTCTCTTTTTTGGACTAATGATGTTCTCCAACTCCAGTACTTCTTGATCTGCCCTCCAGAATTTTCCCAGAGCTGCATATTTGTCTTTAAATGGAACTCACATCAGCTCACTGTTTTACTCCGCGTCATCCTAAGTGAGAATACGTATAAAGTCAAGGTTTGATGTTCACTTCTGATTTTTCTAACTATTCCCACTAAAACAATTACGTAACTGTGGACGTTTTAAGGAAAGCTGGTATGCGAGCCACCAACAAGTGCCTCTTGGAATCTCTGAGTCTGTGCACGGCGCACAGCGGGGAGCTCTGGATGGCCATGTTAAAAGCAAACGTGTTGCCTGAATGGCAAATATACCCAGAATCCCAGCCTGCATTGCATTAGTCAGGGTTCTTAGAGAAGCAGAATACATGTGTGTGTATATATATACATAAGACAGAGGCAGAGACACGAGAGAGACAGGTTTATTATCAGGAATTGGCTCACACAATTACAGAAGCCGAGCAGTCCCCCGGTTTGCGGTTGGGAAGCTGGGGACCCAGGAGAGCCCTTGGTGTAGGTTCCAGCCTGAGTCCGAGTCTCAAGGCAGAAGGAGCCGGGGGGAGAGTCAATGTGCCCGTACTGCACCTTTTTATTCTACCGATGCCTCCAAAGGATGGGGGGAGGCCCACCCACGGTGGGGAGGGCGACCTGCTTTCCTCTGTCTACCAATTCAGGTGTCGATCTCACCCAGAAACACCCCCACGGACACCCCAAGGTACCATTGGACCAAGTGTTTCGGCACCTTATGGCCCGGTCAAGTTGACATGTAAAATTAACCATCACAGGGACGTTGTGGAAAGAACTCAGAGCAGGGGGTGGGTTCTGGGTCTGCTCTGTCACGTTGGGCAAGTCTCATTCTGTTCCAGGGGGTCTCAGTTTCCCCATCTGTGTGATGGGGACCATACCTGAGCTTCTCTCGAGCTCAGACGCACAGCACTTTTGCGGTTCGCCCCTTGGTACATTAGTCATGAGAGGCCGGAGCATGGGGCAGACCAGCGTGAGGTACTGTTAGAGGCACCATGGGGGTCGAGCCCCACCCCGCAGGACCAGCACGACACGCCCCGCGTCACACCATATGCGTGCACCCATCCTGGCGCTTAGTGGGGACACCGAGCTTTATTCAGCCTGTGGCCATCACACCCGGCCTGGAATAAGCCCTCAGCGTATTTTCCAGTTGTTCAAAGACCAACTAGCCGACAGAAGAAAAGGCAGGACGGTCCCAAGACGTCAGCGCTTACTGAAAAGCCCCTCGTGGGGCCGGAAGCCCCCAGAAAACGCAGTGGTGAGCGTGTAGGCTCCGTGACTCGGACAGACCTGGGTTCCAGTCCCGGAGCCACCACCCAGGGGCTGCCTGACTTCGCCTGAGCCTCCGTGTTCCGACGTACCGTGGGGGTGCTCCCCGAAGTGGGTTCGTCAGTGTGTGCTGAGAGCTACATAAGGCAGTCTACACAGCGCGCCCAGCCCAGCACCTGGCACGTAGTTAGTGCTCCAAAAATAACAACTGAAGCTGCTATTATTACTCTTGCCACCCACGTTGTCTGGGGAAGAGGTAGCTCTGATAAGAGCCCGCGCCTCTCCCGGGCCCCACAGGGCCATGTGGGGAACTTCTGCGGAGACCCCATATATGAGGAGGCACGTTGGGGTCTCCGAAACGTATGTTGGCTCCCCCGCCATTCTGCACCAGCGGCTTCCTGTTGTAGTGCAGACAGCGTGCAGATGTAACATTCTGAAGCTGTATTTAAGAGGGATCTTAAATGCCTGCCCAAATCAAAAATCCCACGTGAGCAAAACCTATCATTGTTAATTGGTGCTACCTTGCACAAATAGATGGGAGGTGGAGAGCGCGTGAGGGCAGTCGATTCGGTCCAGCGCAAAGAGGAGGAGGAGTGTGTGCTGGGTACACACCTCGCTCTACTGCTTATGACCGGGTGACCTCAGAACAGCCATTTGATGTCCCCAGACTGTTGCCTCCCCTACGCAGTGGGTCACGCCCACGTTACCCGTTTGGGCTAGCTCAGTACCTAGCAAGCCCAAGCAACAGGAGCTGTTGGAAGTGTTTAAAACCATGCTGGTGAAGCGGCTGGCACAGAGTGGGTAGCTCCCAAGTGGTGGCTCTGGGATTTGAACCCAGGTCTGTCTGATTCACAGGACCCATATGCTCACCGCCGTGTGTTCTAGGGGCTTCCGGTCTCACGAGGGGCTTTTCAGTAAGCGTTGACCTCTTGGGACTGTCATGGCTTATCTTCTATCAGCCGCTTGGTCTTTCAACAACCGGCTAACTATTGGTTAGTTTCCCTGCAAGCTGGACCCAGTGGAAGAGGGATCCGTGGATGCATTTTGGTTGGATCGGAGCAGTGCCTTTCCAAGAATGGGTTGGAATCCAGCCCTGTCTGTATATTTCAGGAACCAGCACATTTAAGAATCTGGTTTGACAGAGCACTGCATTCCGTTGAGGCGGACAGGTGTGGGTGGTGGGTGTCAAGGAATCTATTTAAGCCAACAAATTCAGGTTTACCAGAAATATCAACTTTCTTAACTCTCTGCAAGCGAATTCAAATTAGACGCGGAGTCTCTACTGGCTTGCAAGAAACTGGATTTTCATCACTGCTGGGGCTCCTTCACCGGGGATGGATAGATATCCCCAGAAACGTACTCTGTCCACCTGCCACCATCCACTCATGCACTCATCCTGCATGTTTTCTCCAAGTCTGGAAACTCTGCCAATTCTGGGCCAACCCTGGGGGGGAGTGAAACATCCCCAGATATTTCACTTTTGCTTGCTGGGTTTGATTGCTTATTTGTTTAATTAATATACTTTATGTGGGAGTGGGCATTTTTAGGCTTCTAGAACAATCGACCAGGAAGTACGGAGTTCCCATACACCCCTTCAACCCTGCTCCCCTTGCACTTCCGCTCCCTCCCCCGGCTTCCGCTATGAGAAATGTCTTATTTGTTGCAACTGATGAGCTGAAATTGATACATTTTATTACCTGAATTAGAGTTCACTCCCTGTTGTACATTCTTTGGGCTTTGACAAGTGTGTAACGGCATGTATCCACCATTACTCTATCATACAGAATAGCTTCATGCCCTAGAAGTCCTCTGTGCTCCCTCCCTTGCCCCAACCCCTAGCAACCACCGATCTTTTTACTGTCTCCATAGTTTTGCCTTTTCTCTGTTTAAATTAATTTAGCTTCCAAGATTTAAAAAAAGTAGGATATTTTATGTAAAAACCCAGATGTTCAGTATCTTGTGAAGAATTGGGATACCCCGGTATCTTCAGGCTGGAGCTGAGTCCAGGTTGCCACCTTCTCAGAGGGGAGTGAGCCCCCTGCCCCCATGCTTTCGTCCACATCACTGTATGTGTGGCGCCCTCTCCCTTTGTTGGCCCCTGTAGGCATTGGAGTTTGCCGTCCTGCTCTGGCCTCCTACAAAGACCAGAACAGCCTCTGATTTGTGGGCTGCCTCTGTTTCCTGCCCTGCAAATATATCCCCGAGGCCAGGTCTCACAACCGTCTGGATACCCGCTTGAGATGGGGAGGAGAAAAACATAGGGAAATCCAACACAAATTTAGTCCCCTGGGAATTATCTTGTAACCTGTGGGAGGCTCGTCTGAAGCCATGCAAAGACCCAGCTGCAGGGCCATCCGAGGCTGGGACAAAGTCAGCCAACATCCTACGCTCAGCAGATTTTTTTTTTTTCTGTGTTCTCCATACAGCCTGGAAGTATTGGTTGTCTGAGGCTTGAACCCCGACGTCGGGCTACGCACAAAGTCCTTCGGTGGCTGTCACCGTGCTGGGTCAATTATTTATGCTAATGCTGCAATTCACCCTACTGACCTCTTTCCCGGAGTGTGTCAGGGAACTGGACACCCAGAGATTAAATTGCCCCTCGAGTGGCGGGTGGTGGAGTGGAGGTGGCAGGTGCACGGGGAGACTTGGGGAGATACAAGGCCAGGGCATCGCTGAGACACGGCTGGAAGTGAAGACAGCCCTTTAACTTGGCTGCGGGGTTTTACTTGGGAGAAAAACCTGCATCTCTAAGCAGTGAAATGCGAGCTGGCATGACACGCTCCCTTCTCTTCCCCTTGCCCCCCTCAAGGCCCTCTGTGGTCTTTAAGCTCAGAGCCTCCAGGACGGGTCGAGGAGTGGTCGAAAGAGCACTTGATGTAGAGTCTCCAGTATCTAACCCCTTTGTGCTGTGTGATCTTAGGCAAGTTTGCTTTGTCTCTCTGAGTCTCCCTATCCATCTCTGGATGGGAAAAAAGAAAGTGGCAGTAATGTCTCATGGGAGCGTTGACGGGGTTGTCATATCTCAGGGGCTCCTCTGTCTCCTGTCCCCGCCCTGCATCCCTCCCCATAACACCAACGTTTTGCTCCTGTCTAGGTCGTCCTACTCAAATCCTTCCTCTCCTTCGGCTTCCATATTTATTCAGTCCACAAGTATTTACTGAGCACGTACTCTGTGCCAGCTGCTGCCCTCGGCTCCAGGGAACACAGTGGTGAACAGGATAGACCCTGTCCCTGGCCTTGGGAAACCAGCGTCTCATCAGTGACCTTCTCTGTGTCTTTATCCTCACCTCTAGTTACCCTGATCCGGGCCATCTCTGTCTCTTGCCTGGATTCCTGGAACGTTCTCCATACTGCAGCCAGAGTTCCTCCTGAATCACAGATCCGATGAATCCAGGGCTCCCTGCTGCCCCTAGGATAAAACAGAAACTCACCAGCCATCTTGGCCTCCTTTCTGTCCCTGAAACTGATGGAGCCCCTTCCGTCTCTGAATGTTGCCCTTGCCGTGCCCTCCACTTGCTTTCCTGTTCTTACTAGAACGTTGTCGGTGTCACTCTTGACCCTTCATTGTCCAGCCAGCCCTCCTTAGCCCTTTCTGTTTCCCCATCACAGCCCTGATGAGAATAACAGCCAACACATAACAGCCAACACACATACCGTGCTTTCTGTGTATCTGACACTGTGCCCATTTTACAGATGAGAGAACCAAGGCACAGAGAGCCAAGTGTCTTTGCTGGGGTCCTGCGATGTTACAGTCGCCTCTGGCCCCTCCATCACGAGTCCCCTGGGGCAGGGTCTCTGTCTTGCTCGCCTGTGCGTCTGCAGCACACAGGGCCTGGCACAGAGGACGCGCCACAAAGTCTCCCTGCGTGATGAATGACCGTCTTGCTCAATCAATGAGCTCATCGTGGTCAAAGCCCTGCTTGAATTGCTTGGAACTGCCTGATCGTACAGGGCTCTTATTACTGCACTTGGACTGTGAGTTGGTTCAGCCAAGGGAGGAATCCAGTCTCCCTGCCCCAGAGAGGCCCTGGCGGCCACCGAAGCATCTCTCACCAGGGAATGTGGGTGTGGGAGGAAGGTCCTTGCCATCATTTGTTTTTCTCAGACTGTTTTCCAGTAGAGACCGCCTCTGGCAGGCAGTGGCGTCCGAGGATATGATATCGTTGTGGGGGGGGGGGTTCTGTCTGCAGACACTCCTGAGGTTTCCCCTTGCACCGAGACACACGGAGCTTGCTTGGCTGGGGCTCTGCTGGGGCCTCAAGGGGGATATTAGACACGGGCGCGGCAACGCGAGAGCCGCGGCTCGTTACAGCCTCCTCGTTCATTTAGGAGCTGGCGGGACCGGGCGTGAGGGCTGCTGGGTCTTCGGAGGCTGCTGGGCATTGTGCTGTTTTCAAGACCCGAAGTGCAGACGAACCGCTGTGCGGTCTGCAGGAGGATGGCTGGTAGGACAGGCAGGGGAGAGAGGGCTGTCGGAAGGACTCCCTCCAGAGCCTGAGGTCTGTCTGGCGTGCAAGCAGCTCGCTCCCAATCCTTTCCTGGTTATGCTGTAGCTCGATATGCTGGGCTACGATGTGGAATGCAGTGTTCTGCACTTCACTGTATCATCTGGACTGTGCTGTACTATTTGTACTAAACCACTGTGCTGCATTCTGTACTATGTGTACCGTCCTATCCGTCCTATCTTACCTGTTCCATACTGCATTCTACTGTCCTATGCTGTGCTATCTAGATTACACTACACGAAACTGAACTGTTTCTATTACCGTATTTCCTCTATTATCTGTACTATCCTAGCCGTACTGTATCCTATACTGCGTTACACTGTATTATACCATATTGTGCTATGCTCTATACTGTATCATCCGCACGATACCATATTATCTATACTATACCGTCTATACTGTGCTGTCGACAGTATGCTATCTATCCTGTACCCTACTGTCTCTACTATTCTCTACTCCCTGTACTGTTCTGACTATACACTACACTATTTATGCTGTCCACACTAGGCCATGTATCACACTGTCTATACTAGACCATGTTATCTGTTCTGTCCTATACTACGTATACTAGGTAAGAGTAGTAAACCCGGATTTCACAGAAACTGAGCCCTAAAGTGATCGCACAAACTTGGGAGGTAGATGCCCGGATCCCAGTCCCAGCTGTGCCCCCTGACGAGCTGGGCAATCCTCAGCTTTGTCCCGTTACCCCTCGGAGCCTCCGTTTCCCCATCTGTAACGTGGAACTGTTACTTCCACTCTACCTCGTGGAGCCGTTGTAGGCAGATGTCCTAATGCATTTAGGGGCTGGGATGGGTTGAATTGTGTCTGTGTCCCCCTAGAATTCGTAGATTGAAATCCTAACCCCCCCCGGTACCTCAGAATGTGACTTTATTTGGAAATGGGGTCATTGTGGACATAATTCATTAAATCAAGATGAGATCATACTGGGGTAGGGTGGGTCCTAATCCGATATGAGTGGTGTCCATATAAAAAGAGGGAATTTGGACACGGACACAGGGACAGGCAGAACGCCTTGTGAACATGAAGACAGATCGGGGTGGTGCTTCTCCACTCCCGAGAACACGAAAGATCGCCAGCAACCCTCCAGAAGCCAGACGAGAGGCGTGGAAACGATTTTCCCTCACAGCCGCAGAAGGAACCAACCCTGACCTTAACTTCCAGCCTCCAGAAGGGTGAGGGAACAAACCCGTGTGGTGGAAGTCACCCAGTCTGTGGTACTTTGTCAGCAGCCCTAGCAAACAGAGCCCGGAGCAGTGAGAGCCCACTGAGTGGGGTCCGTCATTACTACTTTTACCAGTATGTTCCGCCGCGCAGTTCCTTTGTAGCTCACGGGAGGTCAAGAGCTGGTCAGAGCTAGCAGATGTCCCCTTCCAAGTGAGGCTGTGTGACTTAGGTAGGTTACTTTCCCTCTCTGGGCCTCCCAGTTCTCTAATTGGTGAAGTGGACGCTCTATGTGATTAGAATAACGGGACTGCTTGCGTGCAGCAAGGCTCACTCCAGCTTCCCATGCGCCCTCTCTTCCCAGACGCCCCAATGGCCCCTATGATTGCTGTCCTCCCCATTTGACGAATGAGGACACTGAGGCTCAAAGAGGGCAGAAGCGACCTGCAGAAGGTCATACTGAGGCCAAGTGGCAGGCACGGGGTCAAACACAGACTGTCCATGCTAAGGTCATTGGCCAGGGAGCTCTAGTGACGGCAGAAGAGAAAGAGGGTGGTTTCAGATTCCCTCCAGGCGTGAAGATGGGATTGGCCCTGTTCCTGTCATTTCCTACTTCGGGCTTATCCAGTGTCTCCCTTGAAGTCCCCGTCCCTCCCCAAGGTCTTAGAGTTCACGGGGGGGGGGGGGGGAGATAAGCTGGTGCGGTATGTGTGTTGGGGGGAGTCCCAGATCCCTCTTCAGAGTCACGTATGGAACAACGTGCACTGCATGCACTTTGCAAAGGGGCTGAGGGGGGACTTCAGCCCCTCTTACCCACTTCACACACAGGTAAGTGCGACATCCTTGGTCCCCAGGGCTCACGAAGCTTTCTCGTTCCAACTTTGGGAAAGTGCTTTGCATGTGTATGAACCGAGTTCCGCTTTTTGGGGAAAGAAAAAAAAAAGCTATTTTGTTCTGCTTCTCCCGCATCTGTTTCCCCCAAAGTGCCAAGGAAATTCCACCTCTGATAAACAATAGGCAGCCACCAGAAAGGCTAAGATGTGTATTCCCTGCTAGGGGAGGAATTTGGCTCAGACCCTCCCCCCAGCATTCTGAAGAACACATTCCATCCGTTTTCTGGAAGGGCTGGGGGCCAGTCTTTCCCTTCCCCATCTCCAGATAAGCTCTGCCCAGACCTGGGGACGCCAGGAACATTTCTGAAGAATTCTAGAGTCAGGCAGACTGGGTAGAAAAGTGCCCAGAACTTAGCAGGTGGCTTTTTTTCCATCAATATCATTCATTCATTGCACAGCCAAACCATCAACAAAACGAAAAGGCAACCTACTGAATGGGAGAATATATTTGCAAATGACCTATCTAATAAGGGGCTAATATCCAAGATACATAAAGAATGTATACAACTCAACACCAAAAAAACCCACAAATAATCTGATTTAAAAATGGGCAGAGGGATTGAATCGGCATTCTTCCAAAGAAGACATCCTGGGGGCCAGCAGACACGTGAAAAGATGCTCGACATCAGTCTTCACTGGAGAAGTGCAGATCGAAACCATAATGAGATCACCCTACACCAGCCAGAAGGGCTTGCACCAGGAGAACAAGACATAACAAGTGCTGGCGAGGATGCAGAGAGAAAGGAACCCTTGCGCCCTGTTGGTGGGAATGCAAACTGGTACAGCCACTGTGGAGAACAGTATGGAGGTTCCTTAAAAAAAATTAGAGCTGGAGATACCATATGATCCAGTAGTTCCACTCCTGGGGTATTTACCCAATGAAAACAAAACAAAAAACCCCCACTAATTTGAAAAGACATATGCATTCCTGTGTTTATTGCAGCATATTTAAAATATCCAAGATATGGAAGCAGCTTAAGTGTCCATCGGTAGATGAATGGATTAAGAAGATGTGGCGTATGCACACGCATGCACATGCACTCACACGCACGGACACGCGTACAGTGGAATATTACTCAGTCATTAAGAATGAAATCTCTCCATATGCCACAACATAGATGGACCTAGAGGATACTATGCTAAGTGAAATCAGTCGGAGAAAGGCAAATACCATATGATTTTATTTATAAGTGGAATTTAAAAAACAAACCAAACCAAAAAAAAAACCAGAGACAGACTCATAAATACAGAGAACAAACCAGTGCCAGAGGGGAGGTGGGCGGGGGGATGCGTGAAATAGGTAAAAGGAATTAAGAGATACACACTTGAATTATAAACTCAGTAAGGCGCAGAGATGAAGAGTTACAGCACAGGGAATGCAGTCAGTGATATTGTCATACCGTTGTAGGTGACAGATGGTGACTACACTTAACCGTGGTGAGTATTGAGAGTAAAAAAAAAAATCATTCATTCATTGAGTGTCACTGAATGTGCACAGGCTCCTTACCAAGTGCTTGCAGGGAGCCTGACTCCACGCCAGCTGCCTCGCTCATCACCTGCCTTCCCAGCAACCCTGAGGAAGTGTAGTGACACCCCATTGCATAGGCAGGCAAATGCCCTCAAGAGAGACTGCGTGACGCCCCCAAGGACATGAAGCTGACAAGTGGTGGGACTGGCATCTGATCCCAGATGGGTCTGACCTGATTCCAAATCTATGCTCTTCCAGAGTCTCTGCTGTTGTGAGTGAGGTCCGCTGAATAAGGCTCCCCCCTTAGCGATGGCTGTGTTCTAATCCCTTGAACCCATGAATATGCCACCGGACATAGGAAAGGGGGCTTGGCAGATGTGATGAGATTAAGGATCTGGAGATGGGGACGTTATCCTGGGTTATCTGGAAGGGCCCAGCATCCTCTCCAGGGTCCTTAGAAGAGGGAGGTGGGAGGGGTCAGAGTCAGAGAAGGAGAGGCGATGCCAGCTGTTAAGAGGTCAGACAGCTGGCAGGAAGGGGCCACGAGCCAAGGAATGCTGGCAGCCCTCTGGGAGCTGGGAAGGGAAGGAAGGCAAGTCTCCGCTGGAGCCTCCAAGGGATCCAGCCCTGCGGACGCCTTGGTTTTAGACCTCTGACCGCTAGAACTCTAGTCGGATAAATTTGTGTCGTTTGAAGCTGCTGTGTTTGTTATGGCAGCCCTAGGAAGTGAATGCACTAAGCACAGAGAAAAAGAATAAAAGGTACTAAGAGCTTAGAGCATGTCTTGAGAGCGCGTGAACGTAGGCGTGGCTTCCCAGCGGAATCGAATGAATGAATGATACACGGTGACGTTAATGCTGGCCTGTGTGACATCCCAGTGGGGTTACTCCCCGTCCCAGTGAGGGAGGGCTTGGCACTGCCATTGTGGTCCAAGTCTTTCATTCTTCTACGGTGCTGTTTAGCCCCCGATCTTGGGGGGAGGGGGATTGAACTTTTTATGGCGGTGCAACCTACATACAGTAAAGTAAAAGGTCAGTACGTGTCACAAATGTATAGAACCGTGTCACGACATCGCCAAGGTCAAGATAGAGAATATTCTCATCGCCCAGAAAGTTACTTCCTAATTGATACCCCTCCGGAGTAGTAACCCGCCTCTCTGAGTTCTGTCACCAAAGATTCGTTTGCCGGTCCTTGAACTTCATAGAAATAGCATCACGTGGTGTCTTTTCTCTCGTGCGCGCGTCCTTAGCGCCACGTTATGACTGAGATTTACCCACGTTGTTACACGGATCCGCGGTTCAAGTTCATCCGCTCTCCTGCCGAAGGACGTGTGGGGTGTTTCTCCAGCTTGGGCCGTAAGGAACAGAGCTGCTAGGAATGTTCTTGTACAAGTCTCGCGGTAGACACAAGCCTGCCTTTCTCTTAGGTGTCTGCCTGGGAGTGGCATTGTGGGATCGTAGGGCCGGCGGAGGTTTTGTTTTAGTGGATAAACCCAGGTTCTCTGGCCTGGAGCGAACCCTAGGATGCCTTCTCTGGCCACCTCAGCTTTCTTTCCAGATGATCCATTCTCTATCTCTGCGCTGCCCTGGTAACTGGGATTATGAGACAAGGAGGTGCAAGGGTGCCTCCCCTCCCAGCCCCGGAGAGTGTCATCTGACCTCGTGGTTCAGGGTGGTGGGACCCCGGTGCAGAGGGAGAGGCAAGGGGGGGCCACTCTCTTTTTCAGTTGGGGCTCGTTCTGGGTAGGAAATCTTTCCACCCCGTGCGGTGAGTTGGTAAGGCGGAAGTTTGGGTTCAGTGGAGTGTGTATTCATTTCTTCCAAACTTACCAGCACGCCGCCTTTGAGATTTTTGCCACATTTGCATGCTTTTCTTTGAATTGACCTACTTTTTTTTTCTAACTGAAAACTGCTTATTGAAGGAGCTAACTTACCTGTAAATATGAAATCAATAGGACTTTCCCTAAGTAGAGCTTAATCGCTAGAAACGCTACGAAAGCAAAACGAGGTTGATCAGTTCTAGCCAGCTATTGTGGCCAGCCTGGGGCCACACCCCTGAGGCTTCTCTGTGTCTTCGTGGCAGATTGGCGAACGTCAGGGAGGCGAGGCATTAAAGAGTGATTCACACCAAAGAGAGACTTGGTTTTGATGTAATCAGAGACACTGAAAGCAAGCTAAAAAGGAGTAACTTTCTCACTTTGTGATTGGAAGTTACCTAATGCTGGAATCTTCTCTCACGCCAAGGCAGAGTCCACACCTGCACCAGCTCTGTAATACTGAATCTGTGACTTCACCTCTCAACTTCCTCATTTGTACAGTGGGATCACACTTTGTCATTTGTTCACAGGCCACAGACATTAAATCCCATGCAGTGGAGGGTAAACAGGCTCTCCCCATGCACCTGCTATCAGGGAAATTGTGACGTGGGGAGGGGCTGTCCCTGTTAGACCCACCTGGGTTCCAAGCCCGGTTCCACTGTCTACTCACTCTGTGCCTTGGGTATGCCACGTCTCCCTGGGTCTCAGTTTGCTCTTCTGTAAATGGGAATAGTCACCCCTACCTCCTCAAGAAATAAGAATGACCAGATGAGATGAGGCACAAAATACAACAGCCAGGTATTTAAGAGACAGAAACTGCTCCTATAATTATTCTTTCCTAAGGAAGCCACGGGCTGCATGTAAATTCTCTGCAGAGACTGTTCTGCCTCTTAGACTCCTAATCATCCCAAATCTTTGTGTCAGGAAGCTCCTGCCTCTCAACTGTAATTCTAGCCTCAATTTCTGCTTCCCACAGCCTGGACCACAATTTTCACAAACCTGGGGCGGGGGTGGGGGTGGTGGTGTTGGAATTCTGCAACAGTTCTGACTCAGGTGAGAGTTATTTTTATGTAGAAAGTGGCAAAAACACACAACTCAGACACTGACTTTCTAAGAAGAGAGTAATTTACTTTGGCTCATGGACACCAAAATCCACAAGTCTCTTCCATGTTTCAGGTGTGGCTTGATCCAGGCTCAAACAAAGACCATCAGATCTTAGCTTCTCTGCATCTCTACATTTCCCTTGTGCTTGGTGCTCCGATAGTCGCAAGATGTCCCCAGGAACCCAAGATCACTTCTCCTAGATGCCCTAATCCTTTGGGAACCAGGAGCTCTGCCAGCCAGTCTTGTTGGTTCTAATTAGATTACCTGCCTGTTTCTGAAGCAGCCAGTGGTGAGAGAGGGAGATAGGCCCTGGTGATTGGCTTCGGCCAGTCAGGGCCCATCTTTGGAGCTGAATCCAGGGTTAGCCTTTCTCAAACCACACTAGCTGGAGGACATGTGGGTTCTGCAGGGAACTGATGCTGGAAGAGAGTGTGGGGTAAAAAAGGACGCCGAGGTTGCAATCAGCCAGTGTCTTGACACCTTTCCGAGACAAAGAAATGACAGATTTTCCAGTAGAGACCCAGCAATGCAATAGGATTGAAGGACCATCTCCTCCCTTCCCCCCCTTCTGTCTCCTTGTTCCCAGTGCTGTGTGGCCTGAAAATAACAAGGTTGGAGTCAGAGTGATGAATGGGGCAAGATTGACTCGGCACTAATTTTGCCTGGAAGCTGTAGCTATTTTGGGCCCCTGCTGAGCCCTGGTTTAGCTTAGCTGGTTAGAGGGCAGGGCTCATGAGGTCAAGGGTACAAAAGGGAGCAGAAACACGGGACTGGAGGCACAAGTCTTGGGGCCTGATCAGGCTCTTCCACTTTTGACTCAGGCCCTCGGGTAAGTGACTTCCCCTCCCTGGACCAGCATCGCCACGTCTCCGCCGACTGTCCTTTCCTTCTGTCCCCAGCTCCTTCACTAGGCACGCCTACACATCTCGGGTCACTGCCGGATTTCTCACCCCAAGGCTGGGTTGGATGCCCCTCTGTGTGCTTCTAGAGGCTTAGGCTTCCAGGTACAAGTCCCACTTCTCCCCGTTTCTCAATGAATGAGGTGGGGTAAGTCTGTCAACCTCACTGTGCCTCAGTTTTCTCATCCGTCAAATGGGGATAATGTGAGTGCTACCCATCTCATGGGGTTGTTGCAGTAATGACCTTGTGCAATATAAGCATTTAACACAGGATCTGGGCTCCGTAAATGCTAGTTTAAGATAGTAATGATTCTGGGGCACCTGGGTGGCTCAGTCAGTTCAGTGTCCGACTCTTGGTTTCAGCTCAGGTCCTGATCTCAGGGTCGTGGTATCGAGCCCCATGCCAGGCCCCCCGTTCAGCAGATGCTCCCTCTCCCTCTCCCTCTGCTCCTCCCCCTGCTCCCTCCCTCCCTCTCAAATAAATAAAATCTTTAAAAAAATAAAAAATAGGGATGATTTTGACATCTAGAGGGAATATTGAGCTCATTAAATCAAGCTTCTAGTCCCCTGTCACATGAGATACATGAAACTGAGGCTTCCTACCATTCTCTTCTCTACGTCGTTACCTAGCATCCCTTCTGGTGTACAGTACATGCTTCATAAAACTTGTGGAATAAATGTCCCAGGTCCGATGTTCTAGGGAGTTCCCTTAGCTCTGTGGAGAGCCCCAAATCATGCGGTTGGGTTTGTCCACGGGTCTTGCCAGAAATGTCAAGCTTGAAAGGCCAGTGTAAACTGGGAGTGGGAGCCTTCCATATAACGATTCGAGTGGTGCTAAAATTGTTTCCCTTCTCTTACATTCCAGTCCCTGCTCTTGCCAGGCCCCACTCCCCCACCCAGAGCCTTGACCTTCAGGAAGGCCCCACTAACACCCAAACATCTGGACATAAATCCGTGGTCACTAGGGTGTCACTGACTTTAAAGAGTGAGAGAGAAGAGCAGCGTTGGGGGGTGGGGGCAGGACCCTGGCTGGTGAATGTTGCGGGGTCAGGGATGGAGGAATGCAGGAGTCGCCAAGAGACTAGGGAAGGTCGGCCAGAGAGGGCGTCTTTGGTTCTGCCCAGAACTTGACCTGCAGTGACTCTCTCTATACACTGGGCTGGCAACAGTACCAACAGGGAATAAATAGAACGCCCCAAACAAGACCCCCTCTGTTGAACGGACCATTAGAGACCTGGGGGCGGTTATTTCACTTGGCAGCTTCCCCCGTGGGTGGCCAAGAAGCCAACGATGGAGGCTGTGCTCCTGGAGCCTTCTTGTACTGGGAGGGAAAACATTCACCGCACAGGACCTGGGGCGGCTGACTTAGTTCTGTCTCTCCCCAGGCACGCTCAGAGCTGTGTGCTGGCAGTGTTCTTGACCAAAGAAAATGTGCTGGGTGTAGAGGGTGTGTGTGTGTCCATCGCGAATAAGAATCCTCTTTCAGCCTTACCTTTATTTTTGTGTGTTATTGATTGGATTTAAGTCAGTTTGTTACTTAGGTAATAAAGCTTAGTCAAGGTGGGCCCTGCACCTCTATGCCCAAAATGGCTTTGTGCTCACAACACACGAGGGGAGGATGAGGATGAGAGTGATACATCAGTGGTGACGGTGACAGTGATGATGATGGTGATGACGATGATGATGGTGATGGTGACCGATGACGATGTTGACAGTGACGATGACTGATGATGGTGATGATGATGATGAAAGTAATGATGGTGACGATGTTGACAGTGACGATGACTGATGATGGTGATGGTGATGATGATGATGATGGTGATGATGATGACGATGGTGACCGATGACGATGACAGTGACGATGACTGATGATGGTGATGGTGATGACGACAGTGACGATGACTGATGATGGTGATGGTGATGATGACAATGACGATGACTGATGGTGATGGTGATGACGACAGTGACGATGACTGATGATGGTGATGGTGATGATGACAGTGACAATGGTGACGATGTTGACAGTGACGACAATGATGGTGATGGTGACGATGACATAAACGGTGATGTGATGTCAATGACGATGATGGTAGCGATGGTGACAGTGGTGATGGTGGCGCAAACGCCCACTGAGCCCACTAGGTGCCCAGCAGCCTTCGAAGTGCTTTCCTTTAATGTACTAATTGATTTAATCTCGCAGCCACTCTGTGAGCAAGGGTCTCTTGTCATTGGATCCATCATCCGCTAGCTGGGTGATGCTGGGCAAGTGATTTCTCGTCTCAGAGCCTTGGTTTCCCTATCCATAAAATGGCACATCTCTGGAACACACTCAGTGTTTGACGTAAGTGTTCAAGAGATGAAGGTGGTGGTGTTTTTTTTAAGATTTATTTATTAGAGAGCTCAAGCAGGGAGAGGGGCAGAGGAAGAGGGAGAGAGAGAATCTCAAGCAGACTCCCCTGCTGAGCATGGAGCCCAAAGCGGGGCTTGATCCCACGATCCTGAGATCATGACCTGAGCTGAAATCAAGAGCCTGATGCTTAAGTGACTGAGCCACCCAGGCGCCCCAGATAAAGGCCATTCTTAGAGTTCCTCATGGGGCCCTCCTGTCCGCCCTGTGAGGGGGGAGGTATTATGATGGACCCCAGTCTTACAGAGCGGGGCACACTCTCCCAGGTACGAGTGGCTGAGCTGGGGTCTGAAGCCAGGCATGGGCGGCCAGTCCCGTTGGCCTGCAGAAGTGGTTTCCGTCGTCCCGGCAGGGTGGTTTCGGATGGGTCCCTGCATGGGGTGCCCGGGCTGGGTCCACACGAGCCCAGATGGGCCCCCAAGCATGCTGAGCTCTCAGCCTGGGGCTGCCCGCAGGGTTGGAGTGGGTAACGCGGGTGCGGCCGGAGCCCTGGGACACACGGCACGCCTGGTCTCTGGATAGTCTGGATGCCGGGGACACGGTTTGCCACTTCCCTCGCCTCCCACCTAAGGAGGCCCTGGAGCAGCAGTGGGGATGCTTCTTGATTTGGAGTCCGCTGCATCTAGATATTTTTTCTGGCTCTGCAAATCCACAGACAGCTCTCCGGCTCTGCGGAGTACGCCGTCCTCTGGGGGACCACCGGCCCCACGTGCCTTCTGAGCGGTCGAGAGGGGGCCAGTCTGATCCGAGGTGTGCTGTAGGTTGTAAAACACACAGCAAATGTTGAGGTCTTCGTGTGAAGAAAAGAATATAAAATATGTCGTTAATAATAACGTTTGTATTTATTTCGTGCTGGAATGGCAATATTCTAGATTTGGGGGCTCCGTTAAAGCACATGATTAAAGTTGATTTCTCCTGTTTTTCCTTTTTCATGTGGCTGCTTGAACATTTTTGGTTCTGCATACAGCTGACGTCGTATTTCTCTGCTCGAGAGCTTACAGTTAGCTGAGATTTAACAGTTTCAGGCCTGAATTCAGATCTCCACCCAGCTTCTAACCAGCTGTGTGACCTTGGGCAACTCACTGCCCCTCTCTGGGCCTTAGCTTCTTCGACCGTAAAATAAAGATAAGAAGAATACCTACCTCATAGGGTTATCTTGTGGGTAAATGAGAGACAGGGTGGACAGCAGTGAAAATAGCGTCCGACATCAAGTGAGCGTTCCATAACTGAGAACCGTTGCTATCATTTTTTATGAGCTGATCTGCACGGACCCCAGGGAGCCCAAACCTGTCCAGCCCCGAGAAAGTTATTATTTGTCCCTTCTGTGACTGGAATGATTTTTGTTTCTTAAACAAACTGCATGATTTCAAGTAAGAGTTTTTTTCGCTATATTTCAAAAAAAAACCTATCGGAGATACCGATCATTTTCAAAGATTTATTTATTTATTTTAGAGAGAGAGCAGGGAGAGGGGCAGAAGGAGAGGGGGAGAGAGTCATAAGCAGACTCCGCGGTGAGTGTGGAGCCCGACGCGGGGCTTGATCTCACGACCCTGAGATGACGACCTGAGGGGAGACCACGAGCCAGATGCTTGACAAACTGCGCTGCCCAGGCACCCCTACGCTGATAATTCTTGATGAGGAATTCTGTTTGTCTTGAGAAAGGATGGAGTGTAGCACTCAGTCAATCCAATTCCAGCCCCCAAACTTGGAGTTGTGCCGTTGTTGACGGTTAATGTGTAATTTCTAGGGTTTTGGAAATCCTAAGAGGTCCCATCCACCTCTGTGATATCTTTAGGGGATCTTTAAGAACTTGGGACTATGTTGAGATGCAGGGGGACCATGAGCTCTTTTAATCTCTTCATTTTACAGATGGGAGTGGATGACCAGAGAGGTTAGGCAACCTGTCCAGGGTCACACAGCAAGTAGGTGGTAGGTCATCCGGCTTCAGAGTCTTCGCTCGTGACCCCTTGCTATAGTGCGTCATGGCACCTAGCCATCACAGCAGTCGTAACATTATTCCTATTTAAAGATGAGGACACAGGATCAGAGAGGTTCAGTCACTTGTCTTCCGTCACACAGCAGCAAGTGGCAGAAGTGGAGTTCAGTATGGTGTACTGGATTGAATAGTGTCCCCCCCCCCCCAACATTCATGTCCATCAGGAACCTCAGAATTGGACCTTAGGGGGAAACAGGTAGAATGAGTTAAGATGAAGTCCTACTGGAATCCAGTGGGCCCCAGTTTAGGAGATAGGCACGGAACGGATGTTCCCTTGGAACCTCTGGAAGGGACCAGCCCTGCCGACACCTGGATTTTGGTTTTCTGGCCTCAGGATCTGGGAGACGATGAATTTCTGTTGTCTTAAGCCCCGCGGTGTGGTCATGTGTTAGGGCAGCCCTGGTAAACGAATATTCCGGGCAGGATAGACTTGCAGCCCTGTCATGGTAAACGCCCTTGCTCATTCCAGGTCTCTGTTGACGTGTGCCCCCTCCCGTCCCCAGACCCTCCCACCGGCCTGTGGCAGCAGCCCAGCCTCAGAGCGGCTCCACAGAGCCCGGGCTGTGAGAAAGGCCGGCTGCGGCGGGGCCTCAACCGTGCAGCCCGTCTGCTGCTTGCATTGTGAGCTCTTGCAAATTACTGTTTTCAGTTGAAAAGAGGTTCCAGAGAGCTCTTCAGCTGCTCAGCAGGATCCGTGGATGCTCTTGAATTAACGAGGAGAAGCAGAACCTTCCATGACTGATGGCCGGGAGCACCCCCCCCCCCAGCCTTTGTCCTGGCCCGTGGTCAGGCCTGGGAGGGACAGTGGTGCCTGTCGGGGGTTCCCAGAAGAGCAGTCTTAGCCGAGATCAGGTCAGAGTCTCCAGGGTTTGGCGTGTCTGTATAGAAAGGGTCAAAGGATGCTGAGTTAGGCTCTGCAGTTTCCAAGGGATCAGCAGCCTTCTGACGCCTATGCAGAGGGGCCCGGGTGGGCCTCTTACCCAGCCCGGCAGCCTGTCCTTGGTCAGCACGCACAGTGGACACCCTTGCCCCGATGGTTGATGGGATAGACTCACTTCTACCTCTGGTTTCCAGCTGAGCTGGGGCCATTCTCCCTTAAGCCTGTTCACACATACACCCAACCAGTATTTATGGTGCATGGGCTATTTTCCAGGCTCTAGGAAAGCCCTTTCCAGCACTATCTCATTTAATCACTACAGAAATCCTGGGCTGTCTTATTGTCATTGTCCCCATTTTACAGATGACAAAATCAAGGCTCCGTCCCTGGCCCAAGTTCACAGAGCTGGTAAGTGGCCACGTGGAGTTTGGATGCGGGTCTGTCTTCCACTGTAGTCTGTGAGGGGGGGTGTGTCTCTGCTTCTGACCACGTTCCCTCGCCAGAACCGGGCGGTCGTTGCAGGGATAAAGGCAGACTTTATTCAGGACTGTGGCAATAAGGGGGAAAGAGACACATGGATAGGACCAGCTCAACTCTGAGTCCCACATGGGCAAATGGGAACTTAGAGCTAAAACCAGGGTGGGGGGCCGTCAGTAATGGACGATTGGGAAACGTCAGGAATAGGGAGGGATTCTAGCTAAACTGACCCAACAGGATTGCTGCCGCAGGGCAGGTGGGCCAGGTGAGCAGAGGTTCCCTGGGGTGGTGGGGGGGGATGGGAGGTGAGGAGCCCAGTGAGTATTGAAGGTGATCAGCTACGGAGGAGGGGGAATCGGCTAAGCTGACTTGACAGGATTCTTGCTAAAATTGGACAATGTAGAGACGCCTACTTGAAGACACGTTCAGGGAAGGCTGAGTAGAGCTTCGCTAAGCAGAGAATCTTCGTCACTATTTCTTCCCCATCTTGTCCTTAAAAAATATTGAAGGCTGCAGTTGCCTTAAGTAGAGTTTGATGATGCAGAGATTGGGCGCTGGCGTCAGACATCTCTAGGCTCAAGCTCAAACTCTACCACCCCCGAGCCGAGCGCCTCAGGTCCCTCCCCCTTGCCTCAGTTTCCTGACCTGTCAAATGGGGACAGTCCTGGACCTCTGTCCCGGGGCTGGGTGCGGTGATGTGGGAACCACCTGGCACAGGGCTCAGACCCACACATGGGCTGGACCATGTCCTCCAGACCAAGGTAGCTAGTGACCACGGGCGTCACTCCCGCTGCTGTGGGTAGCCCATCCCCCAGATGGCTCCGAGCCGCTGAAATACGAATGGGTCTGGCACCGTGGAAGGAGTCAGGGATACAGACGTGACAATGAGGCAGCTCTCTCTTCAGGTGGGCCTTGGAAAGTAGAGGGATGCCGAGCGGAGCTGGTGTGTGAATCTTTGTGTGTGCACTGGTGATTCTTAACGGGGGGGGGGGGCGTTTTGCCCCCCCGGGAGACAAGTGGCAACGTCTAGAGACTTTTTTGATTGTCATGACTAGCAGAGGGGCGCTGGTAGGCAGAAGCCGCGATGCTTATAAACGTCCTGCAATGCCTAGGACAGTCCCCTCCTCCCAACAGCGGATCATCCAGCCCTGGAGACCAAGGTTGAGAAGTGGTCGTGTGTGCACAGGGGAGCGGGGTGAGCGCTTCTGTACCCTCCGTACAGAGACCCCAGGGCTCCACAGGCCTGGGATGGAGCTCGGGACTGAAGCACCTGCCTTCAGCCCGCACCCTCTCCCATCAGCTGCCTGCAGCCAGATAATCAGGGCTCCCCGTGTTTAATAGAATCCGGGCTGCTAAGGCAAATGTAAAAACAAAACCCTGGGCAAATATGTTTTTATGTCAACACAGCAGGGGGTGGCGGCTGCCTGTGGAGAAAGTACCCTATGGCTGGTACTTCTCAGAGCAAAAATAACCCTGACTGTTCCTGCTCTGGGAGCAGAGAAGGTGATGAGAGGAGGGTCACGTGGGCGCCCAGGTGCTCATGGGAGCTGTCCCTGCCCCGCCGAGCCCTCCCTTCCCACCAGGTGAACATCCCAGGGGCCCCGGGATGAGAAGACAGCAGGTGTCGATTCTCTTGGAAGCCTCCTTTCCTTCGGAGCTCAGCCAGCATAGCAGGAAAAAGCACGGTTTTTTTTTTTTTTTTTTGAGTCTGATTTACCTACAGTAAAATTCGCCCATGGTAGTTTCTAGGTCTGCAGGTTTTCACAGATGCGTTCAGCCACGTAACCACCTCCAGAATAAAGATAGGCAGGAGTCCATGACCCTCAAAATTCCTCTGCGCTCCTTTGGCGTCACTCCGTCCCCCCCCCCCCCCCCCCACACACACATCCCAGCCCCTGGCAACGACCAATCTCTTTGCCTTTGGCTTTTTCATACAGGCTTTTGAGTCTGGCTTCTTCCACCCAGTGTAATGCTTTGAAACTCATCAGTTCCATAGTGTGTGTCAGTAATTGATCCCTTTTAATGGCCAAGTAATACTTCCGTTTGTATAAATGGCTCAGAGGGTGTCCCTTTACCCTTGAAGGACGTTTGGGTGGTTTTTATTTTCAGCGGTGACAAGCTGCCATTGACATTTGCATACAGATTTTCACGTGAGCATGGGTTCTCCTTTCTCTTGGGTCAGTACCCATGCGTGGGATTGCTGGGTCCTATGGTACGTGGACATTTAATTTTATAAGAAAGCATCACACTGCCTGCCCAGGTGTCCGTATCCCCTTTCGCGTTGCCCCCATGGATGCGTGAGCGGTCCGGTCGCTCTGTATCCTCTCCAGCACTTGGGTTGTTGGGTCACGTGTTTGAGCCCTTCTAGTGGACGTGCCGTAGTATCTCATTGTGGTTTTAACGGAAGTGCAGTTTGCTGCGTTCTCTAGTCCTGGTGCTGCCGCTTAGGGGAAGCTGGCCGGGGGCTGGTGACGTCAGTGGTCAAGAGCATGAAGTTTGCAAACAGGTGCACTCCATCCCAGCTGTGCCACTCATGAGTCTTGTGACCTTGGATGTGCCTTCTCAGCTGCTCTGAGCCTCAGTTTTCCCTCTGTAAAAGGGAGCAGTGCTCGTGTTTACAAGGGTGCTACATAGTGGGTCTACCACGTTCATAGTGGGGTGTGTGTGTATATTATATATGCACATGGATATTCTATAATTACACATATGTATTATGTAATATAATGTGCCTGGCTAGAAGTCACTGCGGTTATATTTACTGGGCCCTCACTGTGTTTTACAAAAGCAGTAAATACAGGGATTGGAGCCAGACTGCTCGGGTTTCCATCCTGGCTGTGCCACCCACACATCTAGCTGTGTGATCTTGGGCAAGTCACAGGACCTCTCTGGGCCTCTGACTCCTCATCTGTACCATGGAGATCATCCTAGTACCTTTTTCGGGGAGGAGGGGATTTTTATGAGGGCCGAGTGGGTTTAAATGTGAAGGGCTCTCTTCCTCTGTTCCACATGGTTCAGCCCTTCATGAGGCTCAGGAACGTGTCAAACTGATGTCCCGTGGTAGACCAGGCGATCGCTGCTGGAGAGGGGGCACGAAGGATCCTCTCTGGGGTGCGGGGAATGTTCTAGGTCTTGATCTGGGTGGGGTCACGTGAATGTGGACCCACGTGCACATATGATTCCACAGGACTCCTTTGCACTTAAGATGTGTGGTTTTTACCAAACTGTATGTGGATTCTCTTGTTTAAAAACAAACAAACGAACGAAACAAAACAACGGGGCGCCTGGGTGGCTCAGTGGTTAAGCATCTGCCTTCGGCTCAGGTCATGATCTGAGGGTCCTGAGATCAAGCCCTGTGCCAGGATCCCTGCTCGGTGGAGTCTGCCTCTCCCTCTCCCTCTATGCATTCTCTCAATTTCCTTCTCCCTCAAATAAATAATAAAATCTTAAAAAAAAAAAAGGCAGCAATAAGAAAAAGTCTGAGGTGCTCCAGTGGCTCAAGCGACAGAAATGTCTTACCTCACAGTTCTGGAGGCTGGAAATCCAAAATCAAGGTGTCAGGAGGGTTGGTTCCTTGTGAGGGCTGGGGGAGGGGGGAAGGTTCTGTCCCAGGCCTGTCTCCCTGGCTCCTATGAAGCTGCGTTCTGCCAGTGACTTCGCACTGGCTTCTCTCCGCTCCTGCGTCCAATGTCGTCTTAGAGGAACACGGGTCATCCTGGCTTGGGGCCCACCCTCATGACCTCATTTTAACTTGGTTACCTCTGTAAAGACCCTGTCCCCCAATAAGGTCCCATTCTGAGGTGTGGGGGTTTGGACTTCAACATCGGAATTTGGGTGGGGGTGGGGTGGTCACAGTTCAACCCATCACGGTATGTAGAAAGCGCTCTCGGAGGACTATTCTAGATGTCACTCGTGCATTCCTCATAGCCACCTCTGAGGGAGTTACCGTCCCTTGAATGTGGAGAAACTGAGGCTCAGAACAGCTCCTTGATGCGCCCCGTGTCTCCTGGGTCCCTGTGGTGGGGCTGGGATGTGAATCGAGGTCTGCTTGTCCCCGGAGGCTGGGCTCCCTGCCCGGGGATCAGATCCTGATTTGTCCCAGCCTCTTGTAATCACAAATGACCTAAACAGGAAGTTTTTAAAGTCTGGTCCCTGGACCAGCAGCAGGAGCTGCCTCTCTGGGAGCTTGTTAGAAATGCGCGTTGTCGGGGTGCCTGGGCGGCTCAGTCGGTTGAGCGTCCGACTCTTGATTTTGGCCCAGGTCACGATCTCAGGGTCCTGGGATCGAGTCCCTGCGTCAGACTCTGCACAGAGTCTTTACTTGTCCCTCTCCCCGCTTGCTCTAGCTCTCGCTCTCAAATAAATAAATAATAATAACATCTTAAAAAAAAAAAAAAAAGCACTGTCAGGCTCTCTGCCGGGGACCTGCTGAATCAGGAGCTCTGGGGGCCAGTGCCTTCCAGAGGATTCCCGTGTTCGCTCCAGTTTGAGAACCCTGCTTTGTACCCTGAGGATCCCTTGGAAGCACTGAGTTGCTTAACTGAATCAGATCAAAAGGCCACATTGGATCTCAGATGGGACCTAAAGCTTCAGCCCCAGGTGGCTTACAGCCCATGGCTCTCTGGCCTCGAATGGCTTCCTCTTCTCTGATTCCGGAGACTTCAAGAACCAGCTTACTGTTTGAGTAGCACGGAAAAGATTTGGCTGATGAGGCTGGCGTTTGTATTTGGGATTCCTTCAGAAATGATGTGCTCCAGACACTCAGGACTTGCTGGAAGGTTCCACGTCCCAAGCTACAAGCCACAGAGATGAGAAGACTCTGAGGCAAGGTCCCCAGCTTGAGGAGCGCATATTTCCTTGGGGGGGGGGGAGATAAACTTCTATCCACAAGGCAGTGGTGTCACCAAAAGCCCTTTGGAGCCACAGAGTCCTGGGCTGAAATCCCAGCTCTGCCTCTTGTGTGCTGAGTGACCTTGAGTGAATCCCTTGACCTACCCGAGCCTCAGTTTCTCCTCTGTACAATGGAGAGAAGAGTACCCACCTTACAAAATTATGAGCATTTGAAATTAGGCATTACAAGGTCTGGAAGCTAATGAAGTGTCATTGTTAGCGCTTGAAACCAACATAGACCCCAAGATTTTATTTTATTTTAAAAAAATGTTAATTCCCGTAGAGTTAACATACAGTGTTAGTTTGAGGTATACAATACAGTGATTCAGTAATTCTGTACATTGCTCTGTGCTTCCCATGATAAGTGTACTTTTTAATCCGCATCACCTATTTCACCCCTCCCCCCCCCACCCCGGACCCCAAGATTCTAAAAGCTAAAAAATCAGGTGGTCCTCTTCCTGGTGGCAGAGGCCCCATCTTCTTGGAGGTGGGGGTCGTCACCACAGCACCTGGCATACAACAGGTATGCAATAAATGCTTGCCGTGTGAAAAGATAACATGTTGCACCCCCAGATGGTGGAGGTTTGGGAGAGAATATTGGGCCCCTGTGGATCAGAGCAGAAGTCTCTTGAGGCGAGGAAGGAGAAATTTTCCCCAGAGATGATGCATTTGTGAAGTTCCTGCAGGATAAGCTCTCACCGTAGGCAGACCCCCTGGTTTGGGTCAGGCCTGGGGGGCAAGCCTTGGCTTGGCAGGTGGTTGGCGCTCAGTGAGTGTCGAATCAATGAATGAGTGAATCATAGTTTGAATGGGAGGAGGGGCAGTAAGTAGGAGCCAGAAGACATTTTAGGCAGTCTTTGTGTTTTCCGAAGGAGAAACCAAAGGCGCACAGAGGATAATCCACTTGCCTTGGGACACAGAAGCATAGAAGGAGCTTGAAAGGTTGGGGAGGAAGAGGAGGAATCGGAGTGAGAGACCAGACTTGAATCTGGATCTTCACCTGGTACTTGCACCTGGCTCCGGGCTTCAATCCTGAGCCTTCTTCCACCTTCCAGCCACCCAGGACCAGCTAAGTAATTTGCAGGGCCTCGTGCAAAATGCGGATTCTTCCCTGTTCGGTAATTGTTAAGACTTCCAAGGTGGTGGCCACAGAGCCATAAGCCAAGCACAGGGTCCCACGGGACCACCCGGGGAGCACACCCAGGGAGAGCGCCCTGCCAACTACTCCATTTACAGGCTAGGGAACCCCAGCTCAGACTCCACCCAGGACACCCCATCTGTCCTCGGGCATCCGGATTCGATCCCACGGACCTTAGTGGTCAACTAGTCCACTCCTTCATTGTGCTAACCTGCCCCTGAGCCCCCCGCCCGGGGCTGAGCATCTGAGT